>NC_059379.1:30874879-31184879 GCF_019703515.2 Myxocyprinus asiaticus | reverse complement strand
TGAGACTGTTTTTTGTGACAGTGATTCACATAACTGGTCTGATCTGTTACCTCACATGGCTGGATGGAATGCTGATATTACTGGAGTAAGACCACATTTGTTATTAAACAAGCCCTGGATAACCTGTCCATAATCCTAAAAACTCTCCCATTAGAAATACACGTTTTTCTTTGCATAAATATGTATGCTGATGAATTATTCTTATCAGTTAAAATGTGTTTTTGTATTTTATTACCCTTTAAGTACCTTTTTGTTTCACTCATTAACAGACAAATAGTGAGTGAAACAAAAAATCATATCAATTCTCATAATTTGATTCATTAAATAATTTGATTCATTCCTAAATGCATTTATGCAACATTTTGTCAGTAATCAGTACTTAATTACAATTTATATGTATTGTACCCAGAACTGGCACTACTTAGGCCAAATCTCCGGTGGTCACCAGGTCCGCCCCTTGCTTGGCTACCTGCACTGGTCCTCGAGATGTCTGACCTCATCCCCTCTCTGGACCCAGCAGACTATCTTCCCGCTCCAGCCTTGCCCCATCTCATCCCCGCTCTGGAGCCACCTATTTCCACCCCCACATCAGTGCCACCCACATGGCTTCACCCACCCTCCTCTGGCTTCCCCCACCTACCCTCCCTTGACTTTTAGTTAACAACTTCACACCACTTGACATGTCTTGAGGGCAAAAGCTGCAACAAAGTCTTTCCAGTTGCTTATGTTTGGTTTTAAAACCAAATAGTTGTGTTCATACAACAAATCATTACACAAATTTTTGGGCACAGTTTTGCCTGCATGTGAAATCAATTGCATACACAATACTGTAAATATTTTAGTATTATATATACTTCCTCTCATGTTCTTGTACAGTATGTTTTTCAAACATTCTCTCATATGCTACCTTTCATGTAGTGAATGATCAATGAAGTCACACAGTAATTTATCCCTTTCTAGGTCACACAGATTTCAGGTGTCTAGATAAATACTGAATATTCCAGTTCTAAACATTTGATGTAGTGACAGAGGCAAAACCCTTACATGTTACTGTAAAGGTAAAACAAGATGTCTTTTGAGTTCTCTGAACCCTGGATTGGGAGAGACTGAACAGAGAAATCATTCACTAAGAATAAATTGTGTCAGCTGAATGCACTGTTTATTTACACACACTGTCTGTGTTGTTTTAGCACCCGATTCAGTAAAGTAACTGTGTCTGTGGACAGTGGACATGTGTCTGGATATATGCCTGGTTATAACACTCTTCTCCATCTTTTGGTAATCATGTGATGAATTACTGCTGTCGTGATCAATAGGAAATGTACACAAACATCTCTTTGAAATTAAGTTCTGTTTACCACCTTCTTTCTATATTAAAATATCAATATTTATCATATTCACAGTTTTGTGAGTAAGACACAATCAATAAAAATAATTTACATAGAAAGAAAATATGTTTGCACTGAGAGGAATGGCAATGGCTTTAATTTAAAAACTCTATTTCAGCAGATATACTACCTGTTTTAATTGGATTTTAAGTGGTTAGTGAGTAAGGTGCAGGTTTTTGTGCTGAAACCCCACACACAAAAGAAGCGCAACTGTTTAGTGAATTTGTGCTCTGTGAATTTAAGCAACAACCCTGGATAATACTGCAAAGGATATTGAAAACTCCACTATGTTGTGCTGTGTGTTAATGCCCCCCAGTGGATTATGTTTGCCACTGCAGCTAGATCTCATGTAAGCTACAGTAAATACTGTGGAACACACTCAGCTCAAATTGCTTTCTTGAAACAAATAGATTAAGATAAGCTTAGAATAGTTAAATTCTGCATGTATATATTTACCCTGTATGCACAAATGCAATATAGGTACAAAGCCAAATGGATTACAATGAAATATTTGTCACAGCATAACCTTGACCATTGCCATAGGGTGATAGTACAAGCTTAAAAGAATAAATTCATACAGTTAAATTCATTTATTCAACCATAGATTTTATCCCAAAATTTGATTCTTTCATTTTTAAAAGTTTCATTTTTAATAAAGCCTATGTGTAGATCACACTTGCATCGATCAAAACATAAAAAAAAAATATATATATTCATAAGGGACTTGATGCTTGATGCTTCTTTATAAATAATATTTGAATATAACATATGTCACTTCATTTGTCTATAACTTTAAGTGCTTTGAGACTGGTGAGCCCCCCAGCTGAGCATGATGTTTTTTTTTTTCTTTTTCTTTCTTTCTTTCTCGCTCCATTAACTATCATCTTATGGAGCTTTGGGTTCTATGCCACAGTAACCTTTTAGCTTGCTCACTGGGGACCTAAAAACAAACAGGGCATGACTTTCAAATATGAAACTGAAATGAAAATGAAACTGCTCAGTGAGTATTTTAAGACATTACAGACATTACAGCATAATTATCTGTAAAGATGCTTTGAAACGATGTGTGTTTTGAAAAGTGCAATACAAATTTAAATGACTTGACACAGTCCATATAAATAAGCATCATCACAAGTACATGAAGAAAGCTGGAAAAAGCAATAATATGATTGACAATAACCCATAGGAAGCACTCAGCTGTAAGGCTCTATTGATGCCACAGTTACAATCCCCTCCTCTTGGTTGCTGACTGCCTGGAAAATTGGTTGGAGTCGGTTCTGGACACATCATCCAATCAACTGCGGTTGATCTATGACTGACACTGTCTTGTTCCAATCCTCCCCTCTTTATCACCCAATATGAGTTGTTCTTGAAGAAACAGGCATCTCCTGAGAAGTTATGAAATGAAAGGGTTCAAAATGGCTCTGTTCCAAAATCTAGTGAGCTGCCCATGTAGGCAGCATAATAAGGTAAAAGATAAACATGATTATGTTGCCTTTTGGCCAATATCTAAATCATCACTGCATGTATCCTTCATAGAAGAGGTAATCCCAGAAAGCATTTTTATGATCTCAGTGAAAAAAAATCTATCTAAGATGGCGGATGAAGTGAGCAAAATGTAGATTGAAAATATACTTCATTCAATACTGAAAAATATTGATAGAAATATTTAAAGAGTGCCATATGAAATAGTCAGAGACTATTTTACCCAATGTTTCTGTGTGCTATCACTGTAGTACTTAATAGAGTATCACGTTGTTAGCTTAGCAACATGCTAACACCAAATTCTATTGAAATCAATAGTGAGTAAAGACTTCCTGTGGTGAGCAGGGCATGGGCAAGCGGCGTCTGGGCAGAGCAAGGACGGGAATATTAGTGGTGAACGAGTTCCACTTGTGCGCCACACAAGTCTGGCATTCCAATGAGAAGCGGCGGGAGTATTTAAGGAGAGGAGACAGCGGCAGATGGGGAGAGAGAGAGACGCACGCAGCAGTGTGTGTCTGGTGTCAGTGTGAAGCAGTATCTTATTGTGTGTCATTGAAGAATGCAGCAATAAATGTCTATGTATATCGTTCAACCTGGTCCCAGCTTCCTCCTTTCCACCCAACAACGAACCGTGTTACAGTCCCCCTCGATAATTTTCATCCTCCCCTTGTTGTTTTTTATTGTCTGTCGGGTCTGCTGTTATTTTTATTGTTTCCCTTTTGGTTGGCCGTAGCGGGCCCCCTCTCACATATGGCCTTAGGGCGGCTGCCCACCCAATCCTCCCTGTAGTTATGCCACTGGCTTCTGGTCAGTGGGAATTAATCCTTCTTTTCTCCCTGCTGTGTTCCAGCAAAAGAAGCACCTCTTCAAAGACTCTTCTAAGTGTGTTTACATTGGACTCTTAAAAGAGTATTTTTTTTCACCCAATTTGGAATGCCCAATTTGGAATGCCCAATTCCCAATGTGCTTTTAAGTCCTCGTGGTTGCGTAGTGACCCTCAATCCAGGTGGCGGAGGACGAATCCCAGCTGCCTCCACGTCTGAGACTGTCAAACCTTGCATCTTATCATGTGGCTTGTTGAGTGCGTTGCCACAGAGGCATAGCGTGTGTGGAGGCTTCACACCACCCACTGCGGTATCCACATTCAACTCACCACGCATCCCACCGAGAACGAACCACATTATGGCGACCACGAGCAGGTTACCCCATAGCAACCGGGCCAATTTGGTTGCTTAGGAGGCCTGGCTGGAGTCACTCAGCATGCCCTGGGATTCGAAATAGCAAACTCCAGGGGTGGTAGCCTGCGTCTTTTACCACTGAGCTACCCAGGCCCCCCCCTAAAAGAGTAACTTAAGTTTGTATTTTTAAAGACAGAAACTTTTCACAAGTGTTTTCCACCTGCAAGCAATATATCCTTCTGTGTGACGGGCAAGAGCGAAAAAGCTCATATTTAACAGTGATCACTGAGAATGATTGCATTCAATGTGAGCATATAAAACTCATGACGCTTGGCTCTAGTGGCTCACTTTCATTCTGAAAGCCGAAGCTGATCCCCTATCTTCCCCATAATGCTCCTCTTCGGCTTCAGAGGACCGCACAGCATGAGTGAGGCGCGAGAGGATCTGATACAGAGCGTGGAAACTTTAGGAGAGTTTGTCGCAAGCTCAAGCCTTGTGTGCCTCCTTTTTTCTGTTTTAAGCATTTTGCACATTCAGTTTGAGCACTGTATATACTGTAGCCTGGGTTTAGCCCTCGCTGGCACTGCACTTACTGAGATTGCTTGTTCATGGCGAACAAATGAAAATCAATATGCATTGCTCTTAGGTAAACTCATCTCCACAGTAACATAGGATGGTTAGCCCTGTTTTAACTGTTGCTTACACCATGCCAGAAGACTGCCATATCACAATACAAAGATTTTAGGTTTTGACTAAACAGCCCTCTCAGTTTCCCGACTATTGTGAGCCGGGAATGAGTTGTGGCGTGACACTGGTCATTTCTATGTCTAATTTTACTGTTGACGCCATGCCAAAAGACTGCTACAGTATGTTACAACATGAACTTAGACCTCGTTGCGAGGTATGCATACTGGATAGACCCTGTGGAGCAGTTTCTTCCACATTCCAAGGACAACGCTCTCACTTTCCCTACCATATTATGCCGGGAACAAGAACACTATTTTAGTCTTATGCAAGAAGACTGCCATGCCCCAGAAGGACTGACAAACCTTGTAGTGGCTACACAAGGCACAAACATGATATAATTTTGCAAAAATCTAGCTGAGCCGACTCTGAGCACAGTCAAACTGAGCATAGTCAAATACAGCCATGTGCATCGGTTCATAAAGCAATCACCTCACATCAACAGCATTCTGTCCTCCACCATACGGTGTGGCACTCAATGATTTAATGCTCAAAAGCAAAATATCTCAATATATAAGATGCGATAGAGGAAGTACCGGCATGCAAGGCACAGAACTACAGCTGCTAATTTTCTGGTCACCAAGAAGGATGTTGGGCTATGGCCCACACTGAACTTGAGGCACTTGAATTGGACACTTACCATATACGTAAGTCTTGATTCAAGGCAACATGGTCATGTTTGCCTCAAAGTGACACATCATTGTTTAAGCTAATTTATGGCTAGTTACTGGAGGATAACCAATAACTGAATTTTATCGTGAAAGTGTGACATTTGCCAAGATGGTCAGATGTCAAAGTTGTCACCACGGACGTGTCCAACACAGGTTTAGAAGCACCGTGAAATGGACATCTGGCTTTGGAACAAATAACCTGGAACTGAGTCCTCTTGGCTCTCAGAGTCTTTTGGTTAGATGTAAAAGTTCATGTTCTGATTCTTAAAAGAGTTCTGCAGTTTAGGCATATATAAATCGGCAAGTAGGAGCACGTTCATGCCTAATGTTGAACCTGGTGAGTTTTCATTTTCATGTATTGCTATGGTTTCACCAAAAAAAATTTTTTTATTTATGTTATGGTATATACAGGTGCATCTCAATAAATTAGAATGTCGTGGAAAACTTCATTTATTTCAGTAATTCAACTCAAATTGTGAAACTCGTGTATTAAATAAATTCAATGAAGTAGTTTAGACTGAAGTAGTTTAAGTCTTTGGTTCTTTTAATTGTGATGATTTTGGCTCACATTTAACAAAAACCCACCAATTCACTATCTCAAAAAATTAGAATACATCATAAGACCAATAAAAAAAAACATTTTTAGTGAATTGTTGGCCTTCTGGAAAGTATGTTCATTTACTGTATATGTACTCAATACTTGGTAGGGGCTCCTTTTGCTTTAATTACTGCCTCAATTCGGCGTGGCATGGAGGTGATCAGTTTGTGGCACTGCTGAGGTGGTATGGAAGCCCAGGTTTCTTTGACAGTGGCCTTCAGCTCATCTGTATTTTTTGGTCTCTTGTTTCTCATTTTCCTCTTGACAATACCCCATAGATTCTCTATGGGGTTCAGGTCTGGTGAGTTTGCTGGCCAGTCAAGCACACCAACACCATGGTCATTTAACCAACTTTTGGTGCTTTTGGCAGTGTGGGCAGGTGCCAAATCCGGCTGGAAAATTAAATCAGCATCTTTAAAAAGCTGGTCAGCAGAAGGAAGCATGAAGTGCTCCAAAATTTCTTGGTAAACGGGTGCAGTGACTTTGGTTTTCAAAAAACACAATAGACCAACACCAGCAGATGACATTGCACCCCAAATCATCACAGACTGTGGAAACTTAACACTGGACTTCAAGCAACTTGGGCTATGAGCTTCTCCACCCTTCCTCCAGACTCTAGGACCTTGGTTTCCAAATGAAATACAAAACTTGCTCTCATCTGAAAAGAGGACTTTGGACCACTGGGCAACAGTCCAGTTCTTCTTCTCCTTAGCTCAGGTAAGACGCCTCTGACGTTGTCTGTGGTTCAGGAGTGGCAAGAGGAATACGACAACTGTAGCCAAATTCCTTGACATGTCTGTGTGTGGTGGCTCTTGATGCCTTGACCCCAGCCTCAGTCCATTCCTTGTGAAGTTCACCCAAATTCTTGAATCGATTTTGCTTGACAATCATAAGGCTGCGGTTCTCTCGGTTGGTTGTGCATCTTTTTCTTCCACACTTTTTCCTTCCACTCAACTTTCTGTTAACATGCTTGGATACAGCACTCTGTGAACAGCCAGCTTCTTTGGCAATGAATGTTTGTGGCTTACCCTCCTTGTGAAGGGTGTCAATGATTGTCTTCTGGACAACTGTCAGATCAGCAGTCTTCCCCATGATTGTGTAGCCTAGTGAACCAAACTGAGAGACCATTTTGAAGGCTCAGGAAACCTTTGCAGTTGTTTTGAGTTGATTAGCTGATTGGCATGTCACCATATTCTAATTTTTTGAGATAGTGAATTGGTGGGTTTTTGTTAAATGTGAGCCAAAATCATCACAATTAAAAGAACCAAAGACTTGAACTACTTCAGTCTGTGTGCATTGAATTTATTTAATACACGAGTTTCACAATTTGAGTTGAATTACTGAAATAAATGAACTTTTCCACGACATTCTAATTTATTGAGATGCACCTGTATAAGTTATGGTTTTACCATAAATACCATAGTTAATCCATACTTAGTACAGTAAAACCATAGTACATTTTGTGGTTGCTATGGTTTTACTCAAATATGGTTACTGTAATAAAACCACAATTAATTTAAGTTAATTGCTAGAGAACCCAAAACTATTGCAAGGGAATACAAAACTATTTCCAAGAAAATAAAAAAAAATCCCTCCTAGACCTCTAATGTGCTCCGTAGCAAACACCTGATGCTAGAGCTTTTCCCAGAAGTACAGTAACTGTTTTTGCAATTACATTTAACCAACTGGTGTCAAGGGGATTTTTAGTGGATGGATGAAGTCAGTTCTCCTCATGTTCACACAGTTGTTCTAGCAGGGTAACCACAGGTGCAGTTCATCACATTAACTATGGAGTTTATACCTAAATTTGACAACCATAAAGTGTACATGTACTTCACTTCATTTTGAACAATATATCTACTGTTTTATAATTTGAAATCTAACAAACTTGATTTTGTGTAATGTTTTACTTGCTTGATTTTTCTCTAAAATAAATGCCACTTGGTTTGATATTTATGCAAAGACATCCATACATTTTTAAGAGTGACTTAAGTCCAAATACTTTTTTGGGGCCACCTTACATTGACTGCTAAAGATGAAACAGCACATCCTGAGTAATGACAAATGAGGTCAATCATGTTATTATGTACATCAAGTCCTAGCAGAAAATGCACTTGTAAACACCTTAAACGCTGTTTCTCTTTTGGGCTAAGGTCATAAACAGTTTAATCCAATGTGAGCACATTTTGTGTGGATGACTGTTTGCACTGAGATGTCAAAAGAAATAAACTGATGATTTAAAATCTTACATAAACATGTTTTTTTTTTTTTTTAGTTGTTTGATTTTTTTGAATAAGGCAATTTTTGGCAGTTTTCAGCATATCGTTGTGCATGTAAACACATTCAGTATTTATTTCTGTATATTACCCTGTGCCCAGGTGATGATGTCATCAGGGTTATTGGGCATGCCCTTCCAGAGGGAGGAGTTTCGAGGGTAATCTGCATCTGGATGTTGCTTTTCTGTTTCCTGGCTCTCAGTGAACCTCCAGAACTCTCCACCACTGAAGAGGTAAGTTTTTCCGTTATGAGCCCAAATAAATACCGCCTCCACCTTCTTCACCTTGCTTCCATCATGAGAAATCAGGCCCCAATCAGACAATGGACGTGGGTAGCCATGAAGTGCCACAGTGTCTTTAAATACCCAGTACTGTGAACCTATATAAGAAATAGATGTGGAAATGTTGTACACCTCCTTTAACCTCAGAGACCACATCCACTTTTGCAAACACACAGTCACACACCCTACACAGCCTGTAGCAGGTGTAATGTCTGAATAAACTTCTTACACATTATCTTATAGGAACAAGCTCTTTTAAATCGATATGTCCTTCAATTATGACCCCAAATCCAAAGCACAGATGTACAAAATATACCCCACCAGTCAAAAGTTTGGACAAACTCATCTGAATGTAACCTTTACTGACCTATGAAGAAGATTATTCTACTGTCCGTCTTTCTTTCATAAACAGCATCTATCTTGTCAATGCCATCGGGAAGACCAATCCAGAAGTTTTTTATTAGAGCAGGGTGAAAGGACACAAGAGAACCGGACTGCTGGATTCGCCAGAAGTACGGACCTAGCCAAAACCATGGAGAAGAGAAAAGAAACAATCTGAAGTATAAATAAGTATTCATTTTGAGGCTGTATGAACTTATGATCCTATTATTGTGTAGCAGACAACTGACCGTACACACCTATCAAGGTGCAATCAATAAATAAGAATGAACAAATAACTGTTCTGCCACATTAGGAAGGGCTTGAGGTTTAAGCATACCAAATTCGCAGAACTTTATTTACAGTATAAGACCTAACCTTTTGTGACAAATTCATTTAAAGGTGCTGTAAGCGATTTCAGTTGTTCTGATATCTTCAACCACACGCCATCTTATCAAAAATTACCACCCTCCAAATATATATTAGCCAACTCAATGAGAGAAACTTGAACACCTGAAATGACTGACAGGTAGAAAGCATTTCTGATTGGTTAGTTTTCTGTTTGACTAGGATTATAACAGAGAAGTGTGCTTTTTCAGATGTGTACTATTTCTGATATCTGATATGTTAGATTGTAGGAACATGAATATGTGGTATTAAAACATGGTTTATAGCACCTTTAACTTTTTAAGTTTTAAGTGGCTGATAATATTGATAAAAATGCATGCTGTGCAAAATCTGGATATTTGTCCAAATAGTCACAGGTTTGCTCAAGACAGCTTTAAAAATTAAAGACTGTACCTTTAAAAAAGAAAACATCTCCTCTAATGTTTGCCACCGCATCAAAACTTCCCTCACAACGATCCTGGGCTGAGGGATCAGGTCTAGGCAAAAAAACATCAGGTTTGAACACTTTTAACTTGTGTAATTATTGGTCAAATATGAGAGATCAGTGTTGGGGATGTTATAATTAGTGAGTTATTCATATTGCATTGTATCTGTCTATGTCTGCTGGAAAACATGACTTACTGTAATGTTATACTTGGACGAGTTGGGTTTGGTGGTTTAGGCAAGTATGGCGTAGGGTGATTTGGGGAAGATGGTGTTGGTGTAGTTCTCTTTCTTCCTGTCAAATAATAAACAAAAACCACAGCCACAATTTTTTTAATGGTCAGCTAGGCTTATCTTGACAAAAAATGGTGGCTCATTTCATTAACAGCAGATGTATTTGGAAAGCTGTTTGAAAACAATGTTTATTTTTGCAATTCCATTTGTGATGCTAGTAACACAGAAATTACACACTTTAGCTTTAAGCAGAAACAATTATTACCAGAGCAGATAACTATGTTAACTAAAGATTGTGAACCAGCTCCTACCATAGAGTGACTGAATGGCAATGCGATCGTCCTCTGGAAGAGTGTAGGTTTCAATATTACCAGCAGCACCCTGGTAGTACGGCCACATGATAGAAGGGTTAGTGGAGGAATGGGAGAGACCCAGAGCATGGCCAAATTCATGCACAGCCACCGTGAATAAATCACTGCCACTGTCATCTAAAAACATTGAGAGTATAATAAGAACTCATTGGAGATACTCATACTGTAGTCACATTTTAAGTCCATATACATATATCTGTTACATTAATAATTCACCCAAAATTTCTGTCATTACTAACTATTACTTGTATAAATTCATTTCTTCATTGGAACACAAAAGGAGTATTTTTTTCACACAGCTCTTTTCCATACAACAGTGGTTTAAAGTGACCATGGCTGTCAAGCTCAAAAAAAAAAAAAGAAAATCACAAAAGTAGTCTATACAACTTGTGTGCTGTATTCCAAGTCTTCTAAAGCCATAAAATAGCTTTATGTAAGGAATAGACTGTAATTTAAGACATTATGCACTGAGCATATGGCACAGGCTGGCTGTCAATATTACATCAAACATAACTGGTTTGGTCGTCTCATGAGCAAACGTCATTGACGTCAAACCTCAAAACAAAGCGACACATCTAGAGGCACTATATTTGATTTTAGAGCTACAGCGGGGTGCAAGATTTTCAGTGAATAACAACTTGAATTTCTGTCTGCTCACAAATAAATCATTTAGTTATAAAAGACTTGGAATTATTGCACACAGTTCAAGACTATGGATTACTTTTATGATGGTTTTATTGTGTGAAGATTCCTCAAAGATTCTACTGTTATGTTCCACAAAAAAAAAAAAAAAAAAAAAAAAGAGCATACACGTTTGGAACGAAATGAGAGTGATGAAAATAATATCACAATTTTAATTTTTGTGTGAACCTCTCTTTAATCCTTATGCCATTTTTGGGACTATCTTTCATCTGTCAATCAGTCAGTCTACATTTGGTAAAGCTTGTAGCTCTTGCCTCTGTAGGTCCAGCTCTCATCATCATCAAAATGTGTATCCCCAGCAACATCAGACTCCCCTGGGAAGAAGGCATGAGCAAGTGTCCCTCCCTTTCCATCAAATGGATATCCGTCATCATGATGCGAGCGAGCAAAAGAGATCTTGATTTCAGCTCTATCCTGCTCACTTGAGGACATGGCATGAAACTTGAGGTTGGTGACATCACTCCAGACTTTAAGGGCATTGGCCATTATAGTGTCCACTTTAGCAGGTTCGAGGAAAGGATGGAGAGATGGGTAACTGTGGATGCTAGAAAGAGAGGGTTGAATAAAGAGGAAAGTTTGAAGAACGATCAAGTTAATGAAATGTGACTGCGAAAAACTTTATAAAGTTAAAATGTAGAAAATAATGGTTATTTTAAGAGCTGTGATTAGCAGTGTGTGGATCATTCAGTTACTTTAAACCCTCCAAAAATTGGCCGCATTCACTTCCATGGGAAGTGCATCACTGTAACCTCAATTGCTTTTTTTAAAGAAAATTCTAAATTCAATTTTTGTGGTAATCAACATTGTGCCACAAATGCTGTCGACTGGGCTTAACTTTTATTGAACCCGGAATATTCCTTAATGGGCAGTCAGCTATTTCTAAGGAATTTCTGCAATCTGTTAAGTTTGGTCTTGAACGAGCAAAATTTGTCTTTTGTCTAAAATGTAGACCTCCAAGAAAGATCAGACTTTGGCCAACGAAGTCCAGTGATGGCATATCTTCTTTTTCTCCTGCGCTTTCTCATGTCCTCCATTCCTATTATGTCTGGCAGAGAGCATCGTGGTGTACCCATCAGTTTCAGGGTGTCCTTGTCTAGAGATGCACAGGACAGAAGGACTCCAATCAATATATAGACCTCAGAGATACAGTGCCCATTACAGTATGCCTTGGGTGTAATAAAAACCCATGTGCAGAGGGGAGACTATGAAATAGCTTCTTCTCTAGAGTATGGCCCAAACCTTTGAAAACTATAGTATGAGCAAAAAGTCAATCCAAATGATTGAAACTGCTTAATTACTTCGTACATTTGGAAATCTGTTTTATGTGTAGGGTACAACGGGGCTAAAGGCTCCGCGGGGTAAAAGGCTCCATTGATTTTGTTTTCTCCCAAAACTCTAAATAGCATCAAAAACTAACACAGAACTTTCCTAAACACCTGTTTGTTACTATACACTGCAAAATTTTCCTGTTCCATGAGATCTTTGCATGTAATGTCTAAAAGTTGATTTTAAGGCAATTTGATCTAATTTATTTATTTATTTATTTTTAAATGTTGCAAATGTATGTAGCTAATGAAAATCCCTGAAATTAACACATTTCTTTTGAGACAAAATACTTATTTATCATTTTCAGTTTTGTTTAAGGTCATTAATTCAAACATTTTTTAATAACTGTCCAATAAGTGTAAGGACAGTATTTGGGGTAAAAAGGCCCCCTGTTGCAGAGGCTAAAGGCTCCTATAAAACACATTGTTTTTCCCAAGTGGGGAAATAGATTTGTTATAAAATATATTCAAAGTGGGCTCACAATGTGTTTGAAATTAACAGGAAATAGTTGACTTTTATCTGAAGTAGTTATTTTGAGGAAGCACAATCTTAATTTGTTACTCAAAAAAGCATCTTTGTGTCTCAAAATTATAGTTGAAAAATGTTGCTTTATAACTATTGCCCCTATATCTACACAATATCACTTTAAACCCCCTAGGGGCCTTTTACCCCAAGTGTCGGGTAAAAGGCTCCCTCACCGCCTTTTTTTTAAAACTTATTTTTAATCTAAAAAACCTTCGGTTGTTATTTATTTTATCACAAATTATGTTGCTCCATCAATATAATTTTTTTTTTTTTTTTTTTTTAATTTATTTTACATTGATACATTTTGTGACCATGAAAAAATTTACATTTCCTTAAGGAGTGCCTTTAGCCACATTGTATGCCCTACAATATATTACACTTTGTGTGTTTACTGTGTATTCTGTGTAGAATGTGAGTGATGTGTGTGCATGTGTTTCTATAGTTCAACTGGTAGAGCATGGTGCTAGCAATGGAAAAATTATGGATTTGATTCCCATGGGAAGTATGTACTAATAAAATGTATTGCTTAGACGTACTGTAAGTCACTTTGGATAAAAG
Organism: Myxocyprinus asiaticus; assembly: GCF_019703515.2. NCBI lineage: Eukaryota > Metazoa > Chordata > Actinopteri > Cypriniformes > Catostomidae > Myxocyprinus > Myxocyprinus asiaticus. Next base: position 31,171,333 of record NC_059379.1, on the reverse strand, counting down.
CATCAGCCAAATGCCTGACTGAATTGACCATGATTTTTACCCATCCTTATATTTATATGGCAGTGACAGTAAAGTGATTTGATTTGAAATCAATTTCAATTGAAAGAGCAGAAAATCTTAAATCAAAGGTTTTATGTGTCCTTTGAAAAAGAAAGAAAGAAAGAAAGAAAGAAAGAAAGAAAGAAAGATCAAGTCAAAAGAGCTCTTTCACAATATTCAGGAAAACCCAGTTTGACAATATGGAAAAAGTGTGTGGATGAAATAAACCACTCAAAGTTTGGCCTAGCAAGGCTCTTAGATTACTTCCTGCAAGTAATGAACTACTTTCTTTGATAGGAAAAGACAATGCATTGCATTTACCAAGTTTGCCTGTGTCTTTGAGGCCAGCAAATCGCTGCATTGCTTTGATAGCCTTCTCAATGCCATCTTTAGTCTGCAGCTGCCCAGCGTGTGGGTCCAGAGGAGGCAGATATCCATAACGGCTCAGCCAATCCTAATATAAAATACATTCTGGAAATGTTAAACTCAAATCAGTGAATGCAAGCTCATCAGTTGCTGTAATAATATAACAATAAATCACAATAAACAACATGTGTTTAACACATTAGAATTTTTCCCCCTTTTATCATTTTGATGAGAAATTAAGGCTATATTTAAGAAATATCACAAGAGCAAGAGTGCGATATGGCCCTATATCAGCACTGCTGTGATTCAGCTGCAGGTAATCACAGCAGTGCTGATTTAGGGCCATATAGCAGGATTGCGAGTATGATATTGCTTGTATACAACAGTTCAATGAGCAAGTAAGTTTTAAAAAATTAGTAAAAAAACAGTCATAAAAACGCATTTGTGCATAGAACTACTTTCTTACGTGACGGATCAGAATCTGTCGTTGCTGGTTTAAACCAAATGATGCATCCAAATCTTCGTTAATAATTCAAAAATGTCACTTCAGAAGTAGTATCACAGCTTGTGCTGTTTCTAACAAGTTACTGGTAAACAACGGTGTGTGTGTGTGTGTGTGTGTGTGTGTGTGTGTTTGTGAGTGAGTGAGTGAGTGAGTGAGTGAGAGAGAGAGAGAGAGAGAGAGAGAGAGAGAGGATGGAGCATGTGCCATCACCTGTTGCCACTCCCAAGCAGAGATGCTGTCAGCTTTCTGAAGATCAGCTTTCTCAGTTGAAAAATAGCCATTCAAGTGGGGGTATTTCTCCCTATTTCACGGTAGCTAGTGTGCAAGAGTCTTTCACTATAGGAACCGCAATCTCCTCCGCCAATTTAAACAGTATGTCCTCTCCAATGAGGAAAGTCTGGTAAGAGGTAAGCGCCTTGAGTTTGTGTAATTAATCAGTCTGTTGTGTCTCTCAGCTGTGATGAGCCTTAATGCTGAAGTTGATTGTTTAAAGCCATTTAAAGCTATTTCCTAGCTTTAGTAGTGTAGTAGTAATACGAGCGATCACTTAGTGCTGTTGTATGTAAACCCTGACTGACTGACTGAGGAGGGGTGATACTGAACAGGAAATACAGAGAAGTTGCCACCTTTTTGAATGAGATGGAGTAGAAGAATTTCTGGTGAGTAACACAAAGGCGGAGAGGAGGTGAGTTTGTATTTTTTAACTTGTGTTGATAAAATTTAATAATGTTGCCAATTTCATGCATGGTGAAAGGTTCAGCACATTGACCGTGCTCTGCAAATGTGACTGCACTAATTCTGTAAAACATTGGAGAAACCTGGATATTATTTTGATGAAATGGATGTTTTTACAACCAGTCTTTATTAGAACCCGTTGTCCTACTAGGAATAAATTCCCAAGCCAATGTTAAAGCTTGTGTAACATTGTTCTTGTTCAAATAAATGTTATATTTTTGAGCAGAAAGGTTGTAAGTTCATTCAGTGTGAATAAGGAAACTGGCAAACTTGCCGTTATTAGTTGAGATGAGAAATACATTTAAGAAACAATTTAAAAACATTAGAGCTCTTAAAATGAAAATTGATATGAATAAAGTTTATCTTAACTTGAAAATTGTTGAAATAGTGAGAAATTGTGTGTTTATTTGACAAGATAAAGTGACTCCTCTTGAATTGATAAAGTAACATAGTAAGTAGTTAAACAACTTGTAAAACAAAACTATTTGAGTTGAAACAAAGGTTATCTTCAAGTTTACATTTATGCATTGGCAGATGCTTTTATCCAAAGCAACTTATAGTGCCCTTATTACAGGGACAATCCCCCTGGAGTTAAGTGCCTCGCTCAAGAACACAATGGTGGTGGCTGTGGGAATTGAACCAACAACCTTTTGCTTACTAGTTCAGTGCTTTAGCCCACTACACCACCTCCACTCCAAAGTTGAAATTACTCATGTTTTTAAGACAGCAGGTGAACTTTCTGTAACAAGGTTAAAATGGGAAAGGAGGAGGCGGGAACCAGCTGAACAGTCAAAGTTATTTTTAATTTAAACAAAAAGACACAAACACAAATACACACACGGCATGTGCATGTGGCTCTCTCTCTCTCTCGAACTGCCGCATCCTGCTGCACATATCCCTCTCCTCGGCTGATTAGCCCGATTGGGGTCCGAGCATGCGTAGTCACGGCCTGGCCCCACCCTCCTCCTCGTCACACTCCTCCCTCCTTTGCCTCAGGGCGGGGAACTCTTCTGGCCCCGCCTGCCGGTAGGCTTTTCCCCGCAAAAAAACAAAAAAAAAGAGGAGAGGGAAAGGGCAAGACGGAGCGACAGTGAGAGAGAGAAAAACATTTGCTCGCCGGTTCCCAGACACACCGTCGCCCGTTCCTCGATCACTCCTCCACCCTCTGGCAGATGACAGCCGCTCCTCCCCAGGCAGACTGGAGCAAGTCCTCCAACCCCTGGCGGATGGAACGCCCCTCCTCATTGTGGCAGCCGGTAGGGAGCCCCTCCACCCCTCGCAGACCACTGCTGTTCCTCCGCATCGAGGTGGCTGGCAGCGACACCCCCGGCGGACGGCCGCAGCTGCTCCTTTGGGCAGATGGCAGTGGCGAGGACTCCACGACAGCGCATCCCTCCTCCTTCCTGGGTTTCGGCACCAATGTAACAAGGTTAAAATGGGAAAGGAGGAGGCTGGAACCGGCTGAACAGTCAAAGTAATATTTAAATTAAACAAAAAGACACAAACACAAATACACACATGGTAGCTGCGTGTGGCTCTCTCTCTCTCAAACTGCCACATCCCGCTGCACTTATCCCTCTCCTTGGCTGATTAGCGTGATTGAGGGCCAGGTACGCATAGTCACAGCCCGGTTCCTGCGCTCCTCCTCGTCACACTTTCGTTTCTAAGTTTAACCAACTCGAAATGTTTTACAGTACATAGAAATCTGTGGGGTGAACTGAAGAGAAGAGTCCACCATGTGGACCTCGGAATTTGAAGGATCTGGAGAGATTGTGTATGGAGGAATGGTCTCAGATCCCTTGCCATGTATTCTCCAACCTCATTATGCATTATAGGAGAAGAATCAGAGCTGTTATCTTGGCAAAGGGAGGTTGCACAAAGTATTGAATAAAGGGGTACCAATTATTGTGACACACATATATTTGACAAAAATATTTTTTTTTTTGATAAAACTTGTGTTGTGTTTTCAATTGTTTGATATCCATTAGAGGATATATTTTTGTGCATATTTTGAATGAAAGATCAAAAGAATAAACAATAAAGACATATTTTGTACAGTATTCTTTGCTCATATTTACCAAGGGTGCAAATATTTTTGGCACCATTGTATATACACTGGTGTCCAAAAGTTTGGAATAATGTACAGATTTTGCTCTTAAGGAAAGAAATTGGTACTTTTATTCACCAAAGTAGCATTCAACTGATCACAATGTATAGTCAGGACATTAATAACATGAAAATTACTATTACAATTTGAAAAAAAAATTCAGAACTTCTTAAGTTCTCATCAAAAAATCCTCCACGTGCAGCAATGAGAGCTTTGCAGATCCTTGGCATTCTAGCTGTCAGTTTGTCAGGTGACATTTCACCCCACGCTTCCTGTAGCACTTGCCATAGACATGGCTGTCTTGTCGGGCACTTCTCAGGCACCTTACAGTCAGGGGTGGAAAGAGTACTGAAAAATCATACTCAAGTAGAAGTACTGTTACTTCCCAAAAAATGTAGTGTGAGTAGAGTAAAAGTACCCATCCTAAAAACTACTCAAGTAAGAGTAAAAGAGTAGCTTATTTAAAAGTACTCATGAGTAGTGAGTATTGAGTAATGAGTTGCGAAAGCTATGCCCCGTTATAATAAACACTGTATGCTGCAATTTCAAAATATAGCACACATACCGTAATTTATATTTCCTTTTATGGCTGTTTGCCAGAAAAAAATATATATATATTTTATAGGTGTTTTTGACTGCCAACTTTTAAAACACATCGCTTATCTACGATAAACACTACATGAATCTGATTTTAAAAAAATAAAAGGGTGACATGATTACAGAAATGAAAAGATGAAGAAGTTATTTTCAATACACTGATCACCATTTTAAATTATAATGTATGAAACAATTACATTAAAATCAGTTTATGTGTAGGGTCTAAATTTCCCTTAATGACGACAGAGTGAGTTATTGTTAAACATGTTCAAAACAATGCAAGGAAAGCAAAAAACGTTAAAAAAGCAGGTTCACTTGGAGTGTCATGTCCTGCACAATAGAGGAGATAGAGCAGGTGTGGGAAAAGTTGTTTGGGGCGGCTGTGGTTCAGGTGGTAGAGCAGGTTGGCCACTAATCACTGTGACTCCACATGCCAAAGTGTCCTTGGGTAAGACACACTGAACCCCAAGTTGCTCTCAGTGGCAGTTAGCACCTTGCATGGCAGCTCTACCATCAGTGTGTATGTGAATGGGTGAATGAGCCACAGTGTAAAGTGCTTTGAAATCTGCTAAGGTTAAAAAAGTGCTATATAAGTGCAGACCATTTGTTTGGTACAGGGGCAACATCGGGCTTCAAAAGGAATAATTCACCCAAAAATGAAAATTCTCTCATCATTTACTCACCATTTTGCCATACCGGATGTGTATGACTTTCTTTCTTCTGCAGAACACAAATTAAGATTTTTAGAAGAATGTATCAGCTCTTTTGGTCCATACAATGCAAGTGAATCGGTGGCAAAATTTTGAAGCTCCACAAATCACATAAATCAGCATAAAAGTAGTCAAATCCATGTGCCTCCAGTGGTTAAATCCATGTCTTCAGAAGCGATAAGATAGGTTGGGTGAGAAACAGATCAATATTTAATTCCATTTTTACTATTAATTCTCCTCCCTACTCAGTCAATCTCCACTTTAAATTTCACATAGCTCTTTTTGTGTTTTTGGTGATTCACATTTTTCATGCATATCGCCACCTACTGGGCAGAGAGAAGAATTTCTAGCAACAAAAAAAAAAAAGACTTATATATTGATCTGTTTCTCACCCACACCTGTCATATCACTTCTGAGGTCATGAATTAAACCACTGGAGTTGTATGGATTACTTTGATGCTGCCTTTATGTGCTTTTTGGAGCGTCAAAATTTTGGCACCCATTTACTTGCATTGTATGGACCTACAGAGCTGAAATATTCTTCTAAAAATCTTAATTTCTGTTCTTCTGAACAAAGAAAGTCATACACATCTGGGATGGCATAAGTTTGAGTATACGATAAGATAATTTTTAATTTTTGTGTGAATTACAGCCAATCAAGTAACGTGAGTATTTGTAATTCGTTACTATACACCCCTGCTTACAGTCTAGCTGATCCCACAAAAGCTCAATGGGGTTAAGATCCATAACACTCTTTTCCAATTATCTGTTGTCCAATGTCTGTGTTTCTTTGCCCACTCTAACCTTTCCTTTTTGCTTTTCTGTTTCAAATGTGGCTTTATATATATATATATATATATATATATATATATATATATATATATATATATATATATATATATATATATATATATATATAGGCCTATGCATGGCAAAATAACTGGCAAAATAAAACACCAAATAAATGCCACCAAAAAAAAAAAAAAATTGCATTACAATTTTCTATTATGTTAGAAAACTTCACAATACAAACCACTTTAAAAAATAATTATAATAATAATTAGGCCTATGTGTAGTCTTTGATCTGTGATAATACGCTGAATCTTATAATTCAGCATAAATATTTATAAAATAATTAGCAACCATTAAATTGACTTTTTTTTTTTTTCTTAGTAAGTTTTCTTTCTTAGTAATGCAGAACAACGCTCGTTGTAATAAGGGAGAAAAAAACTCATCTTCTTACCACACCCCGGGAGTACTGGTCCGACATCGGAGCCATATGAACCGAAGAGATCAACACCACAACAGTGCAGGTCAGGTAAACCAACCAATGATATCCTGACACTATCATCTGCCTGAATTTAAATCTGCAAACACAGCGCGGCAGTCTGAATTACAAGGATTCGTAAATTACACGGCTGTGCCCGTTAGGGGCCATTCACACCGAAAGAGGTATGGCGCTAATAAAGCTAGACGCAGCGCAACGAATAGAACAGAATGCAGGTGTCTCGAGGCGCGATTTTAAAAGTTGGCGTTGTTTTTTCACTGCCACGGCGAGCGCGTAACGGATGGGACGTACAGAAAAACAACTTCGGTGTGAACGGCCCCTAACTCTAATTATCTACTTATTAATTTGAAACGTTTTTACATTGATATTCCGTTTCAAATTCATATTCATATTTCAAAATAATTCAGACAGTCCATGGCAATAATAAACAGTTAAACTGAAGACAATTAAAAGGATTGTGTTTTATTCTAATGATATTCACTCACAGTTAAACGCGCTCCTCTTGGTACTTCAGCTTTTTCTTTTTAAAGACGAGGCAGGGCGAAGACCGATCGATGAGAAAGAAAGCGCCTCCCCCCCCCCCCCCCCCCTCTCTCTCTCTCTCTCTCTCTCTCTCTCTCTCTCTCTCTCTCTCTCTCTTCAATTTTTCAATTTTTTTTTCAGTTTCAATTGCTTTATTGGCATGACTGTATGTTACAATGTTGCCAAAGCATGAGTTATAATCAAATCAAACGGAGTTGAAACGTGTATAACATTATTCAACAGATTTCAACTGTGGATATTTAGAACAAAGTAATAAACAAACAAATAAATAAATGCATTGTATGTAAATATTTTAAATCACATTTAACTGATACACAGTAATATACAGTATATATAATGAAATAATATATGAACTAATGTGTGAAGTTTGGTTTAGTGGCTCAGAGTTCTTTCTCTCGGGTTATGGTAGAGTGTGGCATATTTAGCAGCTGTAGGGGCCATGTGTTCTTTCTTTCCTAATATAATCTGAATAGGTTCAATTTCAGGCAGTTCACATATTTCAGGTATAGATTCACTGCATTTTGTGAAGAATGTGTTTCTAATTAATTGATATTTTCCACAGTGATAAGGCGCTCGCGGTGCACCTATGCCCGCAGAGTGCCGCCAACTGGCGCGGACACCCTAAGCTTCCGTCCAAGCCCTGTAGGCTCATGTCGTCCCTGACGGCTAAAGCCTACAGCACTGCTGGACAAGCCGCCTCTGCCCTGCACACCATGGCTCTCCTGCAGCTCCACCAAGCCAAGGCATTGAAAGAACTGCACGAGGGTAGTTCCGCCCCAGATTTGATGCAGGAACTGCGCTCAGCGACCGACCTCGCTCTCTGAGCGACGAAGGTCACGGCGCGGTCTCTTGGGTGGACGATGGCCACACTAGTGGTCCAGGAGCGCCACCTTTGGCTCAACCTGGTCGAGATGGGCGAGGCCGACAAGACACGGTTCCTTGCTGCCCCTATTTCCCAGGCGGGCCTATTCGGCAACACCGTCGAGGACTTTGCCCAGCAGTTCTCGGCGGTGAAGCAGCAGACGGAGGCATTCCGGCACATCCTGCCCCGGCGTGGCTCAAGATCCCGCACCCCGTCTGCTCATCGCCAAGGGCGTCCCCCTGAGGTGACTGCACCGGCTCTGCCACAGCCCACCCCTTCGGACAGACAACACGACAACGGTAGCATATGTCAACCGCCAAGGCGGTCTGCGCTCCTCTGGAGTCAGCAGCACTTCAAGTCTCTGCGAGCCACCCACATCCCGGGCAACCTCAACACTACAGCGGACACGCTGTAACGGCAGGTTACCCTCAGGGGAGAGTGGAGACTCCACCCTCAGGTGGTCCAGCTGATTTGGAGTCGATTCGGATGGGCACAGGTGGACCTGTTCGCCTCCCAAGAATCCTCCCACTGCCCGCTCTGGTACGCCCTCACCGAGGCTCCCCTCGGCATAGATGCGCTGGCACAAAGCTGGTCCCCTGGCCTATGCAAATATGCGTTTCCCCCAGTGAGCCTGCTTGCACAGACCCTGTGCAAGGTCAGGGAGGACGAGGAGCATGTCATCCTGGTAGCACCTTACTGGCCCACCAAGACGTGGTTCTCGGACCTCACGCTCCTTGCGACAGCTCCCCCCTGGCGAATTCCCCTGAAGAAGGACCTTTTTTCTCAGGGACGGAGCACCCTCTGGCACCCGCGACCAGACCACCTGTGGTGGTAGACACGATCACTCAGGCTAGGGCCCCCTCTACGAGGCGCCTGTATGCCTTTAAGTGGTGTCTGTTCGCTAAGTGGTGTTCTTCCCGACGCGAAGACCCCCAGAGATGCGCAGTCAGATCAGTGCTTTCCTTCCTGCAGGAGAGGTTGGAAGGGAGGCTGTCCCCTTCCACCTTGAAGGTGCACGTTGCCGCCATAGCAGCACACCATGACGCAGTCGACGGTAAGTCCTTAGGGAAGCACGACCTGATCATCAGGTTCTTAAGAGGCGCCAGGAGGCTGAATGCCTCCAGACCTCGCCTCGTTCCCTCATGGGACCTCTCTGTAGTTCTTCAGGGTCTACAGAGAGCCCCCTTTGAGCCTTTGCAGTCAGCCGAGCTTAAGGCACTCTCCTTGAAGACTGCCCTCCTGACTGCGCTCACTTCCATCAAGAGGGTAGGTGACCTGCAAGCTTTCTCTTTTACGTTAATTTTGCAATGATCTGTCAAGTAGGTCTGTGGTCTGACTGTGAAAGCACTTTTATAGGAGGGGTTCATGTCTGTGATAGCATCATCAACAACACTCGAGCCAAGAGCTGAGCTGTATGTGAAGCGGCCCAACGAGTCTCCTCGCATTTGGCCATTTAGCAGATACAGGCCAAGGCCTCGGCAAAGCTGTAATAACTCCTTTCCATTTCTGTTAACTGTGTGGTCAAGGTTATTGTGAACAGTTTTTGTGGGGGTCAGTTGCAGGGAATTCTTGAAAATGTGGTTATTTCCGTGAGTGCCTATGATGTCACATTCGTGCCCTGTCCTTGCATTGAAATCCCCACACAGCAGTATGTTTCCCTGTGCCTGAAAATCACTGATCTCTGTGTGGAGGATAGAGAAGAATTCTTCATTATGGTACGGTGATTCTGTAGGTGGGGTGTAAGCTGCACATATATAGAGATCTTTGTCATTCTCTATGATGACTTTTCGAAGTTTTAGCCAAATAGGTGTGAGTGCTGTCTTTGTGACTGATAAATGTGATTTCTTTATACCACACAATGACCCCACCAGAGTCTCTGCCACGACTCACATTTTTGTGTTTGTAGGAGGGCAGGATTATTTCTTTATAACCTGAAGGACAGAAGGTGTTTACATCTTGCCGACACCATGTTTCTAACAAGATTACAATATCTTGATCAGAAATGTTTTGAAGTAACTCTGAACTTGAGCTTTTAGGGCCTAAGATGGAAGAAAAAAGGCATTGGATATTCCACGAGCTTATACAGAGAGATTTCATGAAGTGTAATTTTGTGAGTTAAAACTTAGATACAAAGATAAGACAATACAGCATAGCAGTGTAAAGTAACACAGTATAACAATATAGAATTACAAAAAAAAAAAAAAAAAAAGAGCACATTGTATTGCATTCTAGATTACTATTTAGCCTAATATCTTGCAGAGGAATAGAACTCAAGATGGCGCCGAGTATGGCTGCTGCGTTGCGAGCTCCGACACAACTTAGCAATGGTTTGTTTGTTTTGTTTACAATTCTTATGTTTCTTGTCTTGGATGTTGCCTGCCTTATTGTCTACGACAGACAAACACTTTTGGACATTGGCTCAGCGATCTCACACCGTAAACCGGACTTCACATTCCTCAATGCCGACCCGCTGTTTACAAACACGCAAGCGGAGCCCTTTGTCTGGGCAGCACGGCCGCGGAAACGCAGGAGGAAAAGGGGAAACAGAGCCGGCGTTCTCATCAGAGTAAGACGCCGCGCAAATCGACCCCCGCTACCCACTATTCTACTGGCAAATGTTCAGTCTCTGGATAACAAGCTCTGCGAGCTGAAAGCGCGGATCTCTTTCCAACGAGAGACGAGGGACTGCTGCGTTATCTGCCTTACGGAAACTTGGATGTCTGCGGAGATTCCAGACTCAGCCATTGAACCCGCAGGGTTCTCCATGCTCCGAGCGGACAGAGCGAAAGACCTCTCAGGTAAAACTAGAGGAGGTGGTGTATGTTTTATGATCAACAAATCCTGGTGTGATCAGAGGAACATACATTCTATCAAGTCTTTCTGTTCTCCTGATCTGGAATTTCTTATGCTTCTGTGTCGACCATTCTGGCTACCGAGGGAATTCACAGCGGTCATTATCACTGCTGTGTACATCCCCCCACAAGCCGACACAGACCGGGCACTCAAGGAACTGTATGGGAGTATAAGTGAGCAGGAAACCGCGCACCCTGAGGCCGCGTTCATTGTGACCGGGGACTTTAATAAAGCCAGTTTAAAATCAGTCGCACCAAAATATCACCAGCACATTAGTTTCAACACACGAGGGGACCGGGTTTTGGACCATTGCTACTCTCCGTTCCGGGATGGCTACAAATCCCTCCCCCGCCCACCATTTGGAAAATCGGACCACTCTTCCATTCTGCTTCTGCCCGCTTACAGGCAGAAACTGAAACAGGAAGCACCCACCCTCAGAACGATCCAGTGCTGGTCGGACCAATCAGACTCTACGCTACAAGACTGTTTTGATCGCACGGACTGGGAGATGTTCCGGTCCGCCTCTGATGACGACATCGAGCTTTACGCTGATAGCGTAATGTGCTTCATCAGAACGTGTGTAGAGGAAGTGATTCCGACCAGAACTGTGCGAATCTATCCGAATCAGAAGCCGTGGATCAACAGCGATGTTCGCGCAGCACTTAATGTGCGGACCTCCGCTTTTAATTCCGGGAACGCGGAGGAGCATAAACAAGCCAGTTATGCCCTCCGAAAAACTATCAAAACAGCAAAACGCCAGTACAGGAGTAAGATTGAAGGACAGTTTAACACCACCAACTCTAGAAGCATGTGGCAGGGAATTAACATCATCACGGACTTTAAAGGGAATAAAAACTCCGCCATGAACACCGCTGCCTCTCTACCGGATGAGCTAAATACTTTTTATGCTCGTTTCGAGGGAAATAACACCGCCCTCGCGGAGAGAGCTCTCACGGCCGAAGCTACAGAGGTTAGTTCACTCTCCGTCTCTGTAGCGGATGTAACCCGATCATTCCGACGGGTGAATATCCGCAAAGCCGCGGGTCCAGACGGCATTCCGGGCCGCGTCATCAGAGCGTGCGCGAACCAGCTGGCTGGTGTTTTTACGGACATTTTCAACCTTTCCCTCTCTTTGTCTGTAGTCCCCACATGCTTTAAAACATCCACCATTGTGCCTGTTCCAAAACAATCGAAAATAACTTGTTTAAATGACTGGCGTCCTGTTGCTCTGACCCCCATCATCAGCAAATGTTTTGAGAGACTAATCAGAGATTACATCTGCTCTGTATTACCACTCAATCTTGACCCGCTGCAGTTTGCTTACCGTAACAACCGCTCCACTGATGATGCCATTGCATCTACAATACACACTGCTCTCTCCCACCTGGAAAAAAAGAACACTTATGTGAGAATGCTGTTTGTAGACTACAGCTCAGCATTCAACACCATAGTGCCCTCCAAGCTAGATGAGAAACTCCGGGCTCTGGGCTTAAACAGCTCGCTGTGCAGCTGGATCCTGGACTTCCTGTCAAGCAGACGCCAGGTGGTTAGAATAGGCAGCAACATCTCCTCATCACTGACCCTCAACACTGGAGCCCCGCAGGGCTGTGTTCTCAGCCCACTACTGTATTCCCTGTACACACATGACTGTGTGGCAACACATAACTCCAATGCCATCATTAAGTTTGCTGATGACACGACGGTGGTAGGTCTGATCACTGACAATGATGAAACAGCCTACAGAGAGGAGGTGCACACTCTGACACACTGGTGTCAGGAGCACAACCTCTCCCTCAACGTCAGTAAGACAAAGGAGCTTGTGGTGGACTTCAGGAGAAAAGACAGAGAACACAGTCCAATCACCATCAATGGAGCACCAGTGGAGAGAGTCAGCAGCTTCAAGTTCCTGGGTGTCCACATCACTGAGGAACTCACATGGTCCGTCCACACTGAAGTCGTTGTGAAGAAGGCTCATCAGCGCCTTTTCTTCCTGAGACGGCTGAGGAAGTTTGGAATGAACTGCCACATCCTCACACGGTTCTACACCTGCACTGTGGAGAGCATCCTGACTGGCTGCATCTCCGCCTGGTACGGCAATAGCACTGCCCACAACCGCAAAGCACTGCAAAGGGTGGTGCGAACTGCCAAACACATCATCGGAGGTGAGCTTCCCTCCCTCCAGGAAATATATACAAGGCGGTGTGTGAAAAAAGCTCGGAGGATCATCAGAGACTCCAGCCACCCGAGCCATGGGCTGTTCTCACTGCTACCATCAGGTAGGCGGTATCGCAGCATCAGGACACGCACCAGCCGACTCCATGATAGCTTCTTCCCCCAAGCAATCAGACTTCTGAACTCTTGATCTCCCACGATCAAAATACATCATCCCTGCACTTTATTACTCTTATCTCACACCGGACCATCATAAATTATATTACTGTCATTATATTATGTCTCTCTTAACAACTGACTATCAACCGACAGCCTGAATGTCAATACAGTACAATACTGTACATTCTATATATATACTTTTTTCATATATATTTTAATTTTTATTGAATAATGTGTATCTATATAGTATCTATATAGTAAAAAACAAAACAAAAAAAAAAAACAAAAACAGCATATTGTATACTGTGCAATGTATGTTATTATTGTATATTGTTGAGTGTAATTGTGTATAACAGATGTTTAAATTGTGTTGTGTTAATTTGATGTTTTAAGTTGTGTAATTATGTATAACAGATGTTTAAATTGTGCTGTGTTAATTTGATGTTTTAAGTCGAGTTTAATTATGTATAACAGATGTTTAAATTGTGTTGTGTTAATTTGATGTTTATTGTAGATTGGCGTATGTCTCATCACTGTCACGACTGCTATGTTGATCGGAACTGCACCCAAGAATTTCACACACCATTGCACTTGTGTATATGGCTGTGTGACAATAAAGTGATTTGATTTTGATTTGATTTGATTTGAAATAAGCTGGAGTATTTGGCAAACTTCTCCTATGTCTGACAAATCTAGATTCTTTTTACTTTGAAGTGCCTCTGAGTAAGTGTAAAGCTGTGGAGGGCATGCCTGCTGGTGGGGGTTATGAGATGAGTGACACGGGCCACTGTAGGGATTCTCATGGCCATGAGCTGTTTGGATGATGCTGGGTGGGGCTCTGTTGTGTGTGGGTTCTCTGTGAAGGGCTCTGTAGGGCGGGGCTCTATCAGGTAGTCGTTTGGTACTTTCCAGCGGATGATGGCTGAGACTGTGGGAGCTGTTGAGTGGTCTTGATTAATGGTGTGGTGAGCCTTTATTTGGCCTGTGGATTGATGGATCTCTTCCAAGCATCATCTTTCAGATTTTTTGCGAAGATTCTCATCCCTTCTTGGTTCAGGTGTATGTGGTCGTACAGGTGCAGTTCTGTCAGAGTGGGGTGATGGGTGATGATTATATTGGGAAGGTCAGAGCAGGCTATGATGATGTTTTGGTTGTTTTGTTTTTTTATTAAGTCCTTGGGAAAGTCTGTTCTTGGCAGCAGAGTGGAGATTGTTATTTTGGCCCCAGAGAACCTCTTCTGAAAGTTTTTTGCCATATTTTTTACAGCATCTACTACTTTTTCTTTTTTGGAGCGTAGATCATTTGTGCCAGTGTGAATTACAATGTTTTAGGGATCTCTGAGAGTAGACTGGCTGAGGAGCTTAAGAACTGAGTCTGTGGTTGGGCACCAGAACTTTGCGACTTTGTGAGTTGAGAGTAATCTTCTTTGGTTGAGATACTTGCCATTTGAATCAATTAGGATGACAGTGTTGGGACGTTGAGGTGGCATGTTTAGGTGAGACCTGTTCTGTTGATAGGCAGGTGGTCCAGGCTGCAGTGAAGATTCAGTGTGTGTGTTTGGTCCAGGCTGCAGTGAAGATTCAGTGGGTGTGTTTGGTCCAGGCTGCAGTGAAGGTTCAGTGGGTGTTGGTGTGGATGCAGAGCTATTGTCTGTTAGTGAAGAGGAGGTTGGTGTCTCAGGGCTGTTGGTATTTAGTGATGGGTTTCTCTTTGTCTGTGAGGCTGTAGAAGTGATCTGTGTATGGGGCTGTTCTGGGGTCAGATAGGTCAGTTGCTGCATGAGACTGTGGATCACAGCTTCTTTTTCTTTTAATGATTGTTTCATAATGGTCAGTTCCTCTTGCAGTTGCTGTATGATGTCAGTCTCATGGAGTTTATTCTCTCTGAACTCAGTGATCTCCATTTCAAGCAGTGAGAGGCACTCCTGTATGCGCTGTACAGAAACTGAGTCCGGGCGTGCGTGTGGGGGAGGGTGTGGCAGAGGCATGGGCCTGAGGCCACTCACTGTGGCCTGTGAGTGCAACTGTCCTTCTGGTGATGCTGTGGAGAGAGCAGCTTTCTCTCTGTTTGCTAATGTTCTGAGTTCAGCAAAATCTGATTAAAATTTTTCAAGATAGCATTTGGCATGATGAAGGATTGTTCCACCGATTGTAAATATATATTTATTGCTCATAATGTGATTTTATTTCTGAAAAATCATGACTTTGGACTTCTCCATGTTTATTGGTAAAGCCCAATCACTGCTATATTTTTCTAAAATGGAGAGGCTTTCATGTAATCCCTCTTCATTAGGTGACAGCAGCAGGAGGTCGTCAGCGTAAAGGAGGCATTTGATTTCTCTTCCATCTAAGATCAGTCCAGGGCAAGATGACTTTTGAAGGTTTGTGGCCAATTCATTTATATAAATATTAAATAGAGTTGGGCTGAGGCTGCAGCCTTGACGAACTCCCTTGGTCTGATTGAAATAATTGGTTCTTTTGTCATTAATCTTAACACAGCATTTATTGCCTTTGTACATGTCTTTTATGACATTATATGTCTTTCTTCCTATTCCACTCTGGATGAGTTTAAGGAAGAGTCCGTCATGCCAAACAGAATCAAAGGCCTTTTTAAAATCAATAAAGCCACCAAATATTTTGCCTTGTTTTGTTTGCTGAACATATTTCTGTATAAGTAAGAGGAGTGTGTAGATATGATTAGTTGTTTGCTGTTTAGGCATGAATCCAATTTGACATTTATTTAGTGTCTGGTGTTCTTGAATGAAATTCACTAATCTGTTATTTATAATGCAAGAAAATAGTTTCCCGAGGTTGCTGCTTGCTGCAATGCCCCTGTAATTATTTGGGTTGTACTTGTCCCCTTGTTTGAAAATTGGGGTGATTTGATTTTTCTTCCAATTCTCAGGAAAGTTTCCTGATTTTAATAAGAGATTAAATAATTTCAGAATAGCATCTTTCAGTTTGGGGCTGCTATGTTTCAGGATCTCATTATATATTCCATTCAAGCCACAAGATTTTTTATTTTTGAGGGATTTCATCTTTTCAGTCAATTCATTTAATGATATGGTGGTGTTCAAATGGTTTAATTTATCTTTTATTGTGTGTTCCAGATTATTTAGTTGGGAGGTCAAATGTTTTTGGCTGAGGTTTGGTTCATTTTGTGAATAGAGGTTTCCGAAATGTTCTGTCCAGAGTTTTGGGTTACAGATGGGAATGGATTTGACTTTTTTGATTTATCTAAATTATTCCATAAATCCCAAAAATAATTTTCATTGACAGCCTCCTCAATCTTGTTGAGTTTTTCTGTCATGTGTTCAGTTCTTTTCCTTCTTTGTAGTGACTTGTACATTTTAAGCATTTGATGATATGTGGTTCGTGTGTGCTGGTTTGCAGAGTCTCTGTGTTTTTCATTTGATAATGATCGTAATTCCTTTCTTGATGTTTGACAATCTTTGTCAAACCAATCGGCTTACACAATTTCTTTTTTGCTTTTGTATATTTGTCATTTTCTCAGGGCTTTGCTGGCCACTGTATGCATTATTTTAGTTAACTGTTCTGTTGTCAAATTGATACTTTTCTTGTCTAGTCCAAATTTGGTATAGAAAAATGTGTCTATTATATTCTGAATATGAATGCTGTGGAGCTCAGCTTCATACTGTGCAGGACTCATTTTTCCATATAAATTTGGTGTGGAGGGAATACAATTGAATTTTCTGATTAGAAGATGGCAGATTTGCTGACTTGTTTAGACTAATGACTATGTGACTGTGATCTGAGAAAGGAAGCTGTGACATCACCATGAAGTAGTTGATCTTATTGTGGTCTATATCTATTATAGTGTAGTCCACTGTGCTGCTGCCTCGAGGTGAGGAGTAAGTAAATCGACCCAGAGAGTCTCCCCTTGTCCTGCCATTAACTATATATATAAACCCAGGCTTTTACAGAGCTGCAGGACGTGTTTCCCATGTCTGTTTATCATGTTGTCATAGCCCTGATGTGCTTTAGTAAAAAGTTGATTCTGCTGTATATGTGTACTGTTAATATATTTATCTCCAGCTGAACTAATGTAGTCTGGTTCCATTCCAGTTCTTGCATTCAGATCCCCCATTAACAGTACAGAGCCTAGAGACTGAAACTGAATGATCTCTGACTGTAGTGTTGGTAAGATGTCCTCATTATAATAGGGGGACTCGTATGGGGGGATATACACTGCATGTAGGTAAGTGTCCTCATCTGAACAAATGAGTTCCTTATTAAGTTTTATCCAGATATGTGTTTTCCCTTTTTTTACAGGCTGAATATAGTGGGAAATATGCTCTTTAAACCAAACTATAATTCCTCCTGAATCTCTTCCATTTTTAACATGAAGGTTTTTCATTGAAGTTATAAATAACTCTCTGTAGTTTGAAGGAGTGTAGGTTTGAGACTCTAAACGACTCAATGTCTCAAGTAATATAATTATATCTGAACTATATACAATATTTAAAAAATCAGGATTAGTGCTTTTCTCTCCAAAACATGAAGAGAACATCCTCTGAATATTGTAGCACGCTATTTTTAATGAAGTCGTTGAGAAATGTTCTATTTACCAGAAAGAATAATATATGATTTTGCGACCCAATATTGTTTTGAAAAATAGTGAATCAATTAAAATGCATTACAAAATAATAATAATAATAATAGTAATAATAATAATAATAATAAAGGATTAAAGAATATGCTTGAATAAACTCACATTGTAGGTAATTAAGCTAATAAATTATCACATATAATTTTCAGCATGTTTTTTATCTGGCTGAGGTCACTGGTGTCTGAACTACCTCTACCAGCCACAACAGCGGCGTAGCTGTCTGACTGTCTGCCGGGATGCTGTGTGACCCTCTCCTCGCTGACAGGACATGTTCTCTGGGGGCTCCTGAGAGCTGCGTCCTTGATGGATTTTGCAAATAGTCTCATGCCATTTCGATGAATGTGGAGACGGTCATATAGATGCGCATGAGTGATGCGCTGATGATTTGCTATATGTACATTTGGCATGAGTGCACACACATCAGTTATCTCTGCATTAATGGCATTGATGATGTTTTGTGGAAGATCTCTGCAAGGCAGAATTGTTGAGATGATGACTCTGGCACTGGGGTAGATCACTCTAGCTGATTTCACCACGTTGATGAGAGCTTTGGTGACGTCCACTCTCCTGGTTCTGAGGTCGTTTGTCCCAGTGTGCAGTATAATGTGTGAGGGTGTGCCCAATTCACCTTCTCTCAGCAGCTTCAAAGCAGAGTGAGAGGTGGGACACCAGAGTTTCCTCACATTTCTCCCTGGAAACAGTCGTCTCTGGTCGAGGTGGTTGCCGTTAGAATCACAGAGGATGACGATGTTGTGTTATCTCTTCTCTTCTCTGTTGCTGCTGATAGATGTTGTTGTAGTCTGTGTATATCTTTTTCTGGTGCTGATGTCTTTTCTCTTGGAGTTCTGAGAAGCTTGAGAGACCTGAGAAACTTGCGGGGCTGCGGGGGATGGGATGGTGTGTGTTTGTGTGTTGACACACTGCTGATGTTTTGTTGTGTTTTTGATGTGTTCATGAGTAGAGGTGTTGAGTGTTTCTGTACTGGCACATTTTTGCTGTTGTTCTGTGGTTGTGATGTGTTCAGTGTTTGTGTATAGCTGTTGTCTCATCTCCTCCAGTTGTTTCTACAGCATATTGCTGTGGTGATCTCTCTTGATCAGCTCCTCTCTCACCCTCTTCAGCTCCTCTCGCAGCTTCTGGGTGTTCTCCTCCAGCTGTCTGACAGCAGAGCAGAGCTGTTGAAGTTGTTGTATGCTGAGGTGGCTGGTCTGGTTTTGGATCTGGCAGAGGTTGTTGGTAGTTTCCTCTTTAAACAGGAAGTAGTCCTGCTCCAGCTCAGCGATATTGTTTCTCAAGGCCTTAATCTTTTGAGATGCAGGAGAGACAGTGTGTCTGTGTGCTACAGGGGTGCTTGAGCTGACGTCAGTGTTAGTGGCTGTTATGTTGTAGGACTCTACACTGCTCTTCACCTCAGGATCTTTCTTAAACTTCTGAACCTCCATATTAAAGTCAATGAAATTCTTCTGGAATTCATCAAGGCTGGGTTCTGACACTTGGACCATGACCGTACCGTTGTGATACAAGTTTACAGTCAGCTTTATCTCCTTTTCTCCTTCCAGAGTAATTTGTCTGCCTTTACTGATGCCACCTTTTCTGCGGCAGTTCATGGCAGATATGAGAGTGCTGTGCCAGGCTGATGGGTGATCAGTGAAGAAGAGCAGGTTACACCAGACTCTGTTGCGTTCTGGTCCACTGTAATCAGACAGCATCATCTCTGGGTTCTCTCTCAGGATCATTTCTTTCATCTTTGTTTGATTTAACTTCTACTGGATATATTATCTCCAGCTCCTTTTCATTTTTGAAAGATGCTACTGCCTTAGACAGGCCCAAGCTGTGATCAGCTGTTTTAACTGCCATGGAATGTTAGCCTGGCTAGCAGTTAGCTTGATGTTTAGGTTATATGTAATATTTGATGTTATCTTTAAGTTTCTTAGAAGTCTTACCTTAAAAATATTCTGCCTCTTTTGACCCTAATTTAGTTTCCAATAATTTAAGTATTGTTTGAGTCATAAAAACATACATTTTCTGGCAAATACTGAAGTTACAGCAGGAGCTGATATTTTTTGCTGCCAACTGTTGCTGAACTCTCTCTCTCTCCATACAGTGCAAGTGAATGGTGACCAAAACTTTGAAGCTCAAAAATGCACATAAAGGCAGCATAAAAATAGTCTGTATGACTCCAGTGTTTAAATCCATGTCTTCTGAAGTGATATGACAGGTGTGGGTGAGAGACAGAACAATATTCCTTAATGGACTTTGAATGGGATCAAATGCCTTCCATGGTACTGCTAGAAACATAATTGAACAGTTACAGTTTTCAGAATCAGAATCAGAATCAGAATCATAAAGAGCTTTATTGCCAAGTATGTTTACACATACAAGGAATTTGTCTTGGTGATAGGAGCTTCCAGTGTCAACAATACAAAAACAATGCAAAAACAGCAGCAAGACATAGATAATAATAAAAAAAAAAATAAATAGTTATACACATACGTACATACACACACATACACTTACATACATACATACACACATACACATGGGTAGTGCAAATCTAATACAGTCTGTTATGTACAGTGTAAATACAAATCTGTTATGTACAGTGCAAATTTTTTATTTTATTTTTCAGATGAATGAAATGGCAGAAGAGGTTGGATGTGTTGGATAAATATAAGAAAGACTAAACTGTGTATTGCACATAGTTATTGCTCAATGGGGCAATTAACTGTTCATGAGATGGATAGCCTGAGGGAAAAAACTGTTCCTGTGCCTGACGGTTCTGGTGCTCAGAGCTCTGAAGCGTCGGCCAGAAGGCAACAGTTCAAAAAGGTAATGGGCAGGGTAAGTGGGGTCCAGAGTGATTTTTCCAGCCTTTTTCCTCACTCTGGAAGTGTATAGTTCTTGAAGGGGGGGGGGGGGCAGTGGGCAACCAATAATCCTCTCAGCAGTCAGAACTGTCCTTTGTAGTCTTCTGATATATGATTTCTTAGCTGAACCAAACCAGACAGTTATTGAAGTGCAGAGGACAGACTCAATGACTGCTGAGTAGAACTGTATCAGCAGCACCTGTGGCAGGTTGAATTTCCTCAGGTGCTGAAGGAAGTACAACCTCTGCTGGGCCTTTTTCACAATGGAGTTAATGTGGGTCTCCCACTTCAGGTCCTGTGAGATGGTAGTGCCCAGGAACCTGAATGACTCAACTGCTGCCACAGTGCTGTTTAGAATGGTGAGGGTGGTCAGTGTTGGGGTGTTTCTCCTAAAGTCCACAATCATCTCCACCGTTTTGAGCGTGTTCAGCTCAAGGTTGTTTTGACTGCACCAGACAGCCTGCTATTTAACCTCCCTTCTGTATGCAGACTCATCGTCATCTCGGATGAGGCCAATGACAGTGATGTCATCTGCAAACAAGAACAGAGTGTAACGTAGATTTTTTTTTTTTTTTTACATTTTCTAAAGAAGTCTATGGGCATTTTTTTTTTTTACCACCTAGAATAGTAATAGCACCTCTCCTCCACAAACAGATGTATCATTCATGTCTATAAATAACAGCGTGGGACGAGTTACATGCAGAAGTTTAGTAGTTAATACTTATGGTAAAGGTTTTTTTTTTTTTTAATCTACAACCCTAAGTATGAGCAATAGTGTTGCTTGCCTTACAACCACCACTAATTACATTTACCTGCATGACTGTAATAAAGACAGCTTTTCCTCAAAGAACTGTTAAATGTCCCACTACTGTTGACACATCTTATACTTCTATGACAGTGCTACAAGAAGGACAGAAGATGTTTTATAGGATATGCCCAACTTCTTTTTAGAACATTAATATAAATACCAACATGTTCTTGGTATTTGTTACATTGTCCAGGCCTTGTAGTTAAGTTAAATTATTTTGAATGCAATGGGGATTTTAATGCTTTAATGGAAGAGTCTTAATTTGCTCTTCACAGTAAGAACTGTTCACAAATCTTCCACTTTCCCTGTGTTGACAGGGAAACACTTCTTATCACTGCAGAATCATGAAAAATGGGGTGGCTGTGGCTCAGGTGGTAGAGCAGATTGGCCACTAATCACAGGGTTGGCAGTTCAATTCCTGGCCCACATGACACCACATGCCAAAGTGTCCTTGTGCAAGACCCTGAACCCCAAGTTGCTCCCAATAGCAGGCTAGTGTCTTGCATGGCAGCTCTGCCATCATTGGTGTGTGTGTGCACAAATGGGTGAATGAGTCACAGTGTAAAGTGCTTTGAAAACCACTAAGGTTAAAAAAAGCACTATATAAGTGCAGACCATTCACCATGAAAAATGACAACTCTGGCATAGTTATTGACACTTTAGACAACATAATATCTGTTGACACCAGAGAGCTCCAGAATGTCCATTTCTTGTTGCACAAATCTGCTTGCAAACCATCAATGGTACTTCTCCCTCATCTTTCCCCAATATATATATATATATATATATATATATATACAGTATATATATAAAATCACATGCCATTGTGCAATCCAAATGTCTCTTAGAGAAGTAAAACCAAAACATGAACATAGACATTGAAAAATGAGTCACAGATTTTATGCTCACCTGGTTGAATGGACTAAAGTCAATCAATCAAGTGCATTTTGATTTTGATCAAGTGCATTTCAGACAATTACAACTTGCAGTATGATTGTCAAAGAAATGTTTATTAAAGTGTTTAATGCGTACAGTAGTGTAGGTTGACTGATGGGAGTGAACACAAAATCCACACATAGTGGAGTCAAAAAGACCATACATATTTCTATTTTTTTATTTTTTATTATTATTATTATTATTTATTAAAATCTGTAAATAAATAAATAGGATCAAATAAAAAATACATTAAAAAAAGGAAAAAAATAAGAATATATATATATATATATATATATATATATATATATACTAAAAGTCAGATTTAAAAAGAAGTTAAACACAATGTTACTGTTTTGAAACAACAATACTTAGGATCAACAGATGTTCCATGAGACATACTGTAAAATTGTTGGCAAGACATTTTGCATTCTGTATCCTTTGATGCTTTTCACCAACAGTGGTGATTCTCATTACTTTTATGATTGTATAAAACCAATAATTGATTAGTCATTCATTGTTCATTGATCACTGCTTAAGTGCAGATACAGGTGCATCTCAATAAATTAGAATGTCGTGGAAAAGTTCATTTATTTCAGTAATTCAACTCAAATTGTGAAACTCGTGTATTAAATAAATTCAATGCACACAGACTGAAGTAGTTTAAGTCTTTGGTTCTTTTAATTGTGATGATTTTGGCTCACATTTAACAAAAACCCACCAATTCACTATCTCAAAAAATTAGAATACATCATAAGACCAATAAAAAAAACATTTTTAGTGAATTGTTGGCCTTCTGGAAAGTATGTTCATTTACTGTATATGTACTCAATACTTGGTAGGGGCTCCTTTTGCTTTAATTACTGCCTCAATTCGGCGTGGCATGGAGGTGATCAGTTTGTGGCACTGCTGAGGTGGTATGGAAGCCCAGGTTTCTTTGACAGTGGCCTTCAGCTCATCTGCATTTTTTGGTCTCTTGTTTCTCATTTTCCTCTTGAAAATGGTGAGTTTGCTGGCCAGTCAAGCACACCAACACCATGGTCATTTAACCAACTTTTGGTGCTTTTGGCAGTGTGGGCAAGTGCCAAATCCTGCTGGAAAATGAAATCAGCATCTTTAAAAAGCTGGTCAGCAGAAGGAAGCATGAAGTGCTCCAAAATTTCTTGGTAAACGTGTGCAGTGACTTTGGTTTTCAAAAAACACAATGGACCAACACCAGCAGATGACATTGCACACCAAATCATCACAGACTGTGAAAACTTAACACTGGACTTCAAGCAACTTGGGCTATGAGCTTCTCCACCCTTCCTCCAGACTCTAGGACCTTGGTTTCCAAATGAAATACAAAACTTGCTCTCATCTGAAAAGAGGACTTTGGAACACTGGGCAACAGTCCAGTTCTTCTTCTCCTTAGCCCAGGTAAGACGCCTCTGACGTTGTCTGTGGTTCAGGAGTGGCTTAACAAGAGGAATACGACAACTGTAGCCAAATTCCTTGTCACCATATTCTAATTTGTTGAGATAGTGAATTGGTGGGTTTTTGTTAAATGTGAGCCAAAATCATCACAATTAAAAGAACCAAAGACTTAAACTACTTCAGTCTGTGTGCATTGAATTTATTTAATACACGAGTTTCACAATTTGAGTTGAATTACTGAAATAAATGAACTTTTCCACGACATTCTAATTTATTGAGATGCACCTGTATCATGATTGGCTTTCAGTCCCCTGCTTTGATTGAATAAGGCATTTGCCTTGATTGTCATTGCCTTACTGAGGTGGCAAAAAGCAAAGTCATAAAGTTTTCATAAGAAGTGATATATAGATCACATATCTGTTTCTGAAAACAATCACAACAAATGAATGATTTTAATGCAGACATTACAGTGGAGTAAGCAGGAATTATTATTAAATAAGTAGACACCAGAACTGTGTTCTTGAATACCATAATAATAATAAGCTTCCCATTTTAATAGACGTGCTGCCAGGAACTTTTGTCAATGATTCTGAAGAGACGTTTGCTTAGAAATAGGACAAAGATCATTACACAATGCTTGGCTATCAGGTTTCATCATATACATTCCTGTCTGAAGCTGAATGCTGGGGTGACATGGATGCAAATATGGCACACTGTCATCAGATCTTAAATCTCTTCCAAAAAACATTTGTAAGGTTTTGGTTTGTAGGTTGTAAGGTCCAATCACCAGAGGAAATATTTCCTCAGAGTTTAGAACAACTTGTTCTAAAGTTTTTATTTGTATTTTTGTAAATATCCATATTTTGTGACTTTGCAATGGAAATCTACCACTTTTCTCATGCTTATTCAGTGCAGTCTGGCCCAGTACTGGCCAAGGTTCTGCCCCATATTGTCTTCATTTCCTGGAACCTGGACAGGCACAGGAATCCCTGGAGAGATCAAACCTAAAACAGAAATGAGCAAGCATTTGTATGCAATTTTAGAAGACATTAATTTAACCGCTGGAGTCATATCGATGACGTTTATGCTGACTCTCTGTGATTTTTGGAGCTTCAAATGATAAATCTCCATCCACTTGCATTTTAAGGACCTACTGAGCTAAGATATTTTTCTAATTTTCTTCAAATATATTCTGGTGAAGAAAGAAATTCATACACACCTGGGATGTCATAAGGGTGAGTAAATTATGAGAGAACTTTAATTTTGGGGTGAAATATCCCTTTAACTTACAGTAAGTTAATGCTAAGGCTACAACCTTATTGTAAAATGTTACATACTGTACTCAATTCCAAAATGGTTTTGTACGATCATAAAAAGAACACATTTGATTCAATTAAAACAGTATTTTAGCAGTTTTGCAATAGATTGAACCACATATGATGGATGGATGGATGGGTTACAAATAGCAGAGGAAGAGATAATAGACTTACCTGTGCTGCTGTTAGCTAAAGAAGGAGGTGGCAGATGTGGTGAAGAGTAGGACGTCTCAAAGTGGCTAGGTGCAGAAGGGGATGGTGGCAGCATGCACGAATAAGAGGAGGCAGACGGAGAAAGAGAAGACTGCAAAAGAATGATAATGAAGTTGAGTTTCTATAGTGTTTATAAATAGTTATAATAATAATAATAATAAAAAGTAGTTAATGAAGTTGATAATACTAAATAGTATATTTAAAATATGATTGTACTGCAATGAAGAAAGGCAGATTTTCTTGATTATTGTTGATGCCAGTTCCATTCTCACCACTAGAGGGCACTCATACATAGTGAAACAGATGTTCAGTGGCCCCCAAAAAGTATTTTGACACATTCACCACGCTTAAAAATGAATGAATGCTAAAGCATTAGATAGCAAAGTGTCAAACTAAGTAGCTTTTGTTTTTAAATAAGATGACACATGCACACTTTTCAAGCAAAATATAGCTTTTAAACCATAAAACAATAGATACAGACTTCAAAATGAAGACAAAATGTATTTGGATACTTTCTGGTTGTTAATTGTTAGTGGAAGATTCCCATCTTAATGTGATGAACTACTCTCCGTGGTTACTCTCCTAGAACACCTGTGTGAGGTTAAAAATAATTGCAAAAATGTCTCAGAAAAGTAGCTATTTTGAGGAACGTTCCTGCATTGGGTGTCTTCAGATGACTGTGATGGTGTAATCTAATTAGAAAGTAATTAATCTCATTATTTTAAGTCAAATAAGTAGTGTAGCACATTGCATTTTATATTCTTGTAATCAGATTACAGCAAATGACATTCAAATAAATTAATTACTTTTAAGTAAGTGTAAAATGTAAGTACATTGCTTGGGTTACACATATTTCTCAAATATTATTTATGTAGCATACATAAACCATTTTTTTTTTTAATATGTAAATATTTGTTTATTTATTTGCAATTTTTTGACAGCTGTAGAGTGTGCAACCCCTTTATGAGAACATTCAAAACATTATTTTTAATTTATTGAGTGGAAAAACATTTTAGAATGTATACTGAATGTAATGCAATTAGCAGGGCTGCAAGTGCAATATACATTGAGGTGGAAATGTCCCCTCCAATAATTGATATCTTTGTTGCTGTTCTGCTGCAGTCCATTATGCATCACCATCTAGTTGTCATTAAGTTGTTGCAGGAATAACATAAAGGTTTAAAAAAAAGTTTAATTTTAAGCGTGCTCAGTAGTCTAACACCACTCATCAAAGTCATATGAGATAGCCAATCAAATCGATGAAGGCGGGACTCAAGTTTAAGATGCTAAGCAGGAACCTCGTGGATTATTCCAGTGCCATGCATCAGCAAGCAGTTCAGGTTAAGAGTATTTGTGTCATGTGAGATGTAAGTATCTAACTAAACATGCACAATTTGACCACTGTTTTATAATTAAAATGTTGTTCCAACCAAGTAATTTCCAAGGTTGCAAACTATTCACCATTTGCTGAAATTTGCCATTTTCAATCTAAAATATGTCATGTACAGTACATGATTCGGATGTCGGATGTGTTTGTCTTGTACTGTATGAACTTAAAAACCCATATAATTTAAAACCACAAATTATCAAATTTTGGTCGCATTTAAAAACGTTAACTCATTTAAAGCCTTTATTCAAAAAATTATTGCATTTACCGCATTTACTATTTTAAAGGACCGAGGACACCCTCGAACCCCCCCCCCCCCCAAATGTTTTTGTCCCCCCCAATATTCAAGACATGATTACGGCCTTGGTACCAACCGAATGTAATTTCCAAGGGTGTTGTAACGATGAGTCATCAGAGTTGAGATCCATGTGCAGCTTTAATAATGATAAACATCATGGGCCTAGGTAGCTCAGTGGTAAAAGATGCTGGCTACCACCCCTGGAGTTCGCTAGTTCGAATCCAAGTGCGTGCTGAGTGACTCCAGCCAGGTCTCCAAAGCAACCAAATTGTCCCGGTTGCTAGGGAGGATAGAGTCACATGGGGTAACCTCCTCGTGGTCGCAATAATGTGGTTTGTTCTCGGTGGGGCACGTGGTGAGTTGAGCATGGATGCTGCGGTGAGTTGAACGCAGATGCCACGGTGGATGGCATGAAGCCTCCATACGCGCTGTCTCTGTGGCAACGTGCTCAACAAGCCACGTGATAAGATGCATGTGATGATATAATTATATGTAATAATATATAATATAATAATAATGATAAACATCATAATACAGACAGGCAGGGTCGATCAACAGCAACCGTAATAACAAAGGCAATCCAGAGTGGTAGAAAATAAACAGGCAAGAGGTCAGGGCAGGCGGCAGACAATCACAGGTTATTTCCATGTAAACAAGGCAGTAGTAGTAGGCAGGCAGCAATGGGTCAAAACAGGGTAAACAGTCCAGGATCATACACAGATAATGCAAAACCTCAGAGAACGTTTAGAAATGTCAGCCAGGGCAAAACAAGACTTGCAATGTTAGAGAGTGAGAGTGAGACTTAAATAGCTGAGTAAATGAGAAACAGCTGAGCAGGTAATCAGTGACAGGTACGGGGATTATGGGACATGGAGTCCAGAGAGTTCAATCCCCAAGTGATGGAGCCCTCTGGTGGTGAGCGGGAGGAACAACAAAGGCGGGATTCATGACAGGTGTAAACTATTCACCATTTGGCAAAATTCACCATTTTGAATTGAAAATATGTCATGTACAGTACCTGATTTGGATGTCATTCATAATTTTGAAAGTGAAAACATTAACAAAGTAGTTTTCATTCCATTGAGGAAGCCTGGTCTGTGTCAGGTCAGGTCTGTGCTCAAAAAATGAGCCACCAGTTAAAGGAGTAGTTTTCCATTTTTATTTACCTAAAAATGGAAAATGTACTTTTACTCACTGTTTTACTCATGCTGTTACTGTATCTTGGAACATAAAATAGATATTTTAAGCAGCTCTGTTCCATAGAATAACAGTTTATAGTGAGCAGGAGCTGTCAAGCTTACTTGTACTTGGACAAATACTATAAAGCACTATTAAAGGTTCATTA
Source organism: Myxocyprinus asiaticus (assembly GCF_019703515.2). Lineage (NCBI taxonomy): Eukaryota > Metazoa > Chordata > Actinopteri > Cypriniformes > Catostomidae > Myxocyprinus > Myxocyprinus asiaticus. The sequence continues at coordinate 31,143,185 of NC_059379.1, read as the reverse complement.
TAAAGACATCATAACAGTAGTCTAAATGACTTGTGCACTATGTTCTAAGCTGGGTCCATAGAAAAGCTTGTGTTGTATGGACTACTTTTATGGTATTTTCATGATGATTTTTTCGCCACTTTGGACCTTGACAGCAGTGGTCAATATGAAGTGTTGTATGTAAAAGAGCATTGTTAGGATTCTTGTAGGAAATATTGTTTTAAGATTCTATGGGGGGGGGGGGGGGACAATGAGGCACAACTTGAGGACAGTAACTAATTTTGTGTATTTTCTTTTTGCTAGCCAGATGATGTCATGTCATTTTACAGATACATCAATGATGAATAGAAATTCAAATTATATTCATCTTTTCTTTGATACAGCATAAAAAAGAAACGATGACTGAAACTGGCATATTGCTAGCAATGCAGGCACAGTGTTTGTCTTGTACTGTGCAGGGATAGGCACGAGTACTCGGGTACTCTGACGTGGCAGCAATGAACAATCATGAAAACGATGATCAATGGTGATCAAGCATGATGTGAGTTTTGACTTAATTCAGAATTCAGTGACAATTACCTGACAACTAAACACAAACATGTCAAAGAGGGAGCTTATTTTTAACTTAATTTTGAGATTGATTACATTGTGATTTTGAGGGGTACATTGATTGTCAGAGATGTCTCATAGCAACCAAACTGATATACGACGCTGCAATGCTATCGTTACGATAATCAAAAGAGAATGTAATTAACCGTGTTTTGAACGCATGTCTTTGCAAAACATTTGCTAAACACGTTTTATTATAATTTACTGTAAGAACTTTGACTCATTAATGGATATTATTTAATAAAAGTGAATGTTTGTCGCTGACTGTAAACCTCCCTGTCCTGGGTGCCGAAATGTTTGCGTGATGTAATACACACCTGCATCTCGACAAATGTGAGTTGAAGATTTCCGCACAAGTTTCCAAGTTAGAAGTCCAACATAACATTCTGTCGCACTTTTCTCAGTTGAAAGGTGGAAATTCCGACTCTCTGAGTTGAACGGAAAGCTTCATGAATCATCACAGCAACAACAATACGGAGCATCGCGGCTTTCTCCACAGGAGCGAACACTTGGACACACACACACACACACACACACACACACACACACACACCAGGCGTGTGGCAGTGGACTTAACGCACTGAAGCATTGTATATACAGCAGGCGAGGGTTTCAAACAGCTAGACAGAGCTCAGCTAAATGGAACAGAATGCAGCGTTTTCAAAACTGAACTTCATTATCAAAGTGGTGTTCTCACTTTGTGTCAACTCCATCAGATTTTATTAAAATCCTGAATTAATCAGGCAATGCCATTGTCAGTTATAACTTTGAGGACCCCTTTCCTACTTCCTGTTCATGGTGGATGCAACAGTAGGACACATTGTCTGGTAAGTTTGATATTTTTATATTTTAAACAAACAATGTTTAAGTCTCTGCAGTCACAGCTTTAACATGTCAACACTGTCATAATTTCTGTCAATAGCAGTGGGATAAATCTTAGTATTTGTGTTATGGTTATTGAGGCAGCTTCAACTGAGTAAAAAAACGAAATGGCTCCTCTGTACAACACATGGCTAAGATGGAAAAATATTAAATTTTGTTTTAAGGTTTTATGTCTGACGGAGTTGACTTGTAAGCTGATGGAGTTGACAAGTGCTCACAAAAACTCTTTATATAGTGATATAATATCAAAATATTATTTTTGAATATGGGGAATTATTCTAATGATGTTTCATGATTTTAATTACATGTATATTTGGCCTGATTTACATAGTTTGTATACATAACAGCTTTACATCTACTCTAGGCATGCATTCACGCACACATACAAACATTTACTTAGCTATCTAAATGGGGACATTGCATAGACTTCTGTTGTTTTGTGTACAGCTAGTTATAAATACTGTAACCTAACCCTAATAGAAAAATTTCTGCATTTTTATAAAATAAAAAAAAATTAAAATATTTACAAATGAGGACGTCCCTAGAGAGCTGCTCTTCCACAATGTTCTCTGCCGAGAACTTCAGATGAATAAACAAACTCCTGTGTCACAGAGACAGTTAACTGACAAGTCAAATTGTCAAGCACTGACATTATCAGGCAAGATCCTGAAGAAGAACTGCCTTCTTCATAGGATTCGCCAGTTTGGTTTGACATACAAGTTAGTGAGAGAAATGAAACAGACAGCACATAAAAGCCAACGTTTCTCCAGGGTATCAGCCAGGCTGTTCAGGAGTTCTTTATGAATTCTTCTCGCATGACAACAGACAAAACTGACACTATCATAAGAAACAAGATTAAGCATCAGCGAATGTTCTTGAATGACTCCATGATTAACCTCCACAGTGATTTCATCAAGAGGAGCCCAAATGTGAAGCTCAGTTACTCTTCCTTCTGTGCTCTGCGACCCTTCTATGTTACAGCACCGACGACATCTGATAGGAAGACATGTCTATGTCACTATCACGAAAATGCATGCTTAATGCTTCAGGCTTTTAGATCATCAGGTGTTGTGATGTTTACTAAACTAGAGGACAGCTTTCAATTAATTTGTTGCTCTCCAGCAAGTGAGGCCTGTCTTCTTCGCACATGTAAATTAAATATCAAAAGTGAGTTAGTTCTCTTAATTTGTTGTCTTGTTAATCAGTTAATTGAAAGAAATATTTGTTAGTACTTAATCTGTTGTAACCTCAGTTGGTTCTTTTTCAACACAGTCAGTTATTTGTCAACACCGTCAGACGAAATATTTTATACTTTGTTCAATTTATTGTGTTAATATATTAAAACACCAACTGAACTAAATTATATGATGCCTAAGAACTTTGGTTATATATGCTTAGTATTAAAAAGGAAGGTCGAGAATTAAGGAATTTAGAAATTGGATTTTTCATAATAGTGTGAAAACAGAAAACTAAAATGTAGAGAATGTATTTTATCACTTAGCTTCTTTACTGAACACCATAATTAGATAATTGAAGAATTTACACTCTTGTTGGATGGATCAAATTAAAATAGCATGCTTTTTATTGTGTCTGACGGAGTTGACACAAATTAAGTTATGAACTGAATAAATGTCAATTTTCTGAAAAAAAAGCATTTTCAGAAAAACCTGTTCTCTTACGTTTCGTTAGCAAAGACCTTTGTCAACAAATATATCAATTTCTAATTAATGTAGAATTAAAAAAATAAAAACTAACATCTAAACATGTTTTGTCCCTTATCCCAAGGATCAGTGAGTGATGTGCTAAATAGAAATATTTATCATAAAATGAGCACTGGAGGCCTTACCTGGACTCCAGAGTAGACCGAGAGAGAATTATATGTGGGGAGAGCTGTCTCACTTTGACTGAGCATGAAAGCTAAACAAAGAGAAACAAAAAACAGAGACAAAGACATGATTATATTCTGAAGTTCCTAGTATGCAAATGTACCACTTATGTAAACCTCCAAGCACACCTGCACTGTTGCCATGCTGATGATGATAAACAGTTGGGTTAAAGGATGTGGTCAGAGCAGCATGTGTTTGAGGACAGGAAGTCCTGCCCCCAGAATGCTTCTGGTTTCGCAGCTTCTCCTCTCGTCTCCATTTGGCTCTTCGATTGGAAAACCACACCTGTCAATCAAGGCCCAGAGAATGATTGGGAGATGGAATCAATGATCTATCATACTGATTTCACTGTGGTCCTGATGTAAACACTTTATTCAAGGAAGGGAAATAGGGCTTTTCTCAGTAATAAAAAGGGAGATTACATACTTGTATCCGTGCCTCAGGAAGGTCGATTTTGTTTGCAAGTCGTTCTCTGGCAAAAACATCTGGATAATGTGTTCTCTCAAACTCTGTTAGATGAGATGTATCGACAGAAACATAAAAAAGTTTTGTAGTTTATGTTGAAAAGATTAAATAGTTTACCAAATATATTCACTGTTTTTGTGCAGTTTCAAGTTTTGTACATATTGACATGTTGAAAATCTATGAATAGATCTTATTCACAGTAGTGGCATCTTTGATTTTTTTAAGTAATATTTCGGGTTCAATACAAGTTGAGCTCAATCGACAGCATTTGTGGCATAATAATAATTACCACAAAAATTAATTGTGACTTGCCTCTCCTTTTCTTTAAAAAAGGCAAAAATCAAGGTTACAGTGAGGCACTCACAATGGAAGTGAATGGACCAATTTTTGGACATTAAAATACTTTTTCAAAAGTATAGCCGCAAGACAAACAATTTGCGTCTTAAGATTTTAGTGTGATAAAATCGCTTACTAAACTTTTCTGTGAAAAGGTATGTCCAACTTTACAACTTTGTTGCTATGACGATGTCAACAAACAATAAAACCCTAAAACAACTGTAAAAACAATGATTTAAGAACTTTACAGCTCAAATTACACATGAATTTTAACAATTAATGTAAGTGCTTTTATAGTCAAGTCCGGTCAGATTTATTCGTAGAGCGCTTTTCACAACAGGTGTTGTTTCAAAGCAGCTGTACATGAAATTATGCTATAACAGAAAATGAATTAATTTATTGCCAATATTACAACTATTAGTGGTTAAAATTAGTCAACTTAGTAAGTGTTGTTGGTCAGTGATTAAACAAAATGATTTTGTATGAACAATAAATTTAAAATCCTTGAAGTCATCCCGAATTCATTGAGGAAATACACTTAGATGCTATGTCCTTTGATTTTGGGCGATGAAGGCTTTGATAGTGGTTAATTCATTTTCTTTGTAGTTTAAGGGAGTGTTGTCCCTCCTTTGACCAAGTTGACATAAGTATCATTCAGTGAGGAGCATCGCAGCTTATGGAAACTTATGGCAGGTAATTTTGGTGAACTCTATCCTGAGCCCATGCTTCAGACAGTGGCTCATGAAGAATCCCATGTCTTTGAGTTTCAATTCGTCCTCAATGAAGTCCATCTTAGTAGACTGAAGTGAAGTCTGGCTGACACATGCTGCAGATGGTCATCATCACTCAGCCACACAGTGGGAATCGGACATCAGGCAGGACCGGACATGGATCTGGCAGGCTCTGGTAACCTCGGGATATATTCCCGAGGTTTAGATGGAAAGAAATAGAATAAAATTAGCATAGATGCCATTCACTTTAAAGCAGAGTTAAAGAATAAGAGAAGTGTTTTTGGTTCTGGCAGACCTAACTAAAGCAGCATAACTATGAATTGAGGGATAAATTAGGTGTATGCCTGGCTGAATAGACAAGTCTTTAGTCTAGACCTAAACTGAGAGAGTGTGTCTGAGTTCCGAACACTGCTATTCCATAGTTTAGGAGCCAAATATGAAAATGATCTCCCTCATTTTGTGGATTTTGATATTCTCGGTATTGTTAACAGGCCGGAGTAAAATGGGGCTGATATGATCATATTTCTTGATTCTAGTTAGCACTCTCACTGCTGCATTTTGAACCAACTTAAGTTTATTTATTAAACCTGCAGTAAATCCACCAAGTAATGCATTACAATAATCTAGTCTTGAAGTCATGAACGCATTAATTAGTTTTTTGGCATCAGAAACAGATAGCATGTGTTGTAACTTGGAAATATTTGAGAGATGGAAGAATACAGTTCTACAAATATTAATATTTTGTTTTTCAAAGGTTAGATTGCAATAAAATATAACACATACATTTTTTGCTGTAGAAGTTGGTGTTACAGTACATCCATCAATTTTTTTAGGTTTTTGTTCCAATAATTAATACTTCTGTTTTATCGAATTGAGTAGAAGGAAATTTCTAGCCTTCCACTCTTTGATATTATTTATACACTCTGTTCATTTGGAAAACTGTGAAATTTCATTGGGTTTCGAAAAAATATAAAGTTGTGTATCGTCGGCAGAACAGTGAAAACTAATTCCATAGTTCCTGATAATGTCTCCCAGGGAGAGCATATATATGGAGAAAAGCAGAGGCCCTAAAACTGATCCCTGTGGCACTCCATACTTTATTTTGATCTGAGAGTTCCTCATTTACACAGAAAACGTGGTAGAGAGATAGGACCTTAACCAAGCTAATGCCTGTCCACAATTGCCAACATAATTCTCAAGCCTATCCAAGAGAATGTCATGATCTATGGTGTCAAAGGCAGCACTAAGATATAAAAGCACTAGAAGAGAAATGCATCTGCGATCAGTTGATAAGAGCAAGTAATTTGTAATTCTGATAAGTGCAGTCTTTGTAATATGATAGGGCCTAAATCCTGACTGAAATTCTTCATATATACCATTTCTCTGTAAAAATGAACAAGGTAGGGAGGACACTACATTTTCTAGTATTTTCAACATAAATGGGAGATTTGAAATCGGTCTATAATTAGCCAATTCTCCTGGATCAAGCTGTGGTTTCTTGATAAGCGATTTGATAACTGCCAGTTTAAAGTTTCTTTGGACATGCCCTGAGGATAACATGGAGTTAATAATATTAAGAAGAGGTTCTGAGATTACACCTCTTTTAGGAGTTTAGTCGGTATTGGATCTAACATTATGTTGTTGATTTTTATATTTTGATCATTTTTGTTAGCTCTTCCTGACCTATAACAGCAACGGATTGAAGTTGCTCATAGGGAATAATTTTTGTCTTCTGGGGTGCTGTGCCAGACAGATGCATAATTCCAATTTTGTTTCTGATGATTTAGATTTTATCAGTAAAGAATTTCATAAAGTCATTACTACTATGCTGCGAAGCAATCTAGTGTTAAGTAGTCCTACCTTTATATGATGTTTATCTTCAGTTTTTTTTTTTTTTTTTTTTTTTCAAGTTTGACATTGATCAAATTTTTTCTATATGACTTACTGAGGGTTTTGTGTTTGGTAATTTGGGGAACAGACACAGTCTCTATATGATATATAGGTGATTCATTCCCTATGTGTTGTAGTTTATGTTACCTGTGTGATGTCTCAAGGCAGCTAGCAGACATTTGGATTAGCCAGTTTGTCTGCTTCCTGATCTGGGCCCCAGTTAGTCAAATACTATCACTATTAAGACTTTGAGCCATAGTACTAGAGAGGAGAGTGGCACCTTTCCTGGAGGGATGAAGTCCGTCTCTGTTTAGCAGGTCAGGTCTTCCCCAAAAAATCTTCCAATTGTCTATGAATCCTGTGCTATTCTCCGAACACCACTCAGACATCCAGTCATTCAGTGATACTAATCAAATATAAACCTCGCCACCACGACGAGCAGGGAGGGGGCCAGAGCATATTACAGTGTCTGACATCATTTTTGCAAGTTCACACACCTCTTTAACATTATCTGTAGTGATCTCTAACTGGCGAAGTTGGACATTGTTAGTGCCGACATGAAAAACAATCTTTATAAGATGCTCTGGGACCGGAAATGCATTTAACAATAGTGGCTAGAGTCTCTATTTCCACGTTCCTTACAATAAAGTCACCAATAACAAGAGTGCTTTCAACATGATTCTCAGTGGGTGCATCACTGAGTGTGGAGAATCCAGTGGAAATCCTAACAGGAATGGGAGAGTGGTGTCGCTTTGCCCTACGAGTATGCTGCTGAGATGTCACTCAACCACCCTACTGCGGGTGCTCTACAGCCGGAACCAAAGTGTGAGTGCTGCTTGCTGTTCTACCCGCATCCGAAACAGTATCTACCGGCTTCTCTTTCTCATTGACCTCCACTAGCGTTTGGATGCGTGTCTCTAACACATTAACCTTCTCCATCAGCCTGAAGAATTCCTTAAATTTATCAAATGTGAATCCCTCACTGCTGATGGAAGAAGTAAACATGTGGCATGCAATGCATGAAGCGATAATATGAGCGGATGCCATGACTTACCACAATTGTTTGTTGTTGTTGTGGTGGTGGTTTTTGATCAGTGGGGATTTGAGATCAATGCAATGATCCGTGTAAAAAAATGCATGCGGTAAAGCACGCAGTTTAATTGCAATAAAAGTGGAAAGGCAGGTGTGTGCAGTAAAATGCACGTAGTATCACGTTAAAATTATAAAAGCGGAAAAAATGCTGAAAACAGAGAAATAACTATGCTAAGCAGGCTAGCGAGCACTAGCAGGAACAGGAACAGGAAAACAGTGTCACCACAGGAAATAAGCGTAAAACAGTCAAAAGTGCTTTTATAAAATTAGACACTTCACATTTCTGCCTTTAATTATAAGCTTCACATTTCTGCCTTCAATTATAAGCTTCACATTTCTGCCTTTAATTATAAGCTTCACATTTCTGCCTTTAAACCCTCCAAAATGTGGCCCCATTCACTTCCATTGTGCCTAACTGTAACCTTGGTTTTTGCTTTTTTTAAGGAAAAGGAGACAGAAGTGAAAATGTATGTTTGTGGTAATGAACATTATCCCACAAATTCTGTCGATTGAGTTTAACTAGTCTTGAACCCGGAATATTCCTTTAACGGGAATGAAAACGATGCTGTGAGGGATAGAATTACAGACTCTTCAGTGGCACGATATAAAGCTGTATAAAGCTCCTAGATCCCATTTGATTTTCCACAACTCATGTTGTCTAGAGTTTTTTGTCTACTGAATGTTCTTAGAAAGATATTTTTCAAGTTTTGTCTGAGGAATGATCAAAAAACAATTTAAACTGCATTACAGTTCATTGAAGAGACTGTACATCTATCCCTCACGGAATTGTTGTCATTTCTGTGAAAAAAAATCAAAGATGGCACCGCTTTGAATATGGTGTATGGTTTTATTTGTACTCTTGTAGCTTCATTTCCATCCCACAGACAGAATAGAAATAAGTGATGAGGTGTGGAGGTTTGTGTGTGTGTGTGTGTGTGTGTTTGCGCACACGTGTGTGAGTGCTGAGAGTGACATGACACATTTTTTGTGTCCAGATTATTTTATTCTATCATTCCTATTCATTTGTTTAAAAAGTATTTAAATACACTTCTTCTATGACTCGATTTCTGAATAAAAATGTAGATATCTTTGTGGAGCATAAAGTAAAATATATCAGGATGATGTAGCTGTCTGGAGATTGTAACAAAAAAGAAAGGAAAAAAGAGAGAAAGAAATAAAAAGAAGAAAATTCCCATTTAAAGGCTGAAAAAAAAAAGCGGAAGTAATTTGGCAAAATCATTTTACCTTGAAAATATGTTTAAAAACTTTGTTGAAAACAACAATTAAGATGTGGACACACGTGTAATGTGTGAGGAAAATATTTTATTACTTTTTACTGGATAATTACAACACATCACATTCAGAGTCATTCAATTAAATATATATATATATATATATATATATATATATATATATATATATTTTTATTATTATTATTATTATTATTATTATATTTTATTTTATTTTTTTTTACTTTATTTTCAATTCCTTCAGCCAGTGATTTGAAAGCACCTCTTCTAACATGTCTTCAATTTCTGAATAAAAAATCTGATATTTTTGTGGGGCATAACATACATTTTTAGTTTTGTTTGTTTTGAAAAATCTTTTTTATCTTGAAAATGTGTTTGAAAACTTTTTGGAAAACAATAATTAAGATGATTAAGGATGAATCCTTATGAATGTGAGGAAAATATTGTATTACTTTTTTACTGTATGTTATAACACATTACATTTTTAGTCATTAAATAAAAATTTTTATTACATAATTGTCTGGTTTCATAAATGTTGGTTGGTTATCATAAACACTAGTTTAATAATGTATTAAACAAATATTACATTTCAAAGAAATTGGCACATTTAAAAGTAGATTTTTCCTTGGACACCCCCTTATTTATCATTGACCAGGAAACCAGTTCAACAATTCAACACTAATCTACTTATTATCTCATAAATAAATATGATGCATTATATATTGTATATGTTTGCTTAGACAGTATCTGTCTATTCATCCATTCATCAAGGCTTCACAATCACAGCACTCTGAGTTTTCACCTTTCTCCAGGGCTTCAATCTGTTCTGTTGTGAAGCTGGTTCTGTTGTGCTGAAGTTTTCTCTTCAGCTGCAGCCTCAGTTGAGACCCCCCCCCCCCCCCCCCATCTCTCACTACTTTTCCTCCTCCCGCCATCCCTACATCCTTGTCTACCAGGCAGCCATCTGACACTGAATAAATAACAGTTACTGAGGAGCATAAACAATAGTTTACCAAGCAATGGCAAAATGAGAATGGTTTAACACAGCGCTTCTCAACTGATGGGTTGTGACCCAAAAATGGGTCCCAGGTCTGTTTTGAAAGAGTCGTGGACAGAAAAAAAAAAAATGGTAAATTTTAACAATAAAATGCAAATAAACATATAATTGTGCATAGTTAGGATAGCAAAATGAATATGCTTATCAACTGTTTAAATGCGGCAGAAGACACTTCCCACACACTTTTGTTGTTGACATCAAAGTCTGTGTGCGAAATCACACTCTATGGTATTTTGTAGCACATTAATGTGTCACTTGACTTGGTAGAAGTTACAATACAACCATGAACAGGTTGGATGACATTCCCTCATCCTCGAAAACCATTTAATGTCTTTCATACTTACACATTTGTCTTGATATATACAGTCAAAGGAGGAAAGGTGGAAAGGAACATAACCACAGAGACTATTTAGTAGAGACAGGCCACTTCTATTAAAATTAATGGAAGAAAGCATCACTTTTTAGATACAGACATTGCCTGTCAATCAACTCCAGAACTCACATGCACATTAGCTATACAAGCTGGGAAAATTTATGATATCAGTATTGTCAGATTTTACTGCTGATTTGAAATATATTCTTTGATCGTGATCTTGACCAACCATTTTGAAGATTTCTGTCTTTCCCCATTCAAGTATATAGGAGCTGCACTTGTATGTCGCTTGTTTACATAGAAAAATAGCTGCCCGGAAGTGTTCTAAAGATGGCCGCTGGGTGGACTGACTTGCTAAAAAGACTTTGATGATGATCTTTGCTATAATAAGGATTCAGAAATCTCACCAGTGCTGTGCTGGGTGGGTACTGTGTCCTGTTGGTGGTACCAGTCATTGGGTCCAATCCAGTTTGAACTACTTTGGAGATTCAGCATGGTTAACCTTTCAAACATCCTAAATTTTACCACTACAGCCTCTGGATAAGAAGAAAGTCAAGACTGTCACTCAAAAAATAAATAAATAAATAAAATATTTTAACTCTTTGGTTTAAATGGAAAAAATCCACATGTTTGAAATTTGTTTTCTTAAGTTAAAACTGAAATACTTCAAGTAGAGGGAACCTAACTGAATCAATTGAACCCAACAAAACTTAACATGTAAAAATAACTCAAATGAAACGTCATGGTTACTGGTGTAACCTCCGTTCCCTGATGGAGGGAACGAGACATTGTGTCGATGTAGTGACACTAGGGGTCACTCTTGGGAGCCCGAGACACCTCTGGTCTTTGATAAAAGGCCAATGAAAATTAGCGAGTGGTATTTGCATGCCACTCCCCCGGACATACGGGTATAAAAGGAGCTGGTATGCAACCACTCATTCAGGTTTTATGCTGAGGAGCCGATATATGGTCCGGCCATTTCAGCGGGTAGTTCAGCGTTGTAGCAGGAGGGACACAACTTCTCGTTCCCTCCATCACGGAATGGAGGTTACACCAGTAACCATGATGTTCCCTATCTGTCACTCACTCGACATTGTGTTGATGTAGTGACACTAGGGGTCCCAATACGAAACGCCACAACTGGCTGAATTGTGTTACATGAACTGGCGGTGTGTGGTTGGCAGACTGCTGTGTGCCTCATAGCCAGTACACCAGGTCAACACATAACCTCCCTCAACATAGTTATGAGTGTCAAACGACCCTTTTTGGGGACAAGTTGAATATCCAAAGATAGAAACAGGCTTAACCCAGTCGTGGCCTCTTTTCCCTTCTCTTTTTCCACTCCCTAAAAAAGAAGGGGGATTATCCGACTGGGCCGCCAGGTCTAGTCGGGGGGTGTCCCTCCCAAGGGGAAGACACCGTGGAGACCACACCTCACCCAAAGAGATGGGGGGATATTTAAGTGGAAGAATACGTCACATGGTCTTTCCAACCATGTGGAGAGCCTTCAAGGTAGATCCTGCCCAATGGGGGAGGAGTTACTACAAACATGGAGACTGGGGCAGAGGGGCTCTGCCCAAGGAAGACGCATTTTGCCAGCAGGGAAACGAACTAGCAAAAGATATATATCGTATGGGGTTAGCCTTACAGGGAACCGCCACATGCGGAGCACCTACCCCAGAACAGGGCTCTTAGTTAGCGTGTGTACTGGGCCGGCAGCAAATCTCTCTGAAGACTCGACTGTCACAGGGCTCGGAAGAAGTCAACCAGGGAACATAATTTGAGAACACTACTGGGAATTAACAGCGCATGTCTTCAGCTCCAAGGGAGGTGGAAGGCACTATGTGCAAGCGATACACCCGGCCGGCTATCCCGGGCTTATCCACTTGTGTTACGTGCCACTACCTGGGATGAAACTGGTTCCACCCGGAGGTTGTAGAACCTTGCAAAGGTGTTGGGTGTTGCCCAGCCTGCTGCTCTGCAAATGTCTGTTAGAGAGGCACCTCTGACCAGGGCCCAGGAAGCCGCTACACCTCGGGTAGAATGGGCTCATGGCCCTACCGGGGGCGGCATGTTCTGGGTGAGATATGCCATAGTTATGGTGTCAACGAGCCAGTGGGCGATCCTCTGCTTGGAGACAGCGCTTCCTTTCTGCTGTGCATCAAAGCAGACAAAGAGCTGCTCAGAGATTCTAAAGCTCTGCGTGCGATCCAAATAGATACGTAAAGTGTGCACCGGACACAGCAACGACAGGGCTGGGTCTGCCTCCTCCTGGGGTAGTGCTTGCAGGTTCACCACCTGGTCCCTAAAAGGGGTGGTGGGAACCTTGGGCACATAACCCAGTCGGGGTCTCAGGATCACGTGAGAGTAACCCGGACCAAGCTCCAGGCACGTTTCGCTGACAGAGAACGCTTGCAGGTCACCTACCCTCTTGATGGAAGTGAGCGCAGTCAGGAGGGCAGTCTTCAAGGAGAGTGCCTTAAGCTCGGCTGACTGCAAAGGCTCAAAGGGGGCTCTCTGTTGACCCTGACGAACTACGGAGAGATCCCATGAGGGAACGAGGCGTGGTCTGGAGGGATTCAGCCTCCTGGTGCCTCTTAGGAACTGATGATCAGGTCATGCTTCCCTAAGGACTTACCGTCGACTGCGTCGTGGTGTGCTGCTATGGCGGCAACGTACATCTTCAAGGTGGAAGGGGACAGCCTCCCTTCCAACCTCTCCTGCAGGAAGGAAAGCACTGATCTGACTGCACATCTCTGGGGGTCTTCGCATCGGGAAGAGCACCACTTAGCGAATAGATGCCATTCAGAGGCATACAGGTGCCTCATAGAGGGGGCCCTAGCCTGAGTGTTCGTGTCTACCACCGCGGGTGGTAGACCGCTTAGGTCTTCCGCGCCCCGTCCAGGGACCAGACATGGAGATTCCAGAGGTCTGGGCGCGGGTGCCAGAGGGTGCCCCATCCCTGAGAAAGAAGATCCTTCCTCAGGGGAATTCGCCGGGGGGAGCTGTCGCGAGGAGCGTGAGGTCTCAGAACCATGTCTGGGTGGGCCAGTAGGGTGCTACCAGGATGACCTGCTCCTCGTCCTCCCTGACCTTGCACAGGGTCTGTGCAAGCAGGCTCATTGGGGAAAAAGCATATTTGCATAGGCCAGGGGGCCAGCTGTGTGCCAGCGCGTCTATGCCGAGGGGAACCTCGGTGAGGGCGTACCAGAGCAGGCAGTGGGAGGATTCTTGGGAGGTGAACAGGTCCACCTGTGCCTGTCCGAATCGACTCTAAATCAGCTGGACCACCTGAGGGTGGAGTTTCCACTCTCCCCTGAGGGAAACCTGCCGTGACAGCACGTCCGCTGTAGTTTTGAGATTGCCTGGGATGTGAGTGGCTCGCAGCAACTTGAAGTGCTGCTGACTCCGGAGGAGGAGACGGCGGGCGAGTTGTGACATACAACGATATGCTACCACTGCCATGCTGTCCATCCAAACTAACACGTGCTTGCCCTGGATCAACGGCTGGAACCTCCGCAGGGTGAGCAGAATTGCCAATAACTCGAGGCAGTTGATGTGCCAATGCAGTCGCGGGCCCGTCCAGAGGCCGGCGGCTGCGTGCCCGTTGCAAACAGCACCCCAGCCCATTTTGGAGGTGTCTGTCGTGACCACGACGTGCCTGGAGACCAGTTCTAGAGGAACACCTGCTCGTAGAAACGAGAGGTCGGTCCAAGGGCTGAAAAGACGGCGACAGACCGACATAATGGCCACGCGGTGTGTCCCGTGGCGCCATGCCCGTCAGTGGAACCGCTGTTCCCTGTTTGAACGCCTTCAAACAGGCCAGCACCGACTGGGCGCGCATCCTTCAGGTCTACCGCCGCGAACCAATCTTGATGCCGGATGCTCACCAGAATGTGTCTTTGCGTCAGCATCTTGAACGGGAGTCTGTGTAAAGCCCGGTTCAGTACTTGCAGGTCCAAGATTGGCCGCAACCCACCGCCTTTTTTCGGTATGATGAAGTAGGGGCTGTAAAACCCTTTCTTCATCTTGGCTGGAGGGACAGGTTCTATCGCATCCTTCCGTAGGAGGGTAGCGATCTCCGCACGCAGGGTGGCGGCGTTTTCACCCTTGACCAAGGTGAAGTGAATACCGCTGAACCTGGGCGGGCGCCTGGCAAACTGAATCGCGTAGCTGAGTCGGACGGCCCGGATCAGCCACCACGACGGATTGGAAAGCGCGAGCCACGCGTCCAAATTCTGCGCGAGGGGGACAACGTCGTTAGACGTACCGGCAGGTGGGGCGGAGCGGCGGGGCGGAGCGCGAGGTGCCACAGCATGCCGTGGCCGTTCTGAGTCTAGGGACATCGAAGCACTTACCTGGCTCCTTGTGACCACCCCTGGAACAGCCTGGGATGGGGGAGGAAGAGGCCTGTCCTCGTAACCCGTGGAGGCTGCCACATCGGGGGCGGCTGTGTGCCACAGCTGGGCGCTCAGGGGTGGAAAGGGCACCGCTGGAGTGCCAAACCTGCAAGAAAAAGCCCGTGGACGGTAGTCGTGGTGACGACCGTACGCACCAGGTATGTGACCCAGGGAGGAAGGAAGCCGCTCTTTTGCTGAACTGTTGGGTACCGCAGCCACTTGGGCGTGCGGTGAAATCAAACAATAAGGCAACAAAAGATTTTCCACCCAGCCTTCCACCGGGGGATGGAGTGGTCTTCCTTCCAGCTCCATGTGAGTGGGTTCCCTCGTGCCTGGGTTGCCCATCTCAGGGGCGCTTTGAGGACCTCCGTGGGTTTTTCAGCGCCGGCTGTGAGACGGGTGGCTTCGGCTTCCTGCGGTGGGCTCCACACCGGGGCCGGGCCGAAGGGGCGGGCTGCGGCTGAGCCGGTGCAGTCACCGCAGGGGGACACCCTTGGCGACGAGCAGACAGGGTGCGGGATCTTGGGCCGCGCCGGGGCAGGATGTGCTGGATTGCCTCCATCTGCTGCTTCACCGTCGAGAACTGCTGGGCAAAGTCCTCGACGGTGTCGCTGAATAGGCCCGCCTGGGAAATGGGGGCAGCAAGGAACCGTGTCTTGTCGGCCTCGCACATCTCTACCAGGTTGAGCTAAAGGTGGCGCTCCTGGACCACTAGTGTGGCCATCATCTGCCCGAGAGATCGCGCCGTGACCGTCATCGACCCGGAGGGCTAGGTCAGTCACCGAGCGCATTTCCTGCATCAAATCTGGGGCGGAACTACCCTCGTGCAGTTCTTTCAGTGCCTTGGCTTGGTGGACTTGCAGGAGAGCCATGGCATGCAGGGCAGAGGTGGCTTGTCCAGCAGCACTGTAGGCTTTAGCCGTCAGGGATGCCGTGAGCCTACAGGGCTTGGATGGGAGCTTAGGTCGTCCACGCCAGGTGGCGGCACTCTTCGGGAATAGGTGCACCACGAGCGCCTTATCCACCAGGGGATCACCGTATAGCCCTTGGCCGCCCCGCCATCAAGGGTAGTGAGAGCGGGGGAACTGCAGAGTCGGGGCCAGGCAGTGAAAGGTGCCTCCCATGACTTCGTCAGCTCCTCATGCATTTCCGGGAAGAATGGCACTGGAGCGGGCGCGGCTGCTTTGAGCGGCGCCGCGAGCCCAGAAACCAATCATCAAGCTGCGAGGGTTCAGGGGAGAGCGGAGGGTTCCACTCTAACCCGACGCTTGTGGCTGCCCGGGAAAGCATGTCCGTCATTTCGGCATCGGCCTGTGACTGGGCGATCGTCCCCGAAGGGGGAAGCCCAGCTGAGGCTTCTGCGTCCGATGCTGCGCTCGAGAGCTCATCATCTTTGCGAGCTCCGAACAAGAAGCCAGACTCGCCGTGAGACGAGCCGGCGAACTCATCCGGAAGCCCGACTGGGGCAGATGAGCGTGCTGGGGAATGGGAGGTCCGCTGGGGGATACCTGGCGGAGACGATCCCATTGGGGTCCCCAAATCGCCCCCAGTGCTAGCCGCGCTGGCCTCATACCCGTGGGTAGAAGGACCGAGGCGGGGAGTCGCTGGGGAATAACACACAATCGGAAAAGAATCTATGAAAAGACGCGTCTTTAAAAAGATGTTTCGTGTGTGCGCTCTTTTAGAGAAATATATACTCTTTTAGAGGGGAAAAATGCATTTTCAGAAAATATACTCTCTAGTTTTTCTGCTGAAGCGCCCAGGGGCGTTCTCTGCAGTGCACCAGTGCAGAGGAGGGAGAAGCCACTGAAATGCGCCGTCAGATCCAGCAGAGGTGAATGAACAGTGATATTCAGCTCAATGAGCATGACCATTCAGCTCCGAAGAGAAAATCTGAATGAGTGGTTGCATACCAGCTCCTTTTATACCCGTATGTCCGGGGGAGTGGCATGCAAATACCACTCGCCAATTTTCATTGACCTTTTATCAAAGACCAGAGGTGTCTCGGGCTCCCAAGAGTGACCCCTAGTGTCACTACATCGACACAACGTCGAGTGAGTGACAGATAGGGAACTTATCCAGTGGCATGCTAGCTAATGACAAGAAATGTTAGTATATTAAATGCATGCTTTTGGAAAGCACTACTGCATGCAACTTGATCACTAAGCTATGGTTAGCATAGCAATTTCTCTATGGAGAATGCAATATGATGAATGCAAAACATATATTGGTCCTCAACTTAGCCTCAAGCTCCACTCTTCACCCTGATGGTTACCCCAAAAAGTACTACAGAAATTATTTTAAATCTTAACATAACAAAACAAAAACACTAAAAAGTCTCCCCTTTTATAATATTCTTGCACAAAGACACATAAAACAACACTTAAAGGGTTAGTTCACCCAAAAATGAAAATTCTCTCATCATTTACTCACCCTCATGCCATCCCAGATGTTAATGACTTTCTTTCTTAAGCAGAACACAAATGAAGATTTTTATAAAAATATCTTAGCTATAGTCCATACAATGCAAGTGAATGGTGATCAGACCTTTGTTAGCACCAACAATCATATAAAGGAAACAAAGTAATCCATAAGACTCCAGTGGTTCAATCCATATCATCAGAATCGATTAAATAGGTGTGGGAGAAAAACAGAACAATATTTAAGTCATTTTTTACCCTAAATCTCCACTTTAATTTTTACTTTCAGATGTGAAAATGAAACTAAACAGGCACCACATGTGACTTTCAGATGTAAAAGTGGAAGTGGAGATTTAGAGTAAAAAAAAGGACTTACATTTTTATCTGTTTCTCACCCACACCTATTATATCGCTTCTGAAGATATGGATTTAAACACTGGAGTCATATGAATTACTGTTTCCTTTATGTGATTTTTGGTGCTACAAAGGTCTGATCATCATTCACTTGCATTGAATGGACCTACAGAGTTGAAATAATCTTCTAGAAATCTTTGTTTATGGTTAGCAGAAGAAAAGTCACACATCTGAGATGGCATGAGGGCGAGTAAATGATACGAGAATTTACATTTTTGGGCAAACTATCCCTTTAATTTTAGCAATTTCTCTCCCTGTTGAGTCCCATACAAAGCATGCTGGGAACTAGAAATCCTCTGCCCAGTTTCAGATAACCAAACAAAGAATATTAATGTTGTCCCAATGCAAATGGATTAACTAAAGCTGACAAGACACTTTTTGGTTGAATCAGCTCAGTTAATTTAAGTTCCCATGGTTACATATATTTTTTTAGTAATAAGAACATGGAAGGCTTGAGTTAAACTGACAATGGTGAAATTTCTTTTTTTGAGTGTATAATATAATTTAGATTTCCCAAAAAATGACCATGACCTTTGACCCCTGACTGACAGAAGAACAGCGAAACAAATAGAGTGTGAGAGAAGCACGAGTTTACGCACAAATTTCATAGAAGTGAATTAGCATCATTCTGACAGAGAAAGAGTCTGTTACATGGGCATGCTACATTCACTCTCTGACTACTAAAATATATTAATGAGACAGAGAAAGATACTGGAAATGTATAGGAGTAAAAATATAAACTTAGGTAATACCAACATTCCACTATTTATGATGTCAACATATGCTTGCCCTGGGTGTACAGATTTTGTGGAATGTTCAATATTTGTGAATCAAAAATGTATTGCACACACAGATATACTGTATATATATATATATATATATATATATATATATATATATATATATATATATATATATATATATTTTTTTTAAATTTTTTTTATTTATTTTAGCAATAGGAATATGCACCACAGACCTCTATTGTCACAAGGGCTATACCTCAGTAACTATAATTTTTATTTTATTTTTTTACACAAATGCTTGTTTTCTCTGGAAGTGGTTTTGAACACCTAGTTCAAAGGATTAGGATAATTTTTGTGGTTTCCCTCTTCTGAACTAACATTCCAGTATCATCATATTTTTACAAAAGCTGTTGGGTAAACAAGTGAACACAATAAAACCACACAAGCATACATTCAGGCAAGTGTCAACTATTTAATGAAGGTAGATACTGGTAAAATTGTATTCTCAGGACAGAGGTATTTCTCATAAATGTCAATTTGAGGCAGTCGTTTCAATTTCTGTTTTCAGAAACACTTGTTTAATATTTTGTATTTAACATTTGATTTTTCATTAATTGTTTTGTGCTTCATAATTGTTTTCATTTTTAATCTTACCTCATATATTGTGACAACATGCCTGCTATGAGGTCAATGTGTGTTTACATGGGCAATAGCGGTGGCTATAACTTTTTTTGTAGCCAAGTCTTTAAGCTATGTGCTAAAGCAACAACTGACTTTCAAAAATAAACCTACTCTGAGACATATTCACTGGAGTAAAAAGTGTGACAACTTGCCTCAGTCTCAAGCTTACATTCTGCTTCTCAATATTTGGACTCCTTTAGCCAATATATGTGGTCTTTTCTATTCTTTACATCTGTTTTTGTATCTTTACCCACATATATAAACTCAACATAACAGTTTTAAATGCTTGTACCAAAAAATATAAAACAACACAACAATAATAGTACAAATCTAACTCACCAACAGTTACATTATTTGCAGCTCATCCATTGTAGCAAAACCGATGTCATCCCTGTTTTGGAGTCTTATTAAAGGTATCCTGCTAACTTGTTTAATCAACAATGAAATGTGTGTGTGGAGTGAGAGAGAGATAGGGAGGAAGAGAATGAAGAAAGAGAGATGCTCAGAATTAGACAGGGTGGAAGAGAGAAAGGGGGGGCTCAGGAGAGAAATGCATCTTCAGGAACTTTTGGCCTAGAAGTGAGAGAGACAGAGAAAGAGAGAGAGAGAGAGAGAGAGAGAGAGAGAGAGAGAGAGAGAGAGAGAGAGAGAGAGAGAGGATGGAACAAATAGAGGAAGAGTGACACAGTGAGTCAACATCAGTGTCAAATTTGAACTTAATGTGAGCGAGAGAGAGAGAGAGAGAGAACAGCAATAAAACCACAAGAGATAATGGAGCTATAGAGGGAAAAGAGAAAGTGGGGAATGGCTCTGCACAGAAATTAGCACAATTTAATATTAATTAGCTTGCACAGGTTAAAAAACTACTCACAAACTAATGTTCTCACTTTATTCCTCTTCATGAATGCAGCCTCTACAAAAGGTTAACTGATAGTGGATTTTGCCGATGCCAATAAATAAGGTGATGGAAAAGTCCAATAACTGATTCATTGATTTATGATGGGCACAGACTCAGACTGCAAAAGTCCAAAATGAATAAAAAAACCCAGATTTAGGTAACTGTTCAACCAAAATACCAATAATATGAAGATAAAAATAAAGATTTGGTGTATAACGTGGGACTTAAACACACCAGGGACTCTTATTTTGGAATGACAGAGACTTGGCTCTGTTACTATGCTCTATGTTAAGTATTAACAATTGAGCTTTTTATAGTGTATATACAGAGGTGGGTAGTAATGCGCTACATTTACTCCGTTACATTTACTTGAGTAACTTTTTGGATAAATAATTACTTTTAGAGTAGGTTTAAAAGTGGGTACTTCTTACTCTCACTCAAGTAAATTTCTAATACATTTTTTTTTTCTTTTACTTCTTTAAAATGGGCGGCGTTCCTGTTGTTACAGTACTGGGTTTAATTTTAATTAATGCGTAATTTATTGAGAGATTATTGAATGGGACTTTTAAGAGAGTGGAAGTTCACACAGCTGCGCGTGCTGCTGTCACAGACTGTCTCTCAAGTCATCAGTGCTGCAGCATCAAACTCTTCAAAGTGAAAAACTTTCTTCGCTCCGCACAGTGAAAAAAGAATAGTTTCGTTATGCAATGCCTTCATTGAACACCAAGACAAGCTGATATTTCAAGATTAAAATCACAGCTTCAACTTTAAGGCAGCATGCTGAGGTAAGTTTTGGCTCTGATGCTAACACGGGCTTTTCTGTGTGAATGTGATGGTAATTTTCAGGGTGATTCTGTAACTGGGCTCTTATGACAACAGTTTTTAAGTGTACATTTTTAAATCAGTGCAGCAATATATCAGTGCGCTTTGTCCCGCATCCCGCATGTCATGAGCAGTATTTACACATTTAAATGCTGTACTGGTAACTATTACTGCTACTTCAGGCAGATTAACTATAAATCCATGGAAACATCCAAGTTAAGTGTAAATAAATGCCTTAGCTCTGCTGTACGCGTGATTGACAACTGGAGCGCGAACAGACAGCATTTCTGTGTGTGCACAGCAAGGTGCGCGGGGCGTGCGTGTGAGAGATGTGCGGGTGCGAGGATATGGCGAAGAGAGTGGATGTGTCCAAAATCGTTCCTATATAGTTAATGGCAGTTAGTGCACAATATCTCAGCAGTAAGTGAACGAAATGAGTGAGTAAATTCGGATGCTGATGTATACACAGAGTGTCGGATCTCTTGGGCTGTCACAGAAACAACATCACATATAAACTTTTAAAATACTTGGGCCTTACTTGTTATTCTTATTAAATAATATATTAATACAATAAATCTTCATTCTGGTTGTCATTTTTAATATATACTGTATGTTAATATAAAGAGTAAACACATTTGATCAAATAAAGAGTACATTTTAAAATGTATCTGTATGTTTTGCCTCTATATGTTATTATGTTATTTTAATCAAGTAATGATTTGTCAAAGAGTAATTTACTACATACAGCATGAAATAAAACATTGCAGGTGTGAAGGAAGCAGTAAACTCCCAGCTCGCATGTCTTCCCCGTGGTGGATTGTGGGCAATTAACCGTCATCGAGTGTACATCAAACGTACACTCGAAATTAGAGTGCATTGTGGGTAATAATGAGTGAACAACAGTAAGGAACGAGTGGCTCACTCAGAATTCAGACAATCCTACAAAATGGCGGACACTCGAAATAGTGGACTATATAGTGGATGGGGGCGGTTTCAGACACAGCAAGTGTCCGCGACCAGGGTTGGTGCCCTACGCACTAGGCTGTGTACTCTGCATTTAGAGAGCAGTGGTACTGCTGTACAGAACTAATGATCTAAATACTTACGACACTGAAAACTGTAACTACACTGAAATAAGAATCAGTGCAGGGCTTTAAAAGCTATGAAATAGCGAAATAAGGCATTAATAAAGCATGATGTTGCTTTGGTTTATATTTCAGCATTATATATAATGTCCCTGTGGGACATTTTCACGTTTCCAGTGGTTAAATCAGTATCTTCAGAAGCGATGTGATAGGTGTGGATGAGAAACAGAGAAACAGATCACCTTCACATTCTTCTTCTTGTGTTTTTGGTTAGTCACATTCTTTGCATATCGCCCCTGCTGTCTAGCAAAAAATGACAAATACTGATCTGTTTCTCACCCACACCTATTATATCACTTCAGAAGATATGATATAAACTTCAATGCAGAGAAATGTGAATTCCACCAAACTTCAATTTCCTTTCTCGGTTATATCATCAGTCCAGAAGGGGTGTCTATGGATGAGGGCAAGGTACGAGCAGTTCTAAACTGGCCTCAACCCACTACTGTAAAGGAACTACAACGATTCTTAGGATTTACACATTTTTACAGAAGATTCATTCGAAACTTCAGCACTGTCACTGCTCCACCATGACAAAGGGAGGTAACACCAAGCTTCGCTGGTCTTCTGACGCCATCCAAGCCTTTAATTAATTGAAAAGTCGCTTCACTTCTGCTCCTATTCTGCATCATCCTGATCCCAACGTACCTTTCGTGGTTGAAGTAGACGCATCAAACACTGGTATTGGCGCTATCCTCTCTCAACGCCAAGATAATCCTCCTAAGCTTTTCCCTTGTGCGTACTACTCACGTAAACTCTCCTCTGCTGAACAGAATTATGATAATGGCGACACTGGCTGGAGGGGAACAGACATCCATTTCTGGTATTAACCGATCATCGCAACCTCGAATACTTGCCCTCAGCCAAAAGATTAAACCCCAGACAAGGCAGATAGGCACTATTTTTACTCATTTTAACTTTTCAATCACTTATCATCTAGGATCAAAGAACATCAAAGCCGACTCACTATCCCATCAATTTGACTCCACTCCTCAGAATCCCTCTCCAGAACCCATCATCTCACCCTCTCTGATCCTAGCTCCGGTCCAGTGGGACATCATGTCCAAAATCTCCCAGGCACATTCACAGAACCCGGCTCCTCCAGAATGTCCGTCCAACCGAACGTTTGTGCCACCTAGTCTACGAGAAAAGGTAATCTGCTGGGTGCACTCCTCCACAAGCTCTGGCCATGCAGGCATTACTACACCAGTACGATTGTTAAGAAATCGGTTCTGGTGGGAGACGTTACAGGCAGACGCCAGTACATTCGTGAACGCTTGTCATACCTGCGCCACAGCAAAAAAAAAAAAAAAACCCAGACAACTACTGGCAGGGTTGTTACAACCTCTACCCATTCCACAACAACCTTGGTCCCACATTGCTATTGACTTTGTCACCAATCTACCCATCTCCCAAGGTAACACCACCATATTAACTGTCATTGATAGTTTTTCTAAGGCATGTTGACTATTACCCCTGTCTAAGCTTCCATCAGCCTTTGAAACCGCAGAACATCTTTTCCATTATGTGTTCCGCTACTATAGTCTTCCTGAAGACATTGTCTCTGACCGGGGCCCTCAGTTTACATCAAGGGTTTGGACAGCTTTCTATCGACTACTTAATGTCAATATAAGTCTCACTTCAGGTTATCACCCCCAGTCTAATGGCCAGACTGAACGTCTGAATCAAGAACTCACCAAATTCCTTTGCATGTACTGTCAACAGAATCAAGCCGACTGGAGACGCTTTCTTCCCTGGGCAGAATACGTGCAGAACTCGATCTTCAAACCCTCCACAAAATTGACACCCTTTCAGTGTGTTCTGGGGTTCCAACCCCCTCTATTTCCATGGTCTGGTGAACCGTTTGATGTTCCTGCTGTTAATGACTGGTTTCAACGTAGTGAGGCTGTTTGGGATCAAGCTCATGTCCATCTACAGTGTGCCATAAACAGGGGAAAAGAACAAGCTGACTGCCACCGTCGTCCCAGTCCCAACTATGTTCCAGGACAGTGGGTGTGGCTTTCAACCCGGGACCTTCATCTCCATCTACCTTGCAAGAGCCTCAGTCCCAGGTATGTGGGTCCGTTCAAAATTCTAAAACAAATCAACCCTGTGTCATATCGCCTCCGGTTACCTGCTAATTATCATAGTTCTCCCACTTTTCATGTCTCTCTGCTGAAACCTGCCGGTGGTCCGAGGGTGGAGGAGGAAGGTGGTGACGCAGGCCCCTCACCCATGATCGTGGATGGCGAGGAGGCATTCCTAGTGCGAGATCTGCTAGATTCCAGACATCGGGAAAGCCAGATCCAATATCTGGTAGATTGTGAGGGGTACAGTCTGGAGGAGAGGTCCTGGGTCAAGGCAGATTATATCCTCAACCCCAATCTCATTGCAGAATTCCATAGGACTCACCCGGAGAAACCGGTCCCTCGACCTCGAGGAAGACCCAGACCTCGGATGTGCTCTCACACCAGGAGCCGCTCGCGGGGGGGTGCTCTGTCACGAACGCCAGTAATGATTCCTCAATCAACCACCGGAGGTCTCACTCACCTGAATATTAACATTGAACTACATTTCCCAAGTGCCCACATGCCTGGAATGATTACTCTACACCTGCCTCATATCACTCAGACTATTTAAGCCCAGTGTGTTTGTTCGTTCATTGCAAAGTCTTGTTTGCCCCGGCTACATTTCTGAGTGTTATTATTTACTGCGTTGATCTGCCCGTATTTGACTCTGCTTTGGATTACCCTTTACGATTCTCTGCTGCCTGCCTATCACTGTGTTTTGCCTGGACTATCACTATTGCTGTTTTGCTGCCTGCTCCGATCCTCTGCCTGTTTGACTACGTTTTCTGCCCTGTCTCTGATATTGTTGGTTGCCCTGGTTATCCTACCCACGCCTGTTTGTACTTTGAACTTGTGTTCTAATAAACCGCACATGGATCCCACTCAGCCTGAGTCTGTGTTACAATTGCTTTGCATTTTATTGTCATTTGTTTCATTTAATATTTAGTCCTTTCAGATGGAAAACATTTATACATATAAATGATGCAATCCAAAGTGCATTTGAACAGCGGTGAAACACTTTCTTATGATGTGTTACATTCATACGAGCAGACAGAGAAGTAAGTTTGAAGTAAGTTTGGAGCAGAAGAAATAGAAATAAACCTTGTGTAAACTGTCAGATTACGCTAAGTTAAAATGCTATTTCTAGCCATTTTACATGCGCGTTACCAGCCACGATCATATTTTTTTTATCAAGAAAATTCACGTTGGATCATAATTTCTTTTTTTCTAGTAAGACCTTTTATATTAGGGCGAAAATCATATTCTTGATAATAATTTTTTTATTGTTTTCCTGTAAAAATATCTAAAAATCCTTAAAACAAGATCAGTTTGATTTATCTTGTTTTAGAAACAACACTGCCTAAGATATTTAGGTTTTTCAGAGAATGTATTTTTAACATGTGTATTTTGTATGTTTGAGTTTTTATAGTCAAAACAAGTGAAAAAAATCTACCAGTGCTGAAGAAGTAATCCAAAGTATTTAGAATACATTACTGACCTTGAGTAATCTAACGGAATACATTACAAATTACATTTTACAGCATGTATTCTGTAATCTGTAGTGGAATACATTTCAAAAGTAACCCTCCCAACCCTGCTGATTGTGCACGTTTCCATACAGTCAAATTTTTTTTGCATGCCTTCGCTTCAATTAAGAATACATGATAATGTAATCAAAATATGTATTGAAGTGACGAAAATATTAATGAATATTGTCAATAATAAAAGATTTAGATACAGAAAGTGATTGTTTTTATTTCACTTAGAGGCCGTTGTTATACTGTAGAATCAAGTTGGTCTAACTATAGAGTCTTCCAACACTGGCCACATGGGAACACAGAGGAATAATAATAATAATAATAATAATAATAATAATAATAATAATAATAATAAACTATCAGCAACTATCAACATAGATTTTTGACAAGACCTGATAGTTCCAAAAAGCAACCATCGGCACTGATTAATTGGTAAAACCAATATATCGGTCTACCTCTAGTCTCTACATTCTGTTCAGTTAAAATCTGATTATTTCAACTTGACTGAATCTGTCTCATCCAAATTCAGTTCATCTCAATTAATTAATCAATTATTTAAAACATAATTAAAAACAAATTTTACTTGATCTCCCACACTGAATACTACATTAGATCCTGGGTTTTCTGTGAAGATTCTGCAGGAAGTCCATTGGGAGGTATATAGGGCTGTCAATTGATTAGAATTTTTTTATTTAATTAATTACATGATAAGCTGATGAATGAATCTAATCAATCACAATTAATCACATATATCAATATTTGCTGGAAAAGGACCCCAAAATAAAGCACAATATAATAACCAAAATAATTATAAATGTAATGTATAACCAATATAACAATTCAGATAATTCAAAGACATTGCAATGTTGTAGTAAACTAGTAAAGCATTGATTAGACAATACAGAAAGTGGCTTTAGAAGTCAATATGTTGTTTGTTTTATTTTCATATCATTGACAATCCTATTACTGGCCTACAGTCTACAGAAATTCATTTAGAATTTAAGTTTGCTAGTCTGTGTGAGGTAGACAGGGCTGTTCTAACAGGACGTGTCCTAATGTTTTTGCTGGTCTATACACATACTGTACGTCAGATGGACGATTTGGAGCATCTCACTTTTTGGAGCATCAGACAGACGCTTTTGGGGCATTTCACTAAGGTTGTGTCTGTTTGTTTCATTGGTTTTCAGCATCTCGCGGCATATTTAGGCCTTAAATGTAAATGTTAAAAAAGTAAATGTAGTTTGAAACTTAAAAAAAACACATCTCCAGACCCCTGCATTATGCTTTGTCCAACTCTCTGTAAACATGTTGAGTTGCTCTATGCTTGCACAGCTGTGTGTTGCCTGTATAGCCAATGTTGCAATGACCGCTTCCTGCTGACTGAAACTTGCAAAATCGTGAAGGTGGAACTTCAAGTTTGAGTTACTCAGTTTGTACAACATGATCACACAGGAAGTCTACATGTTGTTTCTGAAAGTTTCAGTAACCTAGGATCTTACACGTTTTGCTGACTCAGTGACAAATGCCATCTACCATCATACATTTTTGCATCGGCTCATGTGTATTTGTCTTCCCCTGTGGTGCAAATGGAAGTGTGTTGCATCAGCAGTGTGGGAAACCTGGGTTCAGATCCTGTGTTGAAACCAGGATGTAATAGTATTTGCTTAATCAGGGACAAGAGTGATTATGAGGTTGCATTTTTGCTCCACTGATGGTTAAGTTTAAGTTTGGGATTTTGGGTTTGTGCGTGTGTGTGTGTGTGCGTGTGTGTGTGCGCGTGTGTGTGCGTGTGTGTGTGTGTGTGCGTGTGTGTGTGTGTGTGTAGCTTTGGGTTGGGGAGTGGGAGATGCCAGCTCACTTTATTTCCAGTTGACAAGACTTTATCTCCTAACTCTCTCTCTCTCTATCATACACAAATTTTGTACCAAGCATTTACATATTTAGAACCCCCTATAATGCTCTGAAGTGAAATATTTTAAATCTTTATTGTTACAAAGAAGCAAAAAAGTTGGATTTATCTGAAATGTATTTCAATTTTACTTTGACACATTTAAGAAGTTGGGAAAGGAAAAGAGTACAAGAAAAGGGAGTTTGAGATTTTATGTGTGAAATAACAAAAAACAAATCGATTTTGCATTAGCTTTGTAAAGAAATTCAAATGCAGGGAAAATGTATATTCGTCTACAAAACGTCCTGGTTACTTTCTAACCTCCATTCCCTGATGGAGGGAACAAGACGTTGTGTCAATGTAGTGACACTAGGGTCACTCTTGGAGCCCCAAACACCTCTGCTTTTTTTAAAAAAGGCCAATGAGAATTTGCATGCCACTCCCCCGGACATATGGGTATAAAAGAAGCTGGTATGCAACCACTCATTCAGGTTTTGTGCTGAGGAGCCGAGACCAGGTCCCGGCCATTTCAGCGGGTCCCTATACAAAACGCCACAACTAGCTGAACTGTGTTACGTGAACTGGTGGTGTGTGATGGGCAGACTGCTGTGTGCCTCGTAGCCAGCGCACCAGACCATCACGTAACCTCCCCCAACGCTCTTATGGGCGTCAAACGGTCCATCAGGAACAAGTCGACTGCCCAACTACAGGGACAAGCTAGCCCAGCTGAGGCCTCTTTTCCCTCTCTTTTCTCCCCAAAAAGAGTGGAATTTGTTAATTGACTGTGAGCCATAAGTGTCTGTGTCGGGGGTGTCCCTCCCAAGGGGAAGACACCGCGGAGACCACACCCCACCCAAAAAGGGGGGGGGGGGGGTATTTTGAGTGGAATACGTCACATGGTCTTACCGAGTCTTGTCGGAAGTATGTCATGTGGATAGGTCCCATGGTAGGTCCTACCCGAAGGGGGAGGAGTTTCTACAGATCATGGCGACCGGGGGCAGAGGGGCCTCTGCCCAAAGAAGATGCAGTTTTGCCGTCAGGGAAACAATTTTGCGGAAGATATTACATGGGGTCGCCTTCGGGGAACCAGCACATGTGGAGCACCTACCTCAGTACAGGGGCTCATTAGCTCACGTACTGGGCCAGTCAGCGAGTTTCTCCGCAAACTCAACTGCCAGAGGGCTAAGGAGGAAAGTCATCCAGTGATCACAGCCTGTGAACACGACTGGGAGTCAAAAGCACACGTCTTCACCTCAAGGGAGGGGAAAGGTGCTATGCACAAGCGGTACACCCGGCCAGTTGTCCTGGAACTTACCTGCTCGTGCCTGCCTATACACGGGACGAGACCGGCTCAACCCGGAGATTGTAGAACCTTGCAAAGGTGTTGGGTGTTGCCCAGCCCGCTGCTCTGCAGATGTCTGCCAAAGAGGCGTCACTGGCCAGGGCCCAGGAGGCCGCCACACTCCTGGTGGAGTGGGCTCGTAACCCCGCAGGGGGTGGCACGTCCTGAGCCTGATATGCCATCGTGATGGCATCGATGACCCAGTGGGCGATCCTTTGTTTGGAGACAGCGCTTCCTTTCCGCTGTCCACCAAAGCAAACAAAGAGCTGCTCTGAGCTTCTAAGGCTCTGCATGCGATCCAAATAGATGCATAAAGCTCACACCGGACACAGCAACGCCAAGGCTGGGTCTGCCTCCTCCTGGGGCAGTGCTTGCAGGTTCACCACCGGATCCCTAAAAGGAGTCGTGGGAACCTTGGGCACATAGCCCGGTCGGGGTCTCAGGATCACGTGAGAGTAACCTGGACCGAACTCCAGGCACGATTCACTGACAGAGAAGCCTGCAGGTCCCATACCCTTTTGATGGAAGTGAGCGCAGTCAGGAGGGCAGTCTTCAAAGAGAGTGCCTTAAGCTCAGTTGACTCCAAGGGCTCAAAGGGAGCTCCCTGTAGACCCCGGAGGACTACAGAGAGGTCCCATGAGGGGACGAGGCGCGGTCTGGAGGGATTCAACCTCCTAGCACCTCTCAGGAACCTGATGATTAAGTCGTGTTTCCCCAAATACTTACCATCTACTGCATCGTGATGAGCCGAAATAGCGGCTACATACACCTTCAGGGTGGAGGGGGACAGCCACCTCTCCAGCCTCTCCTGCAGGAAGGAAAGCACTGATCCGGGGGTCTTCATGTTGGGAAGAACACCACTTAGTGAACAGACTCCACTTCAAGGCATACAGGCACCTCATAGAGGGAGCTCCGCTTCAGCGGACAGGGGTTCCCCTAAAGCAGGTCTCCAGGCACGTTGTGGTTACAACAGATGCCTCCAAGATGGGCTGGGGCGCCATAAAAGAGAAAAGAGCTTGCTCTTTTCCCAGTTGACCTGAAGCACCAGTCGGCTGAGGTGCCGGAGAATGAGGTTCCTGTGTGTGCACAGCAACTCTCGAGAGTGAGCTATGATTAGCCAGTCAACGAGATAGTTGAGGATGTGGATGCCCACTTCTTTTAACGGGGCAAGGGCAGCCTCTGCAACCTTCGTGAAGACGCGAGGGGACAGGGACAGGCCGAAGGGGAGGATCTTGTACTGGTATGCCTGGCCTTTGAAGGCAAACCGCAGGAAGGGTCTGTGTCGAGGTAAGACTGAGATGTGAAAGTATGGGTCCATCAGGTCTACCGCCACGAAACAATCTTGATGCCGGATGCTAGCTAGAATGCGTTTTTGCATCAGCATCTTGAACAGGAGTCTTTGCAAAGCCCGGTTCAGTACTCTCAGGTCCAGGATTGGTCGCAACCCACCACCTGTAAGACCTCCGTCTACTTCTTCACCACCGAGAACTGCTTGGCAAAGTCCTCGATGGCGTCGCCAAACAGGTCAACCTGGGAAATGGGGGCTTCAAGAAACTGTGCCTTGTCCACCTCTCCAATCTCGACCAAGTTGAGCCAAAAGTGGCGCTCCTGGACCACCAGGGTGGACATCGCCTGCCCGAGAGACTGCGCCATGACCTTCATCGCAATTCCGGGTCAGAACTACCATTGTGCAGTTCTTTTAGTGCCTTGGCTTGGTGTACTTGCAGGAGAGCCATGTCGTGCAGGGTGGAGGTGGCTTGTCCAGCGGCACCGCAGGCCACCGTCGTCAGGGACGACGTAAACCTACAGGCCCTGGACAGGAGCTTCGGGCGCTCGCGCCAGGTGGCCTTATCCACCTGGGGGATCACTGAATACCCCCTGGCCGCTCCACCATCAAAGGTAGTGAGAGTGGGGGAGCTGAAAATACCGGACCAGGCAGTAAAAGGTGCCTCCCACGATCTTGTCAGCTCCTCATGCACTTCCGGGAAGAAAGGAATGGGGGTGGGGTGTGGCCGGGGCGGCGCCCCGTGCCCAGGAACTGATCGTCGAGCCGCGAGGGTTCAGGGGAGAGTGGAGGATTCCACTCTAGTCCGACCCCCGAGGCCGCCCGGGAAAGCATGTCCATCATTTCCGCTTCGGCGTGAGACTGGGTGACCGTTCCCGAAGGAGGAAGCCCAGCCGAAGCCTCTGCATCAGACTGGACGAGCCCGCTCTCCGATGCTGCGCTCGATAACTCATCGTCTTCCGGAGCTCCGAACAAGAAGTCGAACTCGCGCTGAGATGAGCCGGCGGTCTCGTGCGAGAGCCCGATCGGGGCAAGCGAGCATGCTGGGGAATGGGAGGTCCATGGGGGTATACCCGGCGGAGGCGGTCCCATTGATGTCCCCAAATTGCCCCCAGCACTAACCGACGCGGCCTCAAACCCGTAGGTACAAGGACCGGTGTGGGGAGCCGCTGGGGTGGCTTGCTTTCTTATGAAAGCGACCACAACATTGCCATGGTCATGTTCTCGCAATGAGGACATGACTCATCCACGAACGATGTCTCCATGTGGGCAGTGCCCAGACACGTAAGACAGCAATCGTGGCCGTCAGAAGAGGAGAGATATCGACCGCAACCAGGAATAACACACAAATGGAAAGGCATCTTTCAAAAGACGTTCCGTGTGTGCCGCTCTTTTTGAAAGAAAATATACTCTTTTTAGAATATACTCTTTTAGTTGTTTCTGCCAAGTGCCCAGGGGTTTTCTCTGCACTCCACGGGTGCAGAGGGGGAGAAGCCGCTGAAATGCACGGGAGATTCCAGCAGATGAGGTGAATGAACTTCGCGGATGAATTCAGCTTCAATGAATAGAACTGCTCGGCTCCGAAGAGAAAATCTGAATGAGTGGTTGCATACCAGTTCCTTTTATACCCGTATGTCCGGGGGAGTGGCATGCAAATTCCACTCGCCAATTCTCATTGGCCTTTTTTAAAAAAAACGGAGGTGTTTGGGGCTCCCAAGAGTGACCCCTAGTGTCACTACATCGACACAACGTCGAGTGAGTGACAGATAGGGAACTAATTTTTAATATTTAAGCATAAGCCTTTAAATCAAAAGGGTTTTAATATCACAATAAAAAATTCATTCAGTCAAGTCTGCCGCCAATAAAGAAAATGAGTCTACGATTTCTATGTTAATTAACTTACGCTCCTAATGTAAATTAGATTTGACAAAAGTTGTGCTGCCCATTGGTCTGGGATGGTTCTTGATGGCCCATTGCAGTTCCCATGCTATAAGTGTTTGATGTCTCTGAGAACGTGATAACCCATGTGTTGTGACACAAAGGTGTGGATGTTTGCTCATCTCTATGATCATTGAGCCATCTGAGTTGAAACGGTGTATCTACACAAATTAGGTTGTGTGGAATTCACGTAGAAGCAGACTGCAATTTCTAACATTGTTCTCGTGCATGTGTGTATTTGGAAGTCTGTGTGACCATTGGCCATGCGTGTGGGTCAGTGTGCGAGTGTTTGCGTGTGGATTTTCTTGCAAAGATTCATTTGGCTTTAGGGCATGCAAATATTTTTTTTTACTTATTTCATTCCTGTCATCCCCACCCCACCCCATCTCTCTATCCCTCTCTTCCTCTTTTTTTAGTGCTGGGGGTGAAAGTGTGTATGTGTGTGTGGGGGGGTATGTGTGTGCTATAGAGCGAGATGGGGTGGTCACCATAGTAACAATGCCATGACCAATATTCATCAAGCCTTTAAAAAAAAAAGCAGAGGAATAGATAAAAAAAAAAAACTCATGTAGTTCATCCTGGGACAGCTTGCAGAAAGATGATTTCATGTGCAATCACTGAACTTCAGAGAACTGTATGTGAGTATTTTTTCCTCTGTTCTTTCTATGTATGTGGTCTGATCATCAAAATCAAGCTCTCCCCTCCATTAATTATCAACAGGCTGTCTTGCTACTCAGTGGAACTGATGCTTCCTTCAACACTTTCTTGCCATGTCTTTAGATTGTTCTTTTCTCCGATGCTCCCTCTCTTTCACTCTTTTCCTAGTGTTGTGTTGCCTCTGGTGACACCGTGGTGCATCTCCCTCCCCTCCGTCCCTGTCACCTTCAATTGTGCTGTAAAAGTAGACACAATTCCTGAGGCAAGAGAGAGGAAGCAAAAGAGAGATAGAGAGTCAGAGCAGCAGCACAACATCAGAGAAAGGTGAACACAGAGCAGTGTTAGAAAACAACTGTTTTATTAAACTGTAAAGTTGATTTTCTGGGGAATTTTGTCTAAATCTCAACAATTATGGCTATTACCCATAAATCAAATCAACATTAAACACAAAGTTAGCTGTAAATAATGCTCCAGATATCAAGACACAATAAAACTCGAATAACATGATGACACAGGAAGTCGATATGTTGCTTCCGAATGTTTCAATATGCTGACGTCAACTCCATTCAACCAAGTTACTGCGTCATCACCCACAAGACATTTTTGCATTAGTCCAAGTGTCTTTATCTTCTCCAGCAGTGCAACCAATAGAATTTTTTGTCAGCAGCGCTGGAGACCTGGGTTCTCATCCCATGTTGAAACCAGGAAGTAATGGCATTCGCATAATCGGTGACAAGTGATT
Organism: Myxocyprinus asiaticus; assembly: GCF_019703515.2. NCBI lineage: Eukaryota > Metazoa > Chordata > Actinopteri > Cypriniformes > Catostomidae > Myxocyprinus > Myxocyprinus asiaticus. Next base: position 31,109,653 of record NC_059379.1, on the reverse strand, counting down.
CAGAGGTTCCATTTTTCCTCAACAACTGCAGTACATTTTTACTCCACTGATGGTTAGGTTTAGGGTTGGGGTTTGGGGGTAGAGTTACTAAATATGCATTTATTAGTAACTTAACTGTATTACATCATTTACAACTAAAAACAACACACTTTACAACTCACTTTTGGTGCCACTCTGGGCAGCTCACACGTGCCCATTCATTCAAAAACATTTCCTTTCGGCCACTTTGGCAACTAGGGACAGTAGTTCGAATTTGGGTCAGCACAGGCCTAGCTTTGCTCAAGAAATGTAGACTTAGGCTTCTTTTCAATACCCTAATGGATGCTTCCTCGTTTCCTCCACCCTCAAGCTTGTGACCTGGAAACTGATCAAAGTCCACCACCATGAAGGACGTATCAATTCTCTAAATGCACCACGAGGAGGCTTGAGCGAGGACGCAAAGGGTGCATCCGATGCGGAAGTCTTTTTTGACAAAACACCTGAAGCAGGCATACTGGAAATCCTATTTCCCCATTCACATCTGGCATAAGTTTAATTCATGTTTTGCCTTTGCCATTGAAATAAACATTAATTCAACAGTGCATCTTGAATTTATTAATTCATCATATTTCAACAACATAACGGCAAGTGCTCGGAGGTAAGCAGCAGTGCAAAGACGGTGCTCTGAAGTGAGCAAATATATTCAATTTTACAAATACATCTTGCTTTGATTCCTCTGTCCTTGTACCCTTTGTGGAGCTAGGACACAAGGAAAGAAAACAAGGAAATGAAATGAGGATGCACAGTTTTAGAAATGAGAAGCACCCTCACTTTTGCTAAATTCACAGTGAGCTCATTTTAAATTACTGGCCACACACTATGTGATCATGTTGCTTTGATTATACAGCTTTCTTTCATTTTCAGAGTTTAGCTTCTTTTTTCATGAAAAAACAAAAAAACAAAAAAACAACAACAACCCAGATTCGAAAACTAATCTGGCAGCTGTGGGTCACTACAGTGTCCTGTATTAGTCATGTAAGATATGTAAGATAACCATAACCAATCAAAAACAGAGGAACACACAACGAGGTCACGTTTAATCATGTCCACTTGACAGGTTAAAGGAATATTCCAGGTTCAATACAAGTTACGCTCAATCGATTGCATTTGTGGCATACTACTGATTACCACAAAAAAATAAATTAGACTTCTCCCTTCCTTTTTTCTTTTTTTTTTTTTTAAAGGGATAGTTCACCTAAAAATGAAAATTCTCTCATTATTTACTCACCCTCATGCCATCCCAGATGTGTATGACTTTCTTTCATCTGCTGAACTCAAATTAAGATTTTTAAAATAATTTCTCAGCTCTTTTGGTCCATACAATGCAAGTGAATGAGTGCCAAAATTTTGAAGCTAAAAAAAATAATCACATAAATCAGCATAAAGTAATCCATAAGATTCCAATGGTTAAATCAATATCTTCAGAAACGATTTGATAGGTGTGGGTGAGAAACAGATGACTTTCACATTCTTCTTCTTGTGTTTTTGGTGATTCACATTCTTCAGGCATATCGCCCCCTACTGGCCTGGGAGAAGAATTTCTAGCAAAAAATGACTTAAAAATGTATCTGTTTTTCACTCACACCTATCATATCATTTCTGAAGATATGGATTAAACCACTGGAGTCATATGCATTACTTTTATGCTGCCTTTATGTGCTTTTTGGAGCGTAACAGTTTTGGCACCCATTCACTTGCATTGAATGGATCTACAGAGCTAAAAAATTATTCTAAAAATCTTCAGTTCAGTAGATGAAAGCAAGTCATACACATCTGGGATGGCATGAGATGATGAGAGATTTTTCATTTTTGGGTGAACTATCCCTTTAAATTAAGGCACTTACAATGGAAGTGAATGTGGCCAATTTGTTTGTTTGTGTGTGTGTGTGGGGGGGGGTTATAGGCAGAAAAGTGAATCTTATAATTGTATAAAAGCACTTATGTACATTTATTATTTTATTAAAACTTGTGTATTATTTGAGCTGTTATGTTGTTTAAATCATTTTTACAGTCATTTTAGGGTTTTAGGATTTACAGTGTTGTTGTCATGGCAAAGAAGTTGAATAATAATTAACTTTACAGAGAAATGGTTAGTAAGCGATTTTATCACACTGAAATCATGTTAACATGCATGTTGTTTACATCTTGTGGCTATACTTTTGAAACAGTGAGTATTTTAATGTTTACGGATTGGCCCCATTCACTTCCATTGTAAGTGCCTCACTGTAATACAGATTTGTGCTTTTTTTTTAAAGGAATGTTAGGACAACTCGAAATAAATGTTTGTGGTAATCAGTGTTATGCCACAAATGCTGTCGACAGAGCTAAATGTATTAAAGAGTACCTTTTATGGTTTTTCAAATATTATCATTCATGTAGTGTGTTATATATTTGTTTATGAATGTAAAAAAGTCTGCAAAGTTTCAAAAATCAAAGTGCATGACTAATGGAGTTATTGACTCCCAAAAGAAAGAACCAATTCTGAACACCTGAAACGAGTAGTTAGTAATTCCAGACTTACTTCCTGTACTAACCTACGTAATTTGGTAACAAAAAACCCACCCCTGATCTTCATTGGCTGCTCGCGAACAGCTTTGACCTGCCCTCAAACATTACACTAAGCGGTAGACCAATCACAACAGACTGGGACATCTGAACAATCAGAGCAGAGTAGTCTCTCTGAAAAGAGGAGTTTAGAATGAATCCTTTAGAACGGGTTATTGAACGAGTCGTTTTTGACACTGGGAAAAAAAGGTAATTCTGCAATTTAAATCATGAGAAAATTAAAGTGTTTTTTGATCTTGGATGCATGTAAATCTATTGTATGAGACCTTTAAAACAAAATTAGGCATGTTTAAAAACCATAATAGGTGCTCTTTAAACCTGGAATATTCCTTAAACAAAAATGCCAACTTCCCCTTGTGTTAGTTACAGAATCAACCAACAGCTTTTTCAATGGATGTAAACAATTTTGGTTTTCTTTCTTTCTTTCTTTTCAACTAAGGGTAACTAAGGATTAGTGGTCAACCGATATATCGCAGAGGCCGATAAATCGGCCGATATTCTGAATTATTTTCATTATCGGCATCTCCTGATAAATTTTCCCCTTTGGCCGATTTGTTTCTTGAGGGTGCCGAGAATCGCCTGCTTGCATGTGCAGCATGTGCAACACAGTGTCATTTAAACTGTCCGCATATCAGAGCCACGCCAGACGTGTTTGAGCTCATAATGTTAAAGTGCTCACCTGTTTCATTCTCCCTCTCTCTCCTCAACAGTTCCCTCTAACTTTTAACTGTCTTGTCTAATGATAAAAGGCAAATATCAATAAAATTAATATCATATACCTTCTGCAAATATGCGCATATCTTATTTATACAGATGTAATAAACAAACCTCACAAAACTTGAGCAGATCCAGCATCCTGTGGATAGCTCATAAATCTTCCTCTGAAGCATGTATTCTAACAGTCTCTCCTCAACAGTTCCCTGTAACTTTTCTAATTATAGAAGGCAAATATCAATAAAACTTCTATTACTGTATATACCATCTGCAAATATGCAGATGTCTCATTTCAACCGATGTAATTCACGAACCTAACGAAAATCCAGTGTTTTCTTCCCGTCGAGCGCTCATATAATATCTTCCTCTGAAGCGCGTATTCTATCAGCCAGAATCAAAACTTCAGGATCAGGATCAAAAGTTCCTCTGTTTCACAAATCATGATGGTCAGTACGTGTCAATTCAAGCAGGTGATCCAGGCCATTTAAATTGTCAGGAGGTTGCTGCTCATGCTGAATCCACACGAGCGCGTGAGTGCGACTTCAAAGTAAAAGCACTTCACATGTGCTTTAAGTAAATATCTTATTCACCAATGTTATTTTTTTAGATTCTTTTTACACAGTTAAAGTTTAGTGTAAAATTTAGTAAATGTAGTGCTAACTTAGAGTTTATTCATTTTTTTTTTAGCAATTTTATGTCATTTACTATATTAAATTGTGTGATATATCGGCATTCTATCGGCCACCCTGCTCTCTGGATGCATTTCATTTCAACAGTTTTCAAATTCCTCAAATGTCTTTGTCTTTGGTGACATTAAACTGTATTAGTGGCATTATAATGGCCATCGGCCACCCTGCTGTACGTTCTTGTATTTGGCTTAACAGATATTGGGTGGCTCGCTAATGTATTAGAGGTCTTATACATAAAGAAGAGTAAGCAAAACCAAGTACCTTTGGGGAAAATAGTTTATTTATGACAACCGTGTAGTATAGCACTTCTGAATCTTAACCCAAAGAACAGTGTCTTTGACCAGACCTTTATACCTGGAAACAGATGTGCTAACTAATCATACAGGATATCTCACAGTGACCTCCTAGAAGGAACACAGCAAGTGGAATCAACAGGAACCTTACGGGAAGAAGTCAGCAAATGGGGTCCCATAGGAACCTCCTGAGAATGACCCAGCTAGTGGAGGAGTTTGATAAATCTGTTGCATCTATACAGACACAGATGCCTTGCAAACACAAGCACAGACAAAGTTAAATGCATCAGGCAATTACAAAAACACACAATTCTGCAATGTATAAGTAGACCACTAGAGATTACATAGACAGAGAAGACAAAAAATATAAAGGAGACTTAACCAAACCCTGTTAAAAAAAAAGAAAGAAAAAAAAAAGATAAAGACATAGACGAAGACAAAAAGAACAAAGAAAAGGATTAATGTTACACCAGTCCATGCAGGCATGACTTGAGGAAGCATGTTTCTCATGAGTGAGTTCAATGAGAAATGGAACCAAGATCTACACAACACCCCGTTTACCTTATCATTTTTGTTTGCTGGATTCACACACAGGCAAAAGCCAAGAAGCTATGATTACATTGGATATACTGTATGTCAATGCTGACATATGATAAAGCCACATTTGCAACTTAAACAACAAAAGGTGGAAATTATGCTTTGTTTATAATAGGAACCTGTCTTTGGCATTGCTTGCATAGGCCTGCTTGTGAGCCATTCTAAATCAGCCAAACCTGTTCTTTTAGAGTCTTTCCATGATTCATGAGAATATAAAGCAATTGCTGACACCAGTTTCAAAAATCACTGCAAACTAATCACCAGTATTAGATGACAAAGGTCACTTGACACAATAACAGCTTTAAACTCGAGTTAATTATTACAGAAGGTTGGAAACAATTAAATCAACATTTATGTAACAGGCTAAAGCGGCCTATATATTTTAACCACTAGGTGAAATGGTTGATATTGTTATATTATTTAGATTACAGTTATTTGGATATTTCACATGTCAAACTTTTATTTGCCTATACCAAAATCACCTTGCCACATTCCCGGACACATTCTCGAAACCAAAGAGGAAAACCAAAACTGCTCCAGGTGAGGGGTGAGGCGGAGTGTGCGCTCCCAGTGGGCGGGGCGGATGCTTCTGATTGGCTATTGGTGGACAGGTAGGTGTATCATTAAAATAAAGATCTCGAACAATGTGTTTCCTCTAGCGAAACTTCAGATGGCTTGATGTTCACTAATTTCTAGACTTCATCGATCTAGGAATTAAATATTTCCAGTAACAATCGTTTAACAGATTTGCGTCTTTTCCTTCAGAATTATCAACTTCGATCAAGATTACCTTTTCTTTAGACACAAGAAGGAAAGTAGCGTATTTTTAATAGGATGCAGAACACATCATATTTTTGGACTGTCTTCTTGGTGTTTATTGGTAGGTGCATAACGTTGTGTTTTGATCATTTAGTTTGTTTTCTGAAAATGAATGGTGTTAGTAGTGCATTAACATTGGATTATAAACTATTTTGTTTATTTATTAATTAATTATTTGCTTCCATTTATGTTGGGCGCCATTCAGGGTTGTTATGGATGGGCGAGGCTCAAGGTAAGAGACTGACCTAATTTACTAATGTTGTTTGTGTCTGTGAGAGAGAAATCTATAAGTGAAAATCTATGTTTAATATATGTGAGCTGCTCCATCATTTTGAGTCAATTTGACACAAACACATTTTGAATTTTAAGCAATAAAATAATAAAGAAAATCTCAACTTTCTAATGATATCATTACTATATTTCAATTCTATTGCCAAGATATAATCATTTACATTTTGTTTGAGACTTTCAATTTAATGTATTGCATTAAGCTAATAAAATGAGATTCTGGGGCAAAGTGACACTGATGGGGTCCCATATTATATTAGGAACCTATATCAATATGCTTGCAGTATGAAGTATACAGGCAGCTTTTTGTGTGTTGTATTGTTTCATTAGAGGAAAGCCAACAAGTAAAATAAGATGCTAACTGAAAAACGTTATCTTAATTTTAGAATGTGGTCGGCCACAAATGCTAAACAGGATTGTTGGAGATTCTTCTGCATCAGAGGGAGCTTGGCCTTGGCAGGTGGATATTCAGGTAAAAATGGCAGCCATTACAAATATTTTGAAATACCGAGAAAATGTCAAGAGGCTTTGGTTACTTTGAAATGCTTCGTAGTCAGCAGTTCTCAGCTGGTTTTGCTTCAGGGCTCACATTTTTAGATTAGATTAGATTAGATTCAGCTTTATTGTCATTGTGCAGAGTACAGGAACAGAGCTAATGAACTGCAGTACATGGGACATTGAGTGGTAACCCAACACAGTACCAAAATTGTTTATTGTACAAAAGTAACAAAAGTTTCCTTAAAGGGATATATTCTGGGTTTTATAAAAGTTAAGCTAAATCAACAGCAATTTTGACTCTGGGTTATAGTGAGGCACTTACAATTGAAGTGAATGGGGCCAATCAGTTAATGTTAAAACACTCACTGTTTCAAAAGTATAGCAAAAACTTGTAAACAATATGTGTTAACATGATTTTAGTTTAAAAAAATTGCTTGCTAACCTAACACAAATTGTTACAGAATTAATGTAAGTGGTTTATAAAATCATAAGCTTCTCATTTCTACCTTTTAAATCCTCCAAATATTGGCCCCATTCACTTCCATAGTAAGTTCAGTTTTGTTATTTAAAGAAAAGGAGGGATGGGTCTGAATAATTTTTTGTGGTAATAACATTATGCCACAAATTCTGTCAATTAAGCTTAACTTGTAAAGAACCCGGAATATTCCTTTCAAAAAGTCAAACATTAAATGTCGCGAATATTACCATGCACTGCGTAGGCCCAACAATATGTAAAAATATTCACATGTAATAAAACAATAGGAAAATTTACAGTTTTTGTACATGCATAAACAATAACAGAAGTGTGGTTGTACCACCCTAAAAGATGGCACAAACATTGGGCCAAATATTTGATTAGGATTAGCCATATCACCAATGTACAGATGAATTTGCGAGAAAACAAAATGATCACAGCCTTTGACATCAGCACCAGAAGATATGGAAATCATTTTCTCCTCCATTTTAAAAGTTGATAAGTCTTTTTATTTATTTATGTTATAGTGTACATTCTGAGTTGTCTGTCCAGGCTTGTTTTTTTTTTTTTTTTATCAATATTCACCTAATCCATGAATGATGTGTACATTGTAGAATGGTCAAGGACATGTTTGTGGAGGAAATGTCATTAAAGAGAACTGGATTCTGTCAGCTGCTCATTGCTTTCCAAAGTGAGTTTGCATACACCTCTGTTAAACACCAGTAAAATAATAAAGGAATAGTTCACACAAAAAAATAATATATAAAAAAAAAGAAAAACCCTGTATGAATTTGCTTTCTCTGTGGAACACAAAAGATTTTAGGCAGAATGTTAGTCTCATTCACCATTCACTTTCATTGTATGAATAAAGTTGTAATGTAAGTGAATGGTGACTGAGACTAACATCCTGCCTAACATCTCCATGTTCCATGTTCCACAGAAGAAAGTAAATTATACGGGATTGGAATGGTATGAGGGTGAGTGAGTTAAAGATGACAGAATTTCATTTTTGGGTAAGCTGTTCCTTTAAGTAAACACAATGCTTTGTTTACATTGCGATTTTATTACAGACTTTGTATATGAATTTCTCCTCTTTGTCCAGCCCTAATGACATCTCCTCCTACATCATTTACGTGGGCTGGCAGCAGATGCAGGGTTGGAACCCGGACGAGACCAGTCATAGTATCCGTCGTGTGGTGGTTCCGTTGGGGTACACAAACTCCCAGCTGGGCCAGGATATCGCCCTGGTGGAGCTGGCGTCATCTGTTGTGTGGACTGAACACATTCAGCCGGTCAGCTTGCCCACAGCCAGTGCTGAGTTCAGCAGTGACATGAGATGCATGATCACTGGATGGGGTGACATTAGAGATTGTGGTGAGTGTCAGGGGAGTGAGTGTTGTCTGAATCACATAGTACAATTATCTGACATTCCTCCCTTCATGCACAGCTCATAAATATGTAATATGTAATCTACACTTAAAGGAACAGTTCACCCAAAAATGAAAATTTTGGCATGATCTACTCACCCTCATGTTGTTCCATACCCGCATGACTGATATTTCAGAGAACATGAAAGGAGATATTTGAAGAGTCCTTACATGGCTTTTTGCCATGTAATGAAAGTGAATGGTGACTGTGTGATGAACAGACTAAAGTTTAAGTTGCAATGCACTCTCAAATCAAATCATTGATCAATGCATAAATCAGATCTGGAGACTATAGCACAGGTTGGACATTAATAACATCAAACATGTTTGGTCTTGTGTATCTTGAGACCAAACGCCACGATGTCCAACCTGCGGCATAGCCAGCATATTTGATTTGGGTACTGGAAACAGGAACAGTGATTTGATTTGAGTGTGAATGATGAAAGATAGCGAAGGAAAACATTTATTTTTACTTGTATTTATTTTAAAAACTCATAATGGCATACTGAAATGACATTTCGGAAGTTTAATCACTTATAAATCACACATTTTAGCATAAGAGTAGCCCAAGTGCAGTATGCTTTAAGTAATATGAAGAACCCAATATATGCTAGACATCATTATGTTTGGAAATAAATCAGAACTGGACAATTGTCTGCATCAGACAGACAATCCTTCTTTTTTTCTTTTTTTTTCATAAATAAGTACAGCTCATCAGGGCAGATTCTTCTGATTATTTTGTAAATGACAAAGGAAGTAGTTATTGTTAATATCTTTCTCTCTAAACCACCATCTTGTTCTTTGGTTACTCTGCAGGGGGTTGGGCCTTTACAGGAATTGCAGGTGCCTATCATTGACTCGAAGACATGTCAGGATATGTTTCTGAAAAACCCCACAGAGAACATTGACATCCGCTATGACATGATGTGTGCTGGCTTCCAAGAAGGGGGCAAAGACTCCTGCCAGGTGAGGAGAGTGTTGTTTGTTGATGTGTGTGCAGTATGTGTGTGGAAAACATACATTTGCTAGCATATATAATGCTATTGGCAAGCACAAATTTAAGCTTATGTAATTTTTTTCAATATTAAAGATGCACACTATATTTTTTTAAGAACGTTTTACTCGAATAGAAATAAATTTTAATATTGAATGTATAGAATCATGACTACTCACTTGAGATGATGACACCAGTCATATCAGTAACCTTATAAAAGCTGTTTTATTCTACATAGCGAGGGTACCCTCATGGGGGCTGCCATTTTAGGATCACATGACCAGTCGAATACTACTTGCTTAATTTTATTGTATACGCTCACTCATTGATTAAATAAATCATGGCTGACAATGAATAGTGAATTTCTAGAATGATGTTGTTAAAGGAATAGTTCACCCCCAAAATTACAAATCTATAATTATTTGCTCACCCTCATGCCATCCTAGATGTGTATGAAATTCTTTCTTCTCGAGAACACAAACACAGATTTTTAGAAGATTATCTCAGCTCTGTATGTTCATACAATGCAAGTGAATAGTGACCAGAACTTAAAATTTCCAAAATGCAAATAAAGGCAGCATTAAAGTAATCCATATGACTCCAGTGGTTAAATATCTTCAGAAGCGATATGATAGGTGTGGGTGAAACACAGATCAATAGTTAAGTCCTTTTTTACTGTAAATTTACCTCCCTGCCCAGTAGGTGGCAATAAGCACGAAGAATGTGAATCGTGAAAGTGGAGAGTTATAGTAAATGAGACATTTAATTTTTGGGTGAATTATCCCTTTAACTAAAAACTATTGTGTTTGAATGATGCTGAATCTAGTCCCGTAAGTGTCAGTGTCCAAGACTACATAAACATAAAAGTACTGAGTGTACCTTTTAAAATTCTCTCTCATATCCCAGCTTCTCTATAAGTTTCAACAGTACAATGGAGCATTTTGAATTTTGGCTTAATCAGCGTACCCTCCAAATTCATGTAATGCCTTTCTGTTGCCACGAAAATACTGAAACATTTTTTCATACATCTCCATTTTGTCTGTTTAGGGTGATTCTGGTGGCCCTCTGGTGTGTCAGGTCAGTGATGGTAGCTGGGTGCAGGCTGGAATTGGTAGCTTTGGTTTTGGCTGTGATAAACCAAACCGACCAGGAGTCTATGCTAAAGTGTCTAGTTTTGCTAACTACATCCAGTCCCATGTAGGAGTCCAGCAGAAGAGTGGATCAAGTCACAATTGGGCTGACAGGGTCATGGTTAGGGCTGCACAATTAATTGAAAAACTAATCGCGATTACGATTACGGCTGCCACGATTATGTCATCGTGAAAACAGACGATTACAGCCAGTGATGTAGTGGTAAAAAAAAAAAAAAAAAACGTTGGTAAACTATGAATTTCTCCGGATAATTTTGATACGACAAATCATTCATCAATATAATCAAAAACGTATTACATTTTTAAACAGTATCAATTAATTGCATTTGATGCAAGTCTACTAAAAAGGAAGGCCTAGTGTAAGTAATTAATCAGGTTATTAATCTAAAAAAATAAATCATCTGCACTGAACACACATTCCACCAAACATATGATTTGCAAATGTTGATATTAAAATATTTTTATTCACATTAATAATTATCTGATATGAGCTACACTGCAAATACATTAAGTATTTTGAAGCGCTAAAGAGCACTAGTGTGGATACAAATTGTAACATAAACAATGTATTAATGTACAATACATAACTGTTACACATGAAACTGGTGACAACTAATATTTGCAGTTTATCACATTTGCTTGCAGGTCTCATTGTCTCAACGCTTGCCGGAAAACCAAATAAAACTAATCATTTTGACTAATTGAAGTCAGTATGTTGGCCACATTCAAAATTCTTGTCTGCATGTGTATTTGTTTTTAATCACAGATTTCAATGGCAATGACAAGAACAACTATTAGTTCCTCTTTAGGACAACAATGCCCAGAATGCCTCTTTGTCCACATCCAGAGGTGTTGGCTTACGTGACCGCGTATCAGAGGTTGGGTAGTTCAACATCTATTGCAAGCCAAAAGGCTCACAATACACTATTGACTAATCGCCAAACAAATGCGCATGTGTGAAGTAACTTGTCTGGTCTGACTCAGTTCATTGTTGATTGGGTGAGAACAGTTAAAACGAATTGGCTGTGGAAATCAGCGGGCGAGACTAATTATACTATAAGGAAAACGGCGCAAATAAAGCGCGTATTTGTGCATCCAAAATGCCGTTTTAGTCTATAGCGTATAATGCTTACGGCTTTTAGAAAATGGCTTTTCAAAGCTTAATACAGCGATACAAAACGTGAATTCTGACCCTCTTGGCTTTACAGGTGCATCTCAATAAATTAGAATGTCGTGGAAAAGTTCATTTGTTTCAGTAATTCAACTCAAATTGTGAAACTCGTGTATTAAATAAATTCAATGCACACAGACTGAAGTAGTTTAAGTCTTTGGTTCTTTTAATTGTGATGATTTTGGCTCACATTTAACAAAAACCCACCAATTCACTATCTCAACAAATTAGAATATGGTGACATGCCAAACAGCTAATCAACTCAAAACACCTGCAAAGGTTTCCTGAGCCTTCAAAATGGTCTCTCAGTTTGGTTCACTAGGCTACACAATCATGGGGAAGACTGCTGATCTGACAGTTGTCCAGAAGACAATCATTGACACCCTTCACAAGGAGGGTAAGCCACAAACATTCATTACCAAAGAAGCTGGCTGTTCACAGAGTGCTGTATCCAAGCATGTTAACAGAAAGTTGAGTGGAAGGAAAAAGTGTGGAAGAAAAAGATGCACAACCAACCAAGAGAACCGCAGCCTTATTGTTTGTCAAGCAAAATCGATTCAAGAATTTGGGTGAACTTCACAAGGAATGGACTGAGGCTGGAGTCAAGGCATCATGAGCCACCACACACAGACGTGTCAAGGAATTTGGCTACAGTTGTCGTATTCCTCTTGTTAAGCCACTCCTGAACCACAGACAACGTAAGAGGCGTCTTACCTGGGCTAAGGAGAAGAAGAACTGGACTGTTGCCCAGTGTTCCAAAGTCCTCTTTTCAGATGAGAGCAAGTTTTGTATTTCATTTGGAAACCAAGGTCCTAGAGTCTGGAGGAAGGGTGGAGAAGCTCATAGCCCAAGTTGCTTGAAGTCCAGTGTTAAGTTTCCACAGTCTGTGATGATTTGGGGTGCAGTGTCATCTGCTGGTGTTGGTCCATTGTGTTTTTTGAAAACCAAAGTCACTGCACCCGTTTACCAAGAAATTTTGGAGCACTTCATGCTTCCTTCTGCTGACCAGCTTTTTAAAGATGCTGATTTCATTTTCCAGCAGGATTTGGCACCTGCCCACACTGCCAAAAGCACCAAAAGTTGGTTAAATGACCATTGTGTTAGTGTGCTTGACTGGCCAGCAAACTCACCAGACCTGAACCCCATAGAGAATCTATGGGGTATTGTCAAGAGGAAAATGAGAAACAAGAGACCAAAAAATGCAGATGAGCTGAAGGCTGCTGTCAAAGAAACCTGGGCTTCCATACCACCTCAGCAGTGCCACAAACTGATCACCTCCATGCCACGCCGAATTGAGGCAGTAATTAAAGCAAAAGGAGCCCCTACCAAGTATTGAGTACATATACAGTAAATGAACATACTTTCCAGAAGGCCAACAATTCACTAAAAATGTTTTTTTTTTTAATTGGTCTTATGATGTATTCTAATTTTTTGAGATAGTGAATTGGTGGGGTTTTTGTTAAATGTGAGCCAAAATCATCACAATTAAAAGAACCAGAGACTTAAACTACTTCAGTCTTTGTGCATTGAATTTATTTAACACACGAGTTTCACAATTTGAGTTGAATTACTGAAATAAATGAACTTTTCCACGACATTCTAATTTATTGAGATGCACCTGTACATACTTTTGGCTTGCCATATGCATCGTCAGTGTATAGCGTGCACGCCGATGAGCGGAGTTTTTTGTTGGATAGATGAATCAGTGCACGCTTGCAAGGCAAATCGAGCATACTTCGCCTGCCTGAGCAATGCTGGGAACGTGGTAATAAGTAGGTAAACGATAATTAATTAAATTAAAATGTGAGTAAACGCTATTTCACAAATAAAAAGGTGCGTAAACGGCGTCAATGGTTTCTATTCTAACCAATCACTAACATGTCCGTTGAGCAATGGAACGGTAATGGCCAATCAGAGCCACTTAAATTAGTCCTCCGTCCTATCAGTGATGACAACTGTCTGAATGCACAGATGCTTGCTCTACGTTCCCCCTCTGTTTGCGGTGGCACACGAAAATGAATATTGAAGAAACATCACCTGACACTCGAAAAGAAGCTGTAGAACAAGAGCGAAAAGCACTTAGCATTTTGGATTCATTGCATATTGCACAGTTTGCTTTGAAAATAGATGTTAAATAGACTGCAAATGAGCAACACAACAACTAAAACGCTCCCGTTCTAATGAAGGCATAGACGCGGTGTAAATAACTGATTTATTATGCTGATTAGACAGCTTTGTTTTTAATGGGAGCATGCGCGAGTGTGCAGAACTTTGTGCGGAGCGTCATTGAGCTCGTGTCAAAATGCAGTTCTTAATGTAAACCTGCAGTGAGTGACAGTAGTCACTATAATGGGACAGTTTGTCGCGTTGCTCGATTTCTGTGTACAAATTATTAAAAATTTAATAACAGTTTTGTTTTGTCATGTTAATAGTTATGCCAGTGTGAATTTGATTTGTACAAAATAGCAATAAAGTAATTCAGCTTAACTGTTCTAAGTGTGTTTTGGAGGTGTAGTCAACATAAAGAATATGGCATGAATAGCATATTTCAGGAATCACCATAATTGTTATCGCGTCTGCTCTAATTTGCCACGCAGCTGGTAGAATCGCACAAACTCCGATTGCAAATGACTGTTTTTAATTTCCGAAGTGCAACCACAGAGGCCAAAAATGATCTAACGATCATCTTACATGAACAAGATCACCATTGAAGATCTAACGGGAACAATGGTCCCGTCTCGCCACCAAAGGACTTACTGAACGCATTAAGTAACTTGGTCGATTTAAATTGGCTGTTAATAAGTTTGAATATTGAATATCTCATACTGTATATGGACTAATAATTTAAGCAGTAATTTAGCAATAGTTTATTCTATACCATAGATATCCATTTAAAATACGTTTTATTTGGCCTAACATTAACAAACATTATTACAATATTTAATGCTTAAAAGAAACTGGAGCACAGCTCATATCCACCACTGAAATCTGCTACTCTGAAGAACCGCACGGTTGCTTACTTTGTGACGTCACGGTAATTTAATATTTTAATCGACATTAATAATCGCGATTACAATATCAAGGGCAGTAATCAACAATTATGATTTTTTTATTTATTTTTTTGCTATAATCGTGCAGCCCTAGTCATGGTGCTTATCAGGACTGTAATTCTAGCGGTATTGGTACATATGCTGAGATAAACACATTGACCCATGTTAATATATATATATATATATATATATATATATATATGTTTTACAAAACTTCATAATATGTATTTTCCTATGTGGTACACACCAAGTATTCCACATAGACATGCTGAATGATTTAGCTGTTTTGTATGTATTTTACCTGCTCACTTGATTCCTTTAGTAATGCATTAACTCCCTGAAATCAGTGAAAGTCTGTAATGATTAACAGTGTGATAAGAGTGGCTACAGGAATAAATGAGTGATTACACTGTGAAAATGTGCACTTAAAATTTAGCTGAAATTGTCTGAGGTTAACAAGTCAAATCCACAGAAATCTAGTCTAGATCTTAGTCAAAATAACACTAATATAGTCTTCGTACATTACCTCATTGACAGCTACACAGAGATTTAATGTGAAATATTTTTAAGCATGAAGCATACTAAAAGAAAAATTATCCAATATTTTGCACAGTAATTATGAATGTTTTGTAACTTTATATCATGTAAAAACAAATTTTTTTCATCTAGTTGCTAGTGCAATTTGATATATGTTCTGTGTAATGCACTTATATAACGAAACAATTGTATTTTTGTATCTATTGGTGAATGATTTTCTTAATGTTGTAAATAAATTCATTTTTGTAATTGATTTTTTTTTTTTTTTTTTGCATGCATATTTATGATAGGCGAACACTGCATATAGAAATGTGCAAGTAACTGTTGTGTGGCTTCTATGTATCATTAAACAGAAC
Source organism: Myxocyprinus asiaticus (assembly GCF_019703515.2). Lineage (NCBI taxonomy): Eukaryota > Metazoa > Chordata > Actinopteri > Cypriniformes > Catostomidae > Myxocyprinus > Myxocyprinus asiaticus. Next base: position 31,093,990 of record NC_059379.1, on the reverse strand, counting down.
ACTGAAAAAAAGACATCATTACTAAAGGGCATAGGAATCCCTGTGACAGATTTATTCAAGACAATACTCTTTGTTGCTGGTGTAAAAACTGAGCAAAGTTCTCTAGAAAGCATTCATGCAACATCAAATTAATCACTTCTCTACTCTGCACTAATATCTACAGTTAGACATCTTCAGTAATGACGCCACTGTGCTTTGCTGCCCTTGTTGTGTTTTATCCACCACAATACTGCCACCCTTGTGGTGACTTACTGTAGTGTGTACTGCAAGTAACTTGAGATAAAAATATGACCGTTACTATTTCATTGCTATCGGCTTGAACATTGCCTTAAAATCACATTCAGACATAACAGAGTTAATGAATGCTAGTATGCATTAGCACAACTGATACAACAGAACTGAACTCCTCCCTGGTTTATCCTTGTTGCTTTGTAATGGCACTGAAATTCTTAGAATGGAAAACCCCCCCAAAAACTGAACTGTGATAATTTGACATACTTTGATGTTGGCACAAATAAATAGTGTATGTGAACCCATTAAAGATAAAGGCACGTTTCTGGGTAAGATTTTAGGTTAAGTCCTTAATTATTTGGAGCCTATTGCAATGAGATTCACTCTACCAACTCTTCTAGGCATAGTACACTGGTAGACAGTACAGCTATCAAGTTCCTTTGTTCACTTCCATAAAGAGGTTCTACAAGGTGTTGGACAAGAAATGTGGATGGAATGATCAGTTGTCAGGGAGCGTTGAGTTGTCAGAGAGGATCATGGGAGATCCAAGCTGGAGCTCCTGTTGAAGTGACTCCATGTCAACAGGGGTCATGCGGTGTACCTCGAGCCAATCAGAAAGCAGGGATGCAGAGAGGGGGGCCAAGTCAATCTGACTAAACAGAGAAATGAGTACATTTAAATTAAAAGGTGCATAAGAGTCAAACATTCCAAGTACATTTCTTAGTCTTTGTCTAGTTTTAAAGTAAAGTATCTAGACATCTTTTAAACCACATCAATTTACCTAAGAAAAGATATTTTAGGCTATAAGATATGAAGATGTGTTTTCAGAGAACAGGTCTATATCTTGAAAATAATTGCAGTATTCACACCCATTGGTAAATGATTTTTAATTGTTGTAGTGCATAAATTTAATGTAGCATATGCGTTTATGATTCTCAGGTAATACATTAAATGTTTTAAAGGTGTTTTTTAATAGATAAGTTAGATATTTTTACTGGAATTTTATTTGATTTCATTTTATTACTGTATTCTTTTTTTATTCATTTTAATAATTTTTACTATTTAAAATGTATTTTATTACATTTTATTCTTATTCTCATTTGGTTTTAATTTATTTTCTCTTGTATTTTTATTTTTATCATTTTTATGTAAAGCACTTTGAATTCCCATTGTGTATGAAATGTGCTTTATAAATAAACTTGCCTTGGAAACAAAGATATATAAAATGCTATAAAAGACTTTTGTCTGATATCTTCAGATATTTAAAGCGCTTTTTAAAAATAAAACTTGCAAGCTTATCTTTTGTTTTATATTCGAAAAGATATTTGTAATATGTCTAATATTTTTATAAGACCACTACAAACAGAGTTACCATTGCACTTCAGGTCAGGATTAAGTGAGGCAGGCAGCACATTTTATGTCTATGTTGTGCAGTGCTGCACCTGTGTTTCTGATAAGACCTATGCAGACAGCAGACTACTACTCTTGGTCCATTCAACAACTGAATGTGTCGGGTAGTGTCTGACATTTTTCTGCCTGTTTTACCAGGCCATTCCACGTCACTGAGTGTCAAGTACGCATCACAGATTTATCTTTATTTGAATGCTGTCTTATCTCAGAATGTGATTTCTGTAATTAAACAATTCCAAGCTGATGGCTTTGGGAACTGAAAATCCCACAAGCCAAAAAAATCCCTATTCTCATTAGAAGCATCTCCCTCTGTATAATACTATGGGAAAAGTCTTCTTAAGGCAGAACATCTCTAACCAATCTTTCCTTTTTACGGTCCATTATAGACCAGTTTAATGCCTTTTTAATTAGTTATATAAAATTAATAGAATATCACCTGGATAACCATTACTTCTGATCTGAGTGCTTAACTCAATACTTTTTTTATTCTAAATGTGTTGTAAAAGCAGAGTTTGGAATCAGTCCATTCAGTTTGTTCACCAACTTGCATACACTAGTAAAAGATCCAAGGTTAAGAGTGTGCAGATGGTGCACACATATTAATGGCAAGTTTATTTTTTATAAATACTGATGTGTGCGTGAGAAATTGCCAATGCCCATTTTGTGCATAAGCAACCTTTATACATCAGGCCCCAGGACTTTTGACAAACCTTTCCCGGAGGTCAGGGTGCTGAAGCTCGGAAAGAGACTGAGTGAATAGGTCATCAAGGTCAAAGCCAACACCGTATCCAGCTCCACTGCCTTTGGGGGTCACTGAGAAAACTGGGGGCAAAATGTCCTCAACCTGGCAGGGAAAATGACAACATGGGTATGACCGATATAATTAGGGACAATGGAAAGAGACACTAAAACAATCTTTTGACCAACACTGAAAAAAGAGTGCAGTTCATCTCAAATGAAGTATAGTGACTTATGGTGGTGCGTAATTTCTGCAGCACATGACAGAATTGCAAAAATAATTATTTTTTTATGAACGTACGGAAGCATACAGTGGTGAGGTTTTTGAAAAACTCGTCGCGCACCGTTTGTGCTCAGATGTAATTGATACCTGATATGCATCCTGTTTAGGAGAGGTGTGCTTTACTTTTCTAATCAATCTGATTTAGATTTTTGCCCTGTGGCAAATAGATCCCCTAGACCCCATTACCACTTGGTATTAAGATGGGCGATATGCAAGAAATATGTTCAAGATATTTTTATTTAAAAAAAATACATATATATAGCGATATTCGATTACATCGTTAGCCCCCCTGGCCCCACTGCCAAGCGTGTGTGTAATATTTTTGCATTATTGATTTTGCATTCAAAATGTAATGAATTTATTGAAACATGAAAAACTTAATCCAAAGATATTTCTAAATTTCAATTGCACTTCAAACGAAACAAAGCAATCAAAATAATGAAGTGGTCAAAATGTTTGTATTTACCACCTCTCATATTCTGTCACGCAGGTAGGCCTATCCGTCTACAATATAAGGTGGAAAATTACTTATACAAAATAAGATCAGAAAATAATAAATGTAAACATAATAATAATGGACATTGAAGATTGAGTATTTAGTCTTTGTATTATTTTATTATTTGTGAACCTGCAGAGTTGCGTTTACAATGCATGTTATGCTCGAACTGTTCTGTGGAAATAAAACTAACTTAACAGACGACTGAAATAGAGAAGAAAGAGTGAACTCTTTACATGCGTGTGTTCTGCGAGACAAGCTCGCGCTTCACGCCAATTAACAAACAGCAAATCAGACACGCGTATCGACGGCTTTGAAGAACAGATGACAGAAAAATATAATAAAGTGTGTTTCTTCAAACACGTGCCTTCGTGTCTAACAGCATTTCTTGTCATGCGTCACTCTGAGACATCTTACAGGTCGCCCGCCTGAGTGGTGGGTAGATGAGCAAAATTACCCGCCACTGTGCATGGAATAGACAACCCGCATTTGGCGGTTCGCGACTCGTGGGTGCTAATTTCAAACCTGGGCAACTATTTAATATATCTGGCGACTTCCCAGCTCCATGGTTTTTTCATTTCCCGATTTTGTCGCACATCATCTGTCAATGAGTGTCGATATTGGTATCTGGATATTTGTCAGATGTTGATATCTGATTACATCGTCCTATCGCCCAGCCCTATAGTGGAAACGGGGTGCAAAATATTTTGTGAACGGATCACTGAAACCACATATGGAAGTAGTCAAAAACATATGTGACCACATCACATTTGAGATGTGAACTACTAATCTATCCTGAATGTGTCCTAGACAGCAGCAAAGCACCACCCCTCACCTGTAAATCAATGCTACGCTAAAACAAGGGTTTGATCTTTGCCGGTTATGTGCGGCTTTAAAAGCAAGTAACCGATTGGAAAATCTAAAAAAGTTATATATAAGTGTGTGTGTATATATATATTATATATATATATATATATATATATACACACACAAATACACACACACACACACGCAAGCACAAGAACTTCATGGATCTTCTTCAGTAGTGGTGCACTGATCAGGAAATCTCAGGCCGATATCGATCTCCGATCTTTAACACTAAGATCGGTCGATACCGATACCAATTGTTTTAAAAGTGCCCTTTACCACACTTTTGCAAGTTATATTGTCCAGTTATATGCTTATGCCCCACACAGTTAAATTACGGTAACAAAAAGGTTACATTTGTTAACATTATTTAACAACATTACTGTATGAACTTAATTACAACATATACTATTACATTTTTAAAATCAAAAGTTGTATTAGTTAACATTTGTTAATGCACTATGAACTAACATGAACTAACAATGAACAATTGTAATTTTATTAACTAACATTACAATTAATAAAGGCAGTAAAAATATATTGTTTATTGTTTGTTCGTGATACCTAATGCATTAACAAATGTTAACGAATGGAACCTTTTTATAAAGTTACCAAAATGACATTAAAATTACATTCATTGTTAATTTATTTGTTTTGAAACAGTTATGAATAGTTCTGTTGTCAATATCAAAAGGTCAATGGGACATACTGGTAAGCAGTAAAACCCATGAGAGCATCACACACAGAAGAGATTCGTTCAAAAATAAGAAAAATATATCCATTACAAGCTCTAAAACTGCTCCAGTGAGAAATCATTAATATCTATGATATGTTTACTGTCTCTGGTGTTTTGCTGTAACACAAATCACAAAATATTAAGCAAATGCGTGAAGACGTGGTGCCGTTAAAATGGTTAAAATGTAATTGATGCGAGTAGTGGTAATGTGACCAACATTAATCTGATTTAAATTGGGATCCTCACAGAATAGCACTGAGATGAGTGACTGATGAGATATTGAGAGCGCGCATGTTTGATTGGCACCGCAAGTGAGCATATTGAAGGGAGTGATCGCTCAAACAGTCTCTATCGCTCAACACAATGTCTGATTGTCATGACTCAAGTTACATCACGTATACTTAGATTTGTATATGCCTGTTTATTTGTTGTTTAATTCATTTTTATACCCGTTTGCAGCCAACAATTCACCTTCCAGAGGCCACACTGTCATGCATCAAGGGCTGAGAAAGCACTCATTCATTAGAGTAGCAGTGTATGTGTGATTCCCTGTGTGCTGCAAAAAATATCGGCCCTCATTCTAGGCACGATCGGCCGATCACAGACATCAGACAAAGATCGGTCGATTTACATCGGTGGCCGATTGATCAGTGCACCCCTATTCTTCAGTGTGTCTGATATCAACATGCAGAAACACAGACGACAAGTACACATATCTGAAGCTCAGGTTTATACAGGAAATCCACTCGAAATCTGATCAAAAGTGGTCACAGAAGACACATGGTTATACCAGGTGAAAACAGGAATGCGTCTCGGCAGACCACTTGTGATCAGATCACAGAGAACACATTTTAATACCAGGTGTAAACAGGGTCATATACTTACACTGACAGAGGGCCCAGAACCATATCTAGAACCAGAACTTATAGACTGGGGATAAACTCTTTTGACTTGGGTCAGTAAGCAACCACAAAGCAAGCCACTCAGAACACCTTAGCAAATACTATGAACGTGGTAAGGCCAACATCATGGCAGCGAGTTTTGTGTGGGCAAGCACCACTCACATTTTCTATTTTGTGTTCTCAGAAATTAAACCTTTCACCTTCATGCAAGTTTTCTCACCTGTGACTTTGAGAGTTGCTGTGTCACTGTATGGATATCAGGGATGCTGTTTGCTGGCTGTCCAGTGTCCGTGAGACTAAGGCAGGGTTGAGCTGCAGCTGTTGGAAGCTGTTTTAAAGGGCCCTGTGAATGAGAGCAATTTTGATGCTCCCCTAAACCACAAAGTTTGTCCAGGGTTTGAGCACCATTGACAGTCTCTGGATTAGGGAGAGATGTGCTAGTGTCTGAGACCCCAATGCTGGCAGCGCCGCTTGGGTTCAGGAATGATGGTTTGGTTATAAACGTTTCCACTGGCAGCAGCTGGATGTGAGGATTGGACTGTGATGGTGTGTGTGTGAGGGGTTGAGGTTGTATTTGCGAATGACTCGGTCTTTGAGGATGTGTACAAGTCTGTTGAGGAAAGCCTGAGTGAGCACGATGATTCAGTTCTGGGGGAGGTTGGTGAGTTTTCTGGGGTTGATATGATATTGGTTGCTGGCACTGAGATGTTCCCACACCTGCCTGGGTTCCAGTCCAATTCTCAGTGAACATTGTTCCAACACTTAGAAATTGTGAGTGGGATTTTAGCATGTTGTTTTTGGCAAAGGCACTTGGGGCAGTTACCACACCTATGCCCCCTCCACCAACAACACCTAACCCACTATCAACCACACCAAAACCTCTGCCACCCACTACACCAACAATTCCTACATCTCCATTCTGAGCTGGGCCTAGAGAGACTGGCGGTGCCTCATGAGTAGTGGGTGGATGGAAGATTCCTTCCCCATCACACTGTCCCATCTGAGGCAGTATTTGGGGGGGTTTGAAAACTTGCACTTCATTTGGTTGTTTCGGCGGCATTGATTCTCCTCCATCTGAGTTTGTCTTAATGAGGTTTTTTCCTGTTGCTGGCTGGATTTGGCAGGGGGTGGTCTTACTCTCACTGGTTTTGGCACTAATTGTTTCTGTGGCCTGCAATTTGTCCACCCGGTTGTCCATCATTCGTCCCCAGCGCTCCAACAGCTTCTTGTCATTGTCACTGAGTAAAACCCCACCCAAAGATTCTCCTGGTTTTCCCTCCTTCTTCTCCTTCTCTTTTATCTTCCTCTTTCGCTCTATGGCACGTTCTTGTCTCTTTCTACGTTTCTCTTCTCTCTCTCGTTGTCTTTCCTGGGCAGTCACTGGCTTTCTCTGCTCTGGGCCACAGTTAGAGGAGGAGAGCGATGAAGATAAACCTCTAACAGCTCCTCTAATTAGGTCTATACCAAGAGTTGAAGAGCCTCCATCTGGGGATGAGAAAATCAGTACATACTTAAGACAGTACTTGTTGGGTTTGTTCCAAAACCCAGTGAGCTGCCTTTTTTGTTCCAAAATGTAGGTATCTTAATTATGCTGCCTAGTAAGATACCTAATTTTGACCAAATTCTAAGGTAGCATCATATGTATCCTTCCTGGAGTAGGCTATCGCAGAATGCCCTGTAATGAGCTTGGTGGAAAAATATATCCAAGATGGAGGACGAAGCAAGAGAAATTTTGATTTTAAATGTACTTATTTTCCATTCAATTCTGAAAAGCATCGATAAAAAAAGTTTAAAATGATAGAAAACATACTATTTTATCCAAAATTAATGCTATGCTATGCGTATTTATGCTCATTAGAATATCATGTCATTCCTCTCGTGTCACCTGCATTGAAATCAGTTGCGAGTCGAGTCACCCGTGCGCTGTGCGTGAGGTGCACTTTTTGAATGAAGCGCAGAGTTGTTGTCTATGAAGAGCATTCAAAATATGTCTCTTATGAGGCTTCATTTCAATTAGGATGCTGCAATAGAAGGCAGCTGCCTATGTACTGTATGTAGGCTGGAGACACAAGGCAGCAACTAGGTTTTGGAACAGACCCATTGATTTTCACTGAAAGTTAAGTATTCCATGGCCTCGTACACACCACAATGCTTTAGGAGTTTAAATCATCATATACCCTAAATTATCATACTATATGTGAATATGATATAGTCACTTCCAAAATTGTGATGCTTGATAACTACAGCAGCATTTTGCCATCTCAAGGCTCCAAACAAGAAGCATGTATGCCAACAGTTTAACCCACTGGTTGTTCGTTATTTTGTAACATAATAATGTATGTTGAAATTTTCTTATGAGCCTGGAACATACAGTGTTTCTTTCTGAGAGATTTGTCACTCCTGTAAATAACCAAACTTTGTGTGTACAGAATGGGATTAAGCACTCAGAAGAGAAGTGACATCCGTATTTAGCTGCAGTGTGTATGTGGAAAAATAGGTCTTGTGTTGAATCTCTGGGGCCTTGATTATGAGAAATCTTATAAAACAAATGTAACATGTAAATATACAGTACAGATGCCTCAACTTAACAGCCGGAGGGTTTTTCATGCATAAATATATGAACAAAATAGAAAACGTACCTCTTGCCTTTTGCCTTAGAGCTGATTTGAGCAAGGCAGCCTTGAGAGCAGCCTTTGTGTCTTCTGAAATTGCTCCCTCCTTTTTTGTAGCTTCATTGGTTGTTGCTTTTCCTCCTTTTCCAAGGGAGCGAGAGAGGGTTTGAGATAGTGACTGAGCCTGGGACTGTGTGAGAGAGAGTGAAGGGCCAGACTGAGGGAGACTAGATGGCACAGATGTGGGCAGCATCTGAGAGATGGGGTGGGAATGAACCATGTGTTTGAGAGGAGCATGATTTGAGACAAGCTCCTTCTTTGTGCAGTCTGTCATTGGTTCAGTAAAAGGTGTGCCCTGACCAGAGGTGGGAGTAGTCAGATCAATAGTTTCCGGTTTGCCGTCAGAGTTTGCACTGAGCATGTCCACATCTTGACAACTTACTGACTGGGACAAGGATGGCAACATCTGGGTGATATGGTGTGGCACTTGGGGATTATCTTGGTTACAAAACAAAGGAACTGCATTAGTTTGTTTAGTGTCTGCTGGTTTGAATTTGAGATTTGGCTGTTGATGAGTTTGTGCCATTTCTGTCAGGTGCTGAGACTGCTGAGCGCCGCAAAGGGTGTTATTGGAGATACCACCCACTATTGGAACCGAACCATGCAGTGGTGTGAACAGGATCTTCTTTCTGACTCCCTGCTTCTTCTTATGGAAGTCCTGGATTTCTGTCAGTATAGCCTCCTTGATCTGTTCTTTGCCCATAGGCTGCCGATCAAACTCAAAATCAAAGGCAGGCACGCACACCGGTTCGTCGTCCGGGTCATGGTACTTGGCCAGATATGGGTGTTCTAGGGCCTGACATGCACTGGTTCGCTCACGAGGGTCAAAGCGGAGCATGGCACCCAACAAGTCCAATGCAGCAGGCTCAGCCTGCGGATACAGTGCACTAAGTGGTTCTGGTGCTTTTGAGGGGAGGCTCCGCACATATGAGCGCACCCGATCGGATCCTATAGATCCTATGATACTCTCAGGTGGAGAGCCCAAAACAGAAAGAATCAACTGCAGTTGATGCACATAGTTTTTCCCGGGAAACATCTGCCTTCTGCCAAGCATCTCACCAAAGATACAGCCCACAGACCAGAGGTCGATGGCCAAGCTGTAGTAGTGAAGGGACAACATGAGCTCAGGAGCACGATACCAGCGGGTGGCCACATACTCCGTCATGAAGGAACGTGACTCTTCGGTGTGGACTGCACTTAATCCACGTGCCATACCAAAGTCACCGATCTTAAGCTCACAGTTTTCATTGACTAGAAGGTTAGATGGCTTGAGATCACGGTGAATGACATTGGCTGAATGAATGTACTTTAGGCCTCTTAAAAGCTGATATAGGAAGTAGCGTGTGTGTTCTGGGGTCAAAGGTTGCCGGGAATGGATAATTTGATGCAGGTCACTCTCCATGAGGTCAAGAACCACATAACTGAAGAGACAGGGATAAGACACAAAGTAAGAGGCAATCCATTACTTTAAATATTCTAGCCAAAAGAGAAAGTGTGTGCTACTCTGTACTATTCAAGCTTACACTGATTTGAAAGCCGAGTGAGGGACCAAAGGCTGCAGAATATCTTTAATGGCAATGATGTTGTCATGTTTGAAGTGCTTCAGAATCTTCAGCTCTCGGAGTGTGCGTTTGGCATTTGTCACGACCTCAAAAGCATTAGGGATCTTCTTTATTGCCACCTGCTGGCCTGAATGCATAAATAACTTCAGATTTAAAACATAAGAACATTTGTCTATCCTCAAACACTGCTAATTTCAGAATCAGCAGATATATCAAAAGTAAAAAGAAATATATATATATATATATATATAAAAATATACATACATACACACACACATACACACAGTATAAAAAAAAAAAACAGTATGGTGTCTAATTGAGACAATGCCAATTTTTGCATATAAATTTTTTAATCTATACAATCCATTAGAGCAGTGGCAGATCTTGGCATTAGTGTTGGAAAGTAACAAACTTGATTTAAGATTTGCTTCTGTTATATGAATTTGTGAAACTTAACTGATCAGATCTTAACTTAAGACTTAAGATCGGCAGTTTTCTTAAATATAAGCCCCCATATCCCTCCCGGCTAAAAAGGCGCTTATTTCTCTCTCCCGCTTCCTGTATTATATTCGCTTTTACTTGGTTGCACTTTCAGCTCTCATAGATTCAGCTAGTAATCATATTTTAGAGCTTCTTGTGTGCATTTAAGTGGTTTCCATGCGTATGCCCGTGTTACGTAGGCTTAGGATGTCGCACATGTTGGATACAGACGCTTGTATAATAATTAAAAAACAAACAAAAACCATCTAATCTCCCTATATACCGTTACAACCCTAGGATACACTGATTCACTTGAGCCCATGCGTAGAAGTTACTTTGTATTCTTTTTTAAAGCTAAATATTTAGGTAATTACAGCTGGTAATTACAGCTGTTTATTATTATTCTTTTGACTCAGTTAATATAAAAGTGTTTTTATTAGTTGTATTTAGTATAAATAATTTTTTTTTTAAGTAGTATGTCATTCTTTTTGTGCCAGTTAAATTCTTTAAAGTATTTAGTAGATTAATAGTAGAATTAAATAATAGGCCTATCATTCCCAATTTACTAATTTACTATTAAAAACATTTTCTTCCTTTAATTTCTTCAATGTAGTTAGCTCAATTTGGGTTAGTTGCTACAACAGTTTTTGGAGGGGGGGAGGCGGTGGTGTATTAGCGACTTCCGCGGCAATCTTGTTATTGGCGCTCACGTTTGCCAGAGCGATCTCTTCATTGGTGGTGTGCGTGTGTGTGTCCTCCACTTGTAAATGCGATGCCAATGTTAACTCTTGTTTTACTCCGTTCTGTCTATGTGTCTTTTAGCAAGTCTTCGAATTTTGGCTTTAACATCTGTAGATGAAAATTTTTTATTTTCCTCTGTACGAGTCTGCCATGGTTGTTCATATTCTCCCAGCTAAACAGCTAGTTCAAGTAGCCATGCCCCAAACTCACGCTATAGGCTAAGCTAGAAAGGGATGAGTGGAGCTGAACGGGCCGCTCAAAATATAAACATCAATGTTTTTGCCTGAGATGCTCAGTGTTTGTACTTTTGGGGGAGGTAAACCCATGAATGGCTTACTAATGGTCGTCAATGAACAATAAACTGGGATAGTCGAACATATTTTGACATCAAAAAAGTTACACACTTCATCTTTAATGTGTATATATATATATATATATATATATTCACTAATTCCTATTTTATTTTATTATCGGTGTCTTGTTATTTTCTCTGTGCACTGAAAGCTTCTGTCACCAAGACAAATTCCTTGTGTGTGTGTGTGTGTGTGTGTGTGTGTGTGTGTGTGTGTGTGTGTAAGCATACTTGGCAATACAGCTAATTCTGATTGTGATATATATATATATATATTAGACAGGATTGTAGAGAGGACTCTCTTACCATTGTCTCTTCTCCGGGCCGATGAGACCACACCATAAGCACCTGTGCCAATGGTCTCGATAATATCATATTCTTCGCCAACTTCAAACTTCACATCCAAAGAGTGGGCTTTGAGCAGGGCCAGGTTTTTGGCAGCGATAGTATTTGCATCCGTAACAATGGATGTGTCATCACTAGGTTGAGAGGGACCTTCTGTAACTCCTCTGTGATGGTTACTGTCAGTGTTGCCATCTCTCCTGCTATTGGTCTGTGAGGCTTTTTGAACCAGCACTGTTTGAGCGTCATTGGTCTCTTCCCTCTCATTGGATGACATTCTGAAACAAAACGTCAAGGTTTTTATCATTGACTCTCTCTGTACACATTTTATTTATTTACTTTTTACTCTAAATTCCTCTAGGACTTAAAAGCAGGCATAGTGCCAGTCAATTAATCCACAGTTTAACTAATCTTTTAATTAAATAAGCAACAGAACAGCCAATAATATCCAGTTATTAAACAATTCAAAGACAACAACGCTTACAACTCTGTAACTACAGAGCTCAGATCTTATAATTTACATCTGTTAAAACATGGAAATGATCACATTTAAGAACCTTACCTGTATTTAGATTATAAAAGGTTGTATGGGACAAACTTACATTTTCCCATAACTCAAGCATATAATAGCGGTTATACTGCTGATCTCTTACTGTAATAGGACAACATACCACAGGACGAGGGCGTAGCTGTTCTGTGTAAACAATTACTCTTGATTTTAACAGCAGGGACGTGAGAGCCCTGGCCCAAAACTACTTTAACTAGTAAATTCACATTTTATATCAAAACAAACACCAATGAATGCAAAACTTGGGTTATAAAAAGACTAATCATTACCTGGTAATATATGGAAGCAGTGGAAATTCTGAGCGGTTCTTTCAAAGCATGTCTATTCTTCTCTAACGCGAACCAACGTTTTACTTCCTTGTGTTCTTCCTTGATGTGCTTCAATGACAGCAAAGCTACCAATCAACTGCATGCTTGCAAGTGTATCAACCAATAGGATGCTCCGGAAGGCGGGCTTAATTGAAGTGTAGCGCAGGGTCATTCTTTGGGCGGCGTCGACACTGAAACGAACGTAAATAATTATCAGTGACCCGTACTTACTAAAGATTAAAGGTTTATATTGATATTTAAACAAAAAGAAACTGAATTCGATGACAAACCTGGAAAAATTAACAAACTTGTGGAATGAATCACTCGAAATCAACATAATATGTCCTTTTATCGTTTTCAGAAGACGTTTGCATATGATATTGATCCATCGCCATACGCGTGCCCAATTATTAGGCAAATTGTATTCCTCAGGATTAATTTTATTGTTGAACAAAACACAGTGCTCTCAGTCAATCCAAAATGTTATTGAACCTCAAACCTGAATGTTTAACAAAGTAAAATTGAGTTTTGTCTTTCTCGGGGTGCAAAAGTGTGCAAAATTATTAGGCAACTAAATTACAAAAATAATTTCTCCCAACTTAATTGTTTATTCTCAATTTTTAGAGTAAGTGCAACAAATAAGTAACACAAAATGACAATTAAATAACATTTTTGGCCTTTCAAAAATATTCAGTGACCAATATAGCCACCCTTCTTTTCAATAACTGCCATGAGCCTTCCATCCATGGAGTCAGTGTCTTGATCTGTTCACGATCAACCTTCACTGAAGCAGCAACCACAGCCTTCCAAATGCTGTTCAAAGAGGTGTATTGTCTTCCCTCACTGTAAATCTCACGTTTGAGAAGGGCCCACAAGTTCTCAGTAGGATTTAAGTCAGGTGAGGACGGGGGCCACGTCATTATTTGGGCATCTTTGAGGCCCTTGCAGGCTATCCAAGCAGTGGAGTACTTGGATGTATGTGATGGAGCATTGTCCTGCATGGCCTTCTTGAATGCCAAGGACTTCTTCCTGTACCACTGCTTGAAGAATGTACTTTCCAGAAACTGGCAGTAGGTTTGGGAGTTGAGTTTCAGTCCATCTTCAACTCGAAAAGGTCCAACTACCTCATCCATAATGATAGCAGCCCATACCAGTACCCCTCCTCCACCTTGCTGGCACCTGACTCGAAGTGGTGCCTTGTGTCCATTAGTGATCCAGCCACGGGCCCATCCATCTGGTCCATCAAGAGTCACTCTCATTTCATCTGTCCATAAAACCTTTGATAAATCTGTCTTCATGTATTTCTTTGCCCAATCTTGACACTTCAACTTGTAAATATATTCAGTGGTGGTCGTGTTTCAGCCTTCTTGACCTTGGCCATGTCTCTGAGCACTTGACACCTTGTACTTCTGGACACTCCAGGTAGGTTGCAGTTCTGGAATATGGTAGCATTGGAGGATAATGAGTTCCTGGTAGCTTCACATTTAATTCTTCTAAAGTCTTTTGCAGTTAATTTGCACCTTTTCTTCTCCATGCGTTTTTTGCGCCCCAGTTGACTATTCACAACAAAACATTTGATTGTCCGGTGGTCACGCCTCAATAGTTTAGCTATTTCAAGAGTGTTGCATCCATCTGAAAGGAATTCTACAATATTTGACTTTTCAGTGTCAGTTAAATCTCTTTTTTGGCCCATTTTACCTGAGGTAATGAAGCTGCCTAATAATTATGCACACCTTGATATAAGGTGTTAGTCACTTTTGCCACACCCTCTCTCATTACACAAATACATACCACCTGAAAATGATTGAATCCAATAAGCATTCAGGTTTATATGGTTTGGAGTTGGAAAATTTGCATGGAAATAATGGTAAGTTCAGAATACTCACTTGCCTAATAATTGGGCACACAGTGTACATCGAATGGAAAAACCAGTCCGCTTGCAGAACACCTGCACCATCTGACCAATCTAAACTATTAGTGCACAACTCGACATCTTGCGTCCAATTAAAGAAAGAGGAGAGATGAAGCACTCACACTTCACACTGTATATATGAAAGGCCCCCTAATGTGCATCAAGGTTCTCATCTGACAATCCATAGTACGCAGTTCCCATCCAACACTGACCATACACTGTAAAAAGTTATGGTAAATTTACGGCCAAATTCCTACAGCAATCTACTGTGATTCTTAAATACAGTAGTTTGCTGTTAAAAATGTTGCATTCTGGGAGATCAAGAGCAGGCTCACTGTGAAGTGACTAGTTTTACAGTAAATAGTAAAACTATTTTTACCCCATGAAAATATTAGTTTGTGGCACATGGTGTGTTCATGATGTTTCTGACCAACTTCTCTGTTCTTTATCATCTCACATCAGCCTTCACTTGTCTGTCTAATGAGAAGTCAGATAATAAAAAAAAAAATCAACCTTTGAAGCAATGTACATATTATATGCACAATTTTGCCAGGATTGAACAGTGTATTTTTTATGAAAAAACAACAACAACCTGTACACAGTAAAATAACAGTATAGGACTGCATTGTGGGTTATAATGGTGAAATACCCATAAGCCTTTGTGCTTGAATAAGTATGTATGTTTTGGCAATGCATTGGGGCTAAAAAAAAAAACTAAAAAAAAAAACATTTATTTAAGGATTTATTCAGACTTAATAGAAGTCTTAGTTTAATTAGTGTTGTTGTTTTGTTATCAATAGTTGTGTTTTGTTTGAAGTCACCATTATGGTGATTAGTGTTCTCTTGAGCTGGCACCTTGGACCTTCTTTATTATTATATTATGTTCTTCCAGCCAGTCAGCTTGTATTTAAGTAAAACACAAGTTGTTGCACTGTGCTACTTGCAAAACAAATCCTAAGGTCAGACTGACAGTCTGATCCTACCATATAAATGGCACTATATGTGGCAATAGTGATGCATCACACATAAAAGCAACAACACTAAAGGATATTAGAGAAAAATGATATCAGCATATTTAGTGTTTGGGGGGGCCGGTGTGATGTTGGATGGGTCAAGGAGGCCGATTGCACCACCTTTGTGAACTGCTGGCACCCCCCTTCACATGGCATCCCTATGCATTGCATAAATTGTATATATGGTTTTTGCGCCTTTGCAAGTCACACACAGAAATCAACTCTTGGCATACAAAACGCAACAGTGGTGACAATTAACAAACATACTTTTATGTAAAAAACTAAAAGCTGAACATTAAAATACAAGTAACTTAGACTACAACAAAAACAATATCAAAATAAACCAGCAAATAGTAAAAAATAGAAGTAGATTCTTCATGCCGCAGTGCATGCTGGGAACATAGCTGTTAATTTCAACAACAGTAGACAGTATGTAATTTAACAGCAATAGGCTGCTAAATTGCAGTTGTATACTGTAGCTGTCAAAAACAGTATCTTGCTGTTAATTTCAAGAATGGTAACACACCGTATTTTTACAGTATAATGCTGGCAACCACAGCTGCCAGTAGTTTACTGTTTTTTTACAGGATTATTTTTTACAGTATATGTTCTCTCTCATGTAGGGTCATGTTGGAGGTCCCTTAGTTTGTCGGTCTGTGGTACGTTTCCCAAAATAATTTTTTGCCAACTATGGTTGCAAGTTATATCGTTATCAACATAGTTCAACGATTTAGTGTTTCCCTAAACCATAGATCCAACAAACATTTGCGATCAGCCCTCCCCCACCCCCCATTACAGATGCATTCATCTGCAGAATAAAGTGGAGAGAAAAGTTTGGTGTAAACCGAATGGTGTGGAAAAAGCATTTGTTTCTCGGGAGATTGGAGTTAAGGGGATCTGCCAACAACCCTTTGTGAAATCCAGTGTCGAATAAAATTGAGCCGCGCACAACTGATCTAGCAATTTGTCAATCCGGGGCATTGGGTACACGTCAAATTTAGACGCTGCGTTCACTTTTCGGTAGTGCACACAATCGGACCGTCCAGTCACTCTTAGGTACCAGATTCACCGGGCTGTCCCAATCGCTGTGTGACTCTTCTATTATGCCCATCTCGAGCATTGCCTCTAATTCTTCTTGAACTACCTTTTTTTGTGTTCAGGAAGGCGATGGGGTGGCTACAAACCACCACCCCCGGGTTGGTCTCGATGTGGTGCTCTATGAGGTTCGTGTGACCGGGGAGAGGTGAGAACACGTCCACGAATTCAGCTTGCAACTTGGCTACCTCTGTGAGCTGCGATGGTGGAGGTGGTCTCCACACAGGACCGGGGTGAACTGATTAGGTTTGAGCATCACCTCTGGCCTGAGCTCTGCCCTCTCGGGAACTACCGTTGCCAAGGCCACAGGGACCACCTCCCTCCATGATTTTAGGAGGTTGAGATGGTAAACTTGACGTGCTCCGCCCCTATCCGTTCGCTTAACCTCATAATTGAGATCTCCAACTCGCTGTGTGACCTCAAAGGGCCCTTGCCACTTGACAAGTAATTTAGAGCTTGAGGTGGGCAGTAATACAAGCACTTTATCTCCTGGTGCGAATTCCCATAGTCGAGTGCTCCAGACATATAGCTGGCTTCATTGAAACAAAATGTCCGAAAGAACCAGTTTGCGGAAAAGAATAGGACTTCCCATCTCTAGTATTTATAAGAAAGGGGCGGGGTTTAACGGACTAAATGATTGGAGAAGTCCTGGATACATCACCAGAGAGAAGTATATAGTTTCAATGGAAGATCGAGTTATTACATTTTGATTAAAGATTATGAGGTAAAAAGATAAATAAAACATATGCTTGGATGAATTGTTCACAATAATATCAATAACATGCATTTAGAAAAATAGATAGGGTGAATTTTCATTTCATGCCGACTTTAAATTGCACTTTTAAAGCTTATTAAATGTTAGTAAGTCATTAATAAATGATTCACAGATGTTCGCTTTACATTAAGGTACACTTTCATAGCTTACATTCATAACTCATTAATAAATGATTCACAGGTGTTCACTGTACATTAAGGTACACTTTTATAGCTTACTAACATTCATAACTCATTAATAAATGATTCACAAGTGTTCAATTCCATTAAGGTACATTTTCCCTAGCTTACAAATGTTGGTAAGTCATTAATACAGTGAATGGTTCATGGATAACTCAATAAATCAGCCATGGTAGTTCAGCTTGCATACCTTTTGTGAGGTTGCTAAATACATTTGTAAATCCACCTTACATTAAGACTTGTACTAGAAAGTGCAGATATTGTTATTGAATTAATAAATGACCCCTAAAATGAAGAGAAGTAAATAATATAGATATACTTTTGATAAATGAGAGGAATCAAAGTTACAGGTATTGCTGTGGATGAGCATGAAGACCTGAAAGGTGTTTGGCTGAGACATTCCAACTTTGATACTTAGGTTACCACTCTGTGTTGCAGCATTCTTTCCAACTTGACAAGCAAAGTGACATGAGTCAAGACATTAGAGTAATGAATATATTAACAACACCATTTATTCTCCCTATTATAGTCTATTTTTGCTGTATCATGACATAAATAATGAATTATGACATTTCATGATTTTGATTAAAATTAGTATGTACCTTTATTAAGCATTTATTACATGTGAGTAAAACTGGCTCACTGTTTGGCAGGTACAGCATGAACTTCACCCTTTTTATTTATGTTGTTGTAACTGCACATAAACGATTTATTTAGCATTTGTAGATGAGTTATTAGACATTAATAAACTCCTTTACAAACCCTTAATAAAGGGAACCTTAATGTGTTACCGAACAAATAAACATAAAAATATGCAAATGCAATATTATGTGCAATCATCACAGGCGATGAAAAGCAATATTTGTACTGCTAATTAAATACAGGTATTTATTTATGGACTTGAAATTTCATACACGCCTGTACCAACCTGACCACATGCTACTTAGGGTCAGGTTCAGTCTACCGGAAAACACATTTTGTTAATGGGTTTCCACAATGAGGGCTCCTGAGGAAGATTACCGGTAGTAAAAGTTTGTAAAATCCATGGCATCATCTCTTTGAAAGTTTGGTTTGGGGCAGTTATTTGCAAGTAAGCTTGATATTCTCAATCAAAACAGTATAGAAATCTATAAACATTTTTGACTAATTTCTATGGGTCTACATTTCTCCAACCTTTTACAGTGACCGTTGCAGCATTTTTTGAATGAACAACTACTTTTTGCATAATGGTACTGTCAGGGATATAGCAAGGAATTCTGGGCCCCCTGAGGTCATATTGCTCTGGGCCCCTTACCTATTAAAGAAATACAGTTTCGCCCTGTACCTTTGGGCCCCTGGAATCATTAATACCTTTCACCCCACTTACTACGGCCCTGGGTACTGTTGAGGTGGAGGCGTTGCCGAGCACTGTGCTGTGGAGAGTAAAGCCGGGGAGATGAGTGGTGAATGATTGCCACCTGTGCTTAATATCTGTCTTGTGTTTCAGTGAGGAGTGATTGAGACTTTTAAGGAGAGGAGACAGTGGCAGTCAAGAGGGAGAGCCCAGTTGAGAAGCTGCGTGTGTGTGTTGGCTGCTGCCGTTTTGAGTTTTATGTGAAGCTATACCATTGCACATTTAAGCGAATGTGTTTTTGTTGTCAATAAAAGTGACATTCCTGAGTTGGAATCGCCGTCTCCCACTTCCTCATTCCTTGAACCTCCTTACACATACATTTTGTGGTACCATAAATTTAAGTTTTACCTGCCCCTAAATGTCACCGAAGTTGATCAACAGTTTGGCTTCTGTGAGTTAGATTGTTGGACCACTGGCAGTTGTATCCGCCTGGTCTGCATACCTGTATATACCAGTTTCCTTTTCGCAGCTATACGTTTTTTTTTTTTTCTTTTTTGCATTACAAATTGTGGTGAGGACAGATGTGTGATGAAATGAGGGCTTTCATTACACTACGGAAATCTTCTTCCCATGAAATGTTAGTGTAATTAGTAATTTGCATGCACAGTATGTTCTTTGTACAGTATATTTCACAAAACAAGAGGACAGATCGATCAGCAACTGTTTTCCTATAATGTAGTAGAATGAAAATTCCATTCCAGAGGAGCGTGCATGTTTAAGCTTGTCTGGGCCTAGTTCAGTTACACTCTTTTCTAAATTATGAACTAGCAACTTTTGGGTGAGCAATGTTTCCATAGCTGGATCAAACACCAGGGTGCTATAGGTCTTGGGGTCTGCAGTCTGAAGCTCTGTTACTGGTGCTGTTGCTGCAATGGTGCCTCTGTCACCATTGTGATGATGGAATGCCTCAGACATGCTGCCAACTTTCCGGAATGTTTTGAGGACTTGTTGGTAGCGGCTGTTAACCTCTTTTAGACCTTTAACTTTACAGAAATAAGAAAGTTAGAAAGATGCACTGTCACTACACCATTTAACAAAATGTATGAAGAAACAGAAAGCAGAGGTTTCCCTCATCTAGTGTTGGGAAATGAGAACCGATTCTTATTTAAAACTAGTTTTATTTATTTATTTATTTGTGTGTTTTAAAGTGTCTGTAAGGTTTTTCTTATATTATAAAGCACTTTGGTCAACATGTGTTGTTTTAAATGTGCTATAGAAATAAATGTGATTGATTGATTGATTGATTGATTGATTGATTGATTGATTGAAATACCAGAACTAAATGATTTTCATGACCTGCAGTTCTGTTAACTTCCTCAGAAGTACTATATGAATCATTAATGTAACTTTTAAGGATCCAGAATCATAAAATTCCTTACAATTCCCATTCCCTAACTCCATCAAGAACATAATTACTTACTCTTAGCACTTGTACAACATGGAAAGTTTCATATAATTTATTAAGCATTAAGGCATATATTTTGGATATGCCAATGGACCAACAAAAAATTTCTGTTCAAGGAATTGAGAAGCTGTTTTATTAAATCTAGTCAAGTATACTGTACAACAGTATTGACACTATGCATGGTCCCTTCTGCATTTAGCTGAGGTGCCCACCACATCATCCTGTGTAGCACCGGAAGCAATCTTTGCCTGGCATATCAATGAGCGCTGCCAGCCAAGCATGACTTTTACACTCGCTGTTTGCAAGATATTTCACAAATTACTGTGTGCAATGTCAATGGCATTGTGAGGCTGACATGTCACTCCATAAAGTAAAGGAGATATTTGGAGTTGTACAGTTGCTGGATTTAAATATGAATACGTGTCACACAACGAAACAAAGCAATACTGAGACCATTCACCTTCACGCCAAATGTATTTAAAGTTATTATCTACTACTAGACCATTATTCCTTAATATAATACACTAAAATATTATTTAAATTCAATGTAATAATAATAATTATATATATATATATATATATATATATATATATATATATATATATATATATATATATAATTAAATTAGTTGTGACCTATATATAATCGAGATATAGATAGAGTTCGCTACTACTGCAGTTTCCAATCAAAGAACACTATGCTGGAAGTTCAGATAGCAGCCGAGAGTTCACTGGAAATACGCAGGCTAAATGCCATGCATAGAGTCCATTAACTGAGGCTTGGGGAAAAAATGCTACTGAAAGTGACAGAAAATGTTCCATAAATTCAAAATGTGGGTCAGATCTATGTATACATCTTTGTGAGAATTTATATTCAAAGGAATACTTCAACCATAAATGATCATTTTTCTATAATTTACTAACTCTTATGCTGCCTCAAACTCATATCAGTTTATTTCTTCAGCAGAACACAAACAATGATATTTTGATGGAGATGTGATGTTAATATACAGTATCTATAAAATACAAGTCAGTGGGGACCAACGATTTCAAACTCCAAAAAGAACATAAAGGCGGAAAAAAGCATTTGACTTTAGCAGTTTCTTAAGCAGTCTGACCGGTATTAGGTAAGAAACAGACCAAAATATAACCCCCAAGATACTGTATATATAGAGTATAGACATTGTAGTCTCCTAGGTGTGATCATGACTTGAGTCTCAGTTACACTTCCTCATACTTAATGCATGCATCGTGCCAAAAACACTGTATAATTTATAGTGTTTCCAAGAAGACTGGAGATGTCAAGATCTATAGAGTTTCTCAACCAAAACCAATCATATTGTTTCAGAAGACAACGCTTAAACCACTGGAGTCATGTGGATTACATTTATGCTGCCTTTGTATGCTTTTAAACTTGGAAGTGTGGTCCCCATTGACTTGTTCTGTATGGATATACAGTACATCTCCATCAAAATATCTTTGTTTTTGCAAAGTCATACAAGTTTGAGATGGCATAAGGGTAAGTTAATGATGAGAGGATTGTCATTTTTGGGTAAACTATATCTTTGATACATTAATTAGATTGAATTTTTTTAACATTAAAAGGATGAGAAATTAGAAAACATATACGCACATAATGGTATAAAAAACATGAAAATCAAATCAAGTCGACATATGGTGCTGTTGCATCATGGGTGACCCAAGGTTGAGTCCCGGCTTGTGAGGTCCTTACCTGATTTTATTCCCACTCTTCTCCCCTGTCATTTCCTGTCCTGTCTCAACTGTCTCTGTCAAATAAAGCCAAAAGGCCATAAAAATCAAATCTAGGGGAAAATACTGCCCCTTAATGTAAAAGTTAATTTTATGACATGCTGTACAACCCTAACCTCTTTCAATTTGAGCCATGAAAAATGAAAATATAAAAGCAGTGAAATGTATGTCAAGCAAACACTTTACATCTAATGTGACACATTTGCTGCAAATAATAGTGGGTCATCCCTATACAGTCTGGACTAGATCATGACAAGTTGATTTTTCATTGAACATAAACAACATTGTTGAAAGCAAATTCAGGTATATGGGGAAACATATATATATATATATATATATATATATATATAAATATATAAATTATAAACAATGTGAAAAAGCTATTTACCTCGTATATGATGAGGAAGGGAATGGTGTGCCTTCTGTTTCCTTTTCTTTGTTATCTATTAGTTCAGGCTCATCTGATTCGCTCAAATTTGGTGATGAGGAGGAGGTGTCATCATTGTTATCATGGTGGATGTCACAGTCTGTCTCCTTCGTGTTTCCTAGGACTCTTATTTTGAAGTGTTTCCCCCAGACTACGTTACCCAGTATGCACTGCCCTCATCATTGCCATCTGTTCCTTATTGTTCTCACCTGTTTTCCATTCCCTCATCAGGCCTTGTATGTATAAATACCCTCCAGTTTAGTTCCTTCTTTGTCGGTTCCCGTTTGTTGTTTCACTGTCATTTTTATTAAAGCCTGCAAATAGATCCTACGTCTCATCTCAGCAACCATTCTTGAAAGTGGACTTCTTGTTTCACATTCAAAAGTGCTGAAAATAAATAGAAAGTGTAGCATTTTTTATTTCTCCACTTTAATTAGACAATAAACTCGCCAATTAGATGGGGGGGGTCCTTGTTAATCAGTTGCTGGATGACACTTTTACTTATCAGAAAATAAATAGAACTTTAGAATTTAAGATTTTAGGATATATGCTCCACTCATGATTCTATTCAACAACTTAGCAATCAACTAAAAAATAACTAAAACTAATAGCTAAAGCCCTCAGCAGCCATTCAAGTGACATCAATGGAGCTGTACCAGAAAAAAAGTCTGATGTGTAAATTCGCTTGTATGTGAAAAAAATCGCACAACATGGAACATCATCTCATTATATAATACTTACTGGCATCTAGTCCTTTTGCTTTTCCAAGAACCTGTTCTCGCAGAAAATCACGTTCATTTTCCAGCTCTCCAATCATTTTTACTTGCCACTTTATTTTCACTTCCAGAAATACGATCTTCATTTTCATAGAAGTGCCTGGAAACGAAATATCCGAAAGCAATATTAATAAGCTAACAATTAGGTATTCAATAACTGGACACAAATACAAGTAGTTAATTGCTATTTTTGATATAGACAAAATGACAACATACTAGTACCAGATCCCTGGCTGCTGCAGCATGGTAAAGGTTCCTTTTCCTCCAGCTCAACAGATGTTGCATCTTTGGGACTCTCCTGCAGTTGCTCCTGCTGCTGTTGTTGCTGCTTCACTTTGTGCTTTGGCTATATAAAAGGTCACAGGAAAATAATGATTTTATATTTATTTGTGACACTACTAAAGTTAATGTCTTGATATTTTGTTTAAAAATGGGTTGGCTAGTTAACATCTTTAACTACACAAATGTCAAACAGTCGTATCTGCTAAGTTTTGGCCAGCAACAGCAACATCAGTATAATGTAGTTTATAAACTATCTGTAAATAAAGCTCTAATTGTTACAACCCTGTTTCCAAAAAAGTTGGGACACTGTGTAAAATTAAATAAAAACAGAATGCAATGATCTGCAAATCATTTAAACCATTTATTTAATTGAAAATAGTACAAAGACAACATATCAAATGTTGAAACAGATTTAAAAAAAAATTTTTTTTTTAAATATATGCTCATTTTGAATTTGATGCCAGCAACAAGTTTCAAAAAAGTTGGGACAGGGGCATGTTTACCACTGTGTTGCATTACCTCTTCTTTTAACAACACTCTGTAAGCATTTGGTAACTGAGGAGACCAGTTGGTGTAGTTTTGAAAGCAAAATGTTTTCCCATTCTTGCTTGATATAGGATTTCATCTGCTCAACAGTTTGGGGCCTCCTTTGTCATATTTTTGCCAAATGTTTTCAATGGGTGACAGGTCTGGACTGCAGACAAACCAGTTTAGTACCTGGACTCTTTTACTACAGAGCCATGCTGTTGTAATACGTGCAGAATGTGGTTTGGCATTAGTCTTGCTGAAATAAGCAAGGCCTTCCCTGAAAATGGCCATCTGGAAGGCACAATATGTTGCTCCAAAACCTTTATATATCATTCCACGTTAATGGTGTCTTCACAGATGTGCAAGTTACCCATGCCATTTGCACTAATGCACCCCCATACCATAACGGATGCTGGCTTTTGAACTGTGTGCTGATAACAAGTTGGATGGTCCCTCTCCTCTTTAGCCCGGAGGATGCGGCATCCATGATTTCCAAAAAGAATTTAACATTTTGATTTGTCAGTCCACAGGACAGTTTTCCACTCAGCCTCATTCCATCTTAAATGAGCCCGGGCCCAGAGAAGGCGGTGGCATTTCTGGATCTTGTTTATGAATGGTTTTTTCTTTGCATGGTAGAGTTTTAACTTGCATTTGTGGATTCAGTGACGAACTGTGTTCACTGACAATGGTTTTCGGATGTGTTCCTGAGCCCAAGCAGTGATTTCCACTACAGAATCAAGTCTGTTTTTAATGCAGTGCTGCCTGAAGGTATGAAGATCACAGAAGAAGTCTTCACGGGTCCACCCTAAACTGAGCACCCGACCCGGGAACTGTACGGGTTCAGATCCACATTTTATATGGTCAGCCATGTCCGGTTCGGGTCCCATTCTGTTTGACATTGTGTAATACCTGAGTCGATCCAGTAGCGCTGATGATGATGGTGCTGTGTGTGTGTTGTAACTTGCAACATTGTAAAATTAGAATGAAAAAGTGCAGGCCGGGAAATAAGGTGAAAAACGGAGTGGAGCCACAACGAGCTGAGTGACGTCAGAGGCAGAGCGGAGTTAAGGCACACGATAGCAAATGAGCAATGCTAATATTAGCAGCCGTGGCAATGAACGAACAATTGTTTTTATACTTCAAAAGGGCAAACAGTCGAAATTATCTTATGTGAGATACAAAAAAACTACAAAGCTGATTCTAAACAAGTTTCGTTTGTCATCCGTCACCATAATAGCAAGTGGACTTTTGAAGCTGAAATAATGAGTGGATTAGCTATGCTGTTTCAATCAGCAAGAGAAGAATCACAGAAAACAAGGATGTATTTTACCAACTTTCTTGGCAAGGAGGATGGATTATATGCGTCACGGCCAGGCACAGGGGAGAAGGCTTCTAATGTTCCATTAGGTAAGACACAACGTTTTGTTTACACAACTTTTAAATTAACTTGTTAATAGCAATCAGCTGTGAAATCGGTGTCAATAGGGTCTGTGTCTCGTCTCAGCTTTCAAGTAATAGATGGGTCCGATTCGGGTCCGGCATTTTTTGGTTCTGCATGGGTAAGGGTCCAAGCTTTCAAATAATAGACGTGTCTGGTTCGGGTCTCACATTTCTTGGTTCTGCATGGGTATGGGTCCAAGCTTTCAAATAATAGATGGGTCCGGTTCGGGCAGTACATTTCCAGGTCTCTTTGGGTTCGGGCATGAATTTTTGGGCCCATGAAGACCTCTAGATCACGGCCATTCAGTATTGGTTTTTGGTCTTGTCCTTTGCGTACAGAGATTTCTCCGGATTCAATGAATCTTTTAATCGTATTATGTAACAAAGATGATGCAATCCTCAAATTCTTTGCAACTTTACGTTGATAAAAAATTATTCTTAAATTGTTAAACTACTTGCCCACACATTCTTTCACAGAGTGGTGAACCCATCCCCATCTTTACTTCTGAAAGACTTTATGCCCAATCTTGATACTGACCTGTTGCCAATTAACCTAATTAGTTGTTAGATGTTCCACCAGGTGTTTTTTTTTTTTTTTTTTTTTTTTTTTTTTTTAGCATTACACAACTTTTCCAGTCTTTTGTTGCCCCTGTCCCAAATTTTTTGAAACATGTTGCTGGAATGAAATTCAAAATGAACATATATTTCTCACCAAAAAAAAAAAAACCAAACAAACATATTTTCAACATTGTATATGTTGTCTTTGTACTATTTTCAATAAAATATAGAGTTTAAATGATTTGCAAATAATTGCATTCAGTTTTTATTTACATTTTACCCAGTGTCCCAACTTTTTTGGAAACAGGTTTGTACATCATTATTTTCTGTAAAGCTGCTTTGAGGCAATGTACATTTTGAAAAGCGCTACACAAAATAAAATGACATGATGACTTAAATCTTATTCTTATTCTATGGAATAATCTACGCATTCTGCAGTTAAATGTGTATCTAGATTGAATGCTACACACGTGTGGTTTCATATGTCATATGTTTTATTTAGTTCAGTTTAATGTCATCAGTGCCACCCTATTTTTTTAATGCCACCCTAAATTAGATTGTCATTGTTTTGTGCCACATAGGCCTAAATTCTGTAAAATCTATTAGATTAGAATTAGATCCTAATAGTTGGCCAAATTGTTGATATCTATCTATCTATCTATCCATATATATATATATATATATATATATATATATATATATATATATATATATATATATATATATATATATATATATATATACCTGCAGATAATATCCTAACTTCATTGTTAGTGAATTAAGTATTGAGAAATATGTTATGATCCTGATGTATTATCCTGTGTTTGCTTTTATAGATTTTCACAAGGACTCAGGTTGCGGCAAGTGGACATGCTACAGGAAGGCATCACTGGAAGCTCTTCAACACTAACTAAACTTGCTTATCGTCTTTGCGGAGTCTGCAACTCTGCAGTGAATGAATAGAAGAAGACATGAAATTGTTTGATATAGGCCACAAAACAAAGGTAATATATTTTCAGTTAAATCTGGTCACAGTTTATAGTAAAGATCAAAGATCCAAAATATACTTGCCCTAACAGTTGGAATTCTGTTGTATTCATGTGCTCATTTTTAGTAAAAAAATGGGGGCAGACAGAGCAATAGGAGGTCATGGGTGTTTGGAATGTTTGGTGTCAAAGAGGAGAGCAGAAGACCCATTTTGAGAGTCGTCAGTCATCGTTCAGCTCAATACCTCATGCCAATTCTCCAGAGGCATATTAGACAAGGAAGCACTGTTGTCTCACATAGGTGGAGAGACTATAACAGTCTCAGAGATGCTGGATATAACAATCTAACTGTGAACCATAAAGAGGTTTTTGTTGATCCTCAGACAGGTGCTCACACACAAAACACTGAGAGGTTCTGGGGAGTTTGCAAGGCAGCAGTGTGGAGATTTAGGGGGAACCACACAGAAAGCATGCTCAAACATCACTTAAAGAGCACCTATTATGGTTTTTCAAATATTACCTTTCATGTAGTGTGTTAGATAACTGTTTGTGAATGTAAAAAAGTCTGCAAAATTTCGAAAATCAAGTGCATGACAAATGGAGTTATTGACTCCCAAAAGAAAGAACCGATTCTGAACACCTGAAACGAGTCGTTAGTAATTCCAGACTTGTTCTTGAATTGTAACCTTTTAACTGTGGACCTTGTGTAGGCTGGAGTAAATTTGCTTTTGCTTTTTTTAATATTATTATTATTAGTGTTAGAAAAGCAAATTTGTTAATAAATTGTTTGAAAGTTGACTGTATTTATTCAAGATGTCTCTCACTTCTGCAGTTTGTTCTTCTGTTTTGTCATAAAAAATAAACATTGATTTCCTTCAACTGCAAAATGTAATGTCTTCATTTCTTATTGAAAAAGACAACAAAGTTTTACTTTAGAACAGGGAACATACTCTGAGGTAATATTGGCTTATAATGCATTTATTAGTGAGAAATATGTTTGTTACCCGTAAACAGGGAATGTTTCAGTTATAAATCATTTGTTAGTATAGAACAACTACTAGAAAACTGCTTTTGTGTAACACCACTTTTCAGCTCATTTGAATGCCTGTGTTGAAATACCCATTCTATATTTATTTCATATTTATAAGCTGCACATTCACACAGTGTATTGAGAACCTATAAAGTATGTAATTTGCACAATACTAGCTATTGGTATCTTTTGTTTTTACATAATAATTTCATTGTTAGGACAAAAACAAATGTAAAGGGGCTATAAGGCAAGAATAAGAAGGCAACAAATAAACACCTTATTAATGTCTTATAATGGCATACAAGTCCATAACTAGTCACTTACAAGTACAGTTATTAATCATTTATTACTGTCTAATTTCTGATCCTTAAAATAAAGTGTTACCTTTTTTCTTTAATGCATTTTTTATTCCAAGGTTTTAATCTGTAGGCTTGAATTCTGAACAAACTTTGAGAACCTTATGTAAAGTTTTAAAAACTCTTTAACTTTTTTCTTTTTTTTTTAAACCAGTATGATGCTTACAACAAATATCCATTTCAGTTTCCCATTGTTTACCTGTATAATTTTGGCATTGCATGGTCAATATAAAATGTGAGTTGTAGGTCACTGGCATTACATTTAGATATTTTCCACACTGTTTAATAGAGTTTATTCACTGTTTTTTTATGTAGGTGAACCGATTCAAACCGGTTCTTTCAAGTGTTCTGTTATGTCATCCTACACTACATTTAGCATTTGCATATGGTAAATAAGTGTTGTCACATCATAGATGACAAGTAGTGTTTGTTTTAAACTGAAAAACACATCTCTCAACACACTGGAGATTCAGGTGAGTTTGTATATTTCATTTTACTTCTTATGGTACAGAAGAAATATAACTTTTAATCAGACCAGGCTTTCATTGTTTATTTATTACTTTGTATGAATAATTACGTTTTATGAATGATTATTTATATATTTACTATTTATTTTCTCCTCAGTTGCAAAGCTTACTTAAGAGAGGCAACTTTAACTGCCTTCACACACAGAAATGGAATACCTTAAATATCTGGTGCTAATATTTCTTATCAGTAAGTGTTTGTTTTTTGTTTGTTTGTTTGTTTGTTTTACAATTTCAAATCCTTATTGAAAGTATATAGTATATCTAGGATGAATACATTTCTTTAAATAAAAATAAAAGGAAAAATAAAAATTTTCAAGAAAAAAAAAGAAAAGAAAAAAAAAGAAAAAGAAAATCAAAAATTGACTATGCCAATATCCAGCCTATCCAGGGGACCAAATATTTTCCATTGTAAATGAGTATAAAAAGGTCTGCTTATAAATATTAAAAAAATTACTAGTTAGAATTCAATGCAAATTTAATTCCAATGCAAAAAAAAAAAAAAAAAAAAAAATGGGTGTTAATCCAGCAAGTTTAAGAAGAACTTCCTCTGCATAAAGAAACGCTGAACAATTATAGGCAATAATATTAATAATAATAATAATTTTATATTAATATAATCATTTTATATTTTTTATATAATTTTATTACCATGTCCTCAGAATCAAAAGCTTTAATGTCATTTTAACATTTACAATGATGCCAAAGCATTTAAAGTACCTTTAGTATCAAAATTGGAAAAAAGGGAAAACAAATAATTATAAAAGCTGAATACAAAGAAACCACAAATTATATATAAAATAGCAAGATGTCCATACTGTATACATTACAAATTACTTATCAGAGTAATAAGTCTCCTTATTAAAGTTCTAAATGTTCATCACTGGGGTGCCTACTGACATGTTGGTGTTGCTAATCCCTCATCTTATGGAACTTTGATACATACATAGCTCCTAAGGGGAACTGTTGAGCAGTAGCGGCTCAGATTCTTGCTCTCTCCACTATCGATTATTTACAACTGTATGGAAGTTTAAAGTTACACTATGTAACATTTGGCTAGTGGTTGAAGCATAGAACTGCAAGCTACTTGCGGAGGAGAATTGTTTTGGTAATTACATGAGCTGGGCTTTGGCTCTGCTCTTCTGCGTGGATGAATCTGATGGTTTGAGGAGTACAATGTAACCATGGTTACAGGTAATCAACTTATCAGAGTGGATGTCACTAACAACAACAAAACCCTCTCCCCTTAAAAAATAAAAATAAATAAATAACGAAAGGAAGTAAAAGACGGATATCCAAAAAATATCTTATTAGCAGGTAAGTAGCACATCTTCCAGTGTTGTTTTGACTTATTGAAAACAATTGTTTCAAAATAAATAATATTACAAAAGTTAGGCAATGCTGACATTAGACAATGATTGCTAGTCATATCAGATAAAGTCAAATGGTGGAAACTATTATAACTTAGCTAGCAGGCAAATACTAGTCATATACATCATGATGGCACCACGGATGGCCGCCTCGGTGTGGAGCGCTTCTATTGTTTTGTTATTTTTGTTTGTTTGTCCTGTGTTTAGCAATCATTTTTCAGTCAGTTTTACCAGAGACGAACTGCTGAACATTCGACAGCATACACCAGTCAATCTTTTCCCGGATTTTGAATATTCAGACATTTTGTTTGACATTTTAGTCGGAGGCGCGGCTGTGTTGTTTAAATGCACTATGAGACGCAGGCGAGGGAGACGAGCAGGCGCGCTGGTCAAACTCCGTCGGCAGGGCTTTCGAACAACGCTGCCAAGCATTCATCTAACGAATCTCCGCTCTCTCCCTAACAAAACGGACGAACTACGTCTCCTCACCTGCACAAACAAGGACTTTTCAAACTCCGCTGCCTTGTGCATCGCAGAAACCTCGCTGAGTGAAGCCATTCCAGACAGCGCGTTACATCTGCCGGGCTTTCAGCTGTTCAGAGCGGATCGCATCGTGGAGTTAATGGGGAAAACGAGAGGCGGTGGAACATACTTTTACATCAATGAAAGTTGGTGTACAGATGTAACAACATTAAAGAAAATGTGCTGTCCTAATTTGGAAGCACTTTTTATTAACTGTAAGCCTTTCTACTTGCCGCGGGAGTTTTCCTCGTTTATTCTGGTGAATGTGTATATCGCGCTAAACGCGTGTTTGAATGCCACACTGCAACAGCTGGCTGATCAAATCACAGACACGGAACAACAATACCCGGACTCAGTTATTATTATTCTTGGGGATTTTAACAAAGCAAATCTCACACGTGAACTGCCCAAATACAAACAGCACATCACATGCCTCACCAGAGACAGAAATATACTGGATCACTGCTACAAAACAATAAAGGATGCATATCGCTCTGTCTCTAGAGCAGCTTTGGGACTCTCTGATCACTGTCTGGTTCATCTTCTTCCAACCTACAGACAGAAATTTAAATCTGCTAAGCCTGTATTAAGGACTGTAAAGAGATGGACCAATGAAGCAGAGCTGGAACTACAAGCCTGCTTTGACTGCACTGATTGGAGTGTTTTTGAGGCTGCAGACACCAATCTGGACGAGCTCACAGATACGGTTACATCATATATCAGTTTTTGTGAGGATATGTGCATTCCTACTAGGACTTATTTAACATTTAACAATGACAAACTGTGGTTTACAGCGGAACTCAGGCAGCTTCGTCAGGCCACAGAGGATGCTTACAGGGGTGGGGATAAAGTCTTGTATAATCAGGCCAGGAACACACTGAATAAGGGAATCAGAGTGGCTAAAAGAAGATACTCTGAGAAGCTGAAAAACAAGTTTTCAGCTAACGACCCTGCATCAGTGTGGAGTGGCATGAAACAACTTATGAATTACAGGACTCCTGCCCACAACCCTGTGGTGGACCAACAACTGGCTGACGACCTGATTGTGTTCTACTGTAGATTTGAAAGGCCCAATCTCACACCTCACACCCACTCTGACCTTCACTTCACACAAACATCAACACCTCCTGCAACCCCCCTCCTCCCCCCTCTTGCTACTCAACCTGCACTTAAGATCTGTGAAGATGATGTGAGCCGTGTCTTTCGACAACAAAGGATAAGAGAAGCACAGGGCCCAGATGGCGTTTCACCTGCATGTCTTAGATCCTGTGCTAACCAACTGGCCCCCATCTTCATACAGATCTTCAATAGATCACTGGAGCAGTGTGAAGTCCCATGCTGCTTCAAACGTTCCACTATCATCCCCATCCCAAAGAAACCAAAAATCACAGGACTTAATGACTACAGACCTGTCGCCTTGATGTCTGTGGTCATGAAATCATTTCAGAGACTGGTGTTGGCCACCTGAAGAACATCACTGGACCCTTTCTAGATCCCCTTCAATTTGCTTATCAAGCAAACAGGTCTGTGGATGATGCGGTCAACATGGGATTGCATCATATCCTGCAACATCTGGACAGACCAGGGACATATGCAAGGATCCTTTTTGTGGACTTCAGTTCAGCTTTCAACACCATCATCCCAGCTATACTCCAGAATAAATTACACCAACTCTCTGTTCCCATGTCTATCTGTCAGTGGATTAACAGCATTCTGACGGACAGGTAGCAGCTTGTGAGACAGGGGAAACTCACTTCCAGTACCTGTACAATCAGCACTGGTGCCCCCCAGGGATGTGTGCTCTCCCCACTACTCTTCTCCCTCTACACCAATGACTGCATCACCAAGGACCCCTCTGTCAAGCTCCTGAAATTTGCAGATGACACCACTGTCATCGGCCTCATCCAAGATGACGATGAGTCTGCAAACAGAAGGGAGTTTAAACAGCTGGCTGTCTGGTGAAGTCAAAACAACCTTGAGCTGAACACACTCAAAACGGTGGAGATGATTGTGGACTTTAGGAGGAACACCCCAACACTGACCCCCCTCACCATTCTAAACAGCACTGTGGCAGCAGTGGAGTCATTCAGGCACCTGAAGTGGGAGACACACATTGACTCCATTGTGAAAAAGGCCCAGCAGATGTTGTACTTCCTTCACCAGCTGAGGAAATTCAACCTGCTACAGGTGCTGCTGATACAGTTCTAATCAGCAGTCATTGAGTCTGTCCTCTGCACTTCAATATCTGTCTGGTTTGGTTCAGCTACAAAATCAAACATCAGAAGACTACAAAGGACAGTTCGGACTGCTGAGAGGATTATTGGTTGCCCCCTGCCCCCCTTCAAGAACTATAAACTTCCAGAGTGAGGAAAAAGGCTGGAAAAATCACTCTGGATCCCACTCACCCTGCCCACTACCTTTTTGAACTGTTGCCTTCTGGCCGACGCTTCAGAACTCTGAGCACCAGAACCGTCAGGCACAGGAACAGTTTTTTCCCTCAGGCTATCCATCCACTATGTGCAATACACAGTTTAGTCTTTCTTATATTTATCCAACACATCCAACCTCTTCTGCCATTTCATTCCTCTGAAAAAAAAAAAAAAAACATTTGCACTGTACATAACAGATTTGTATTTACACTGTACGTAACAGATTGTATTAGATTTACACTACCCATGTGTATGTGTGTATGTATGTATGTGTGTGTCTGTACGTATGTGTATAAGTATTTTTTATTTTTTATTATTATCTATGTCTTGCTGCTGTTTTTGTATTTTTTTTTTTTTTTTTTTTGTATTGTTGTACACTGGAAGCTCCTGTCACCAAGACAAATTCCTTGTATGTGTAAGCATACTTGGCAATAAAGCTCATTCTGATTCTGATTCTGATTCAAATAGACTATGGTAGTAACTGGTACAGAGATTGGCATTGTTACCATCATAAAGTATTTTTTTTCCCATTGTCCTTCCTTAAATGAAATCATGCACTGTGGTACCACAATCCATAATAAAATGCCCCATTAGAGTGGCTAACGCCATCTTACGAACTACCGCGCTAAGAGAGCTACCTGGCTAACTACTGGTCCAATAACATATCTTAAATGTCGAGCAGAAAAAGCCATCTCTGGGTCGGTTTTAAATCCTTTCAGATATCTGAGTGGTAACCGCCTCTGAAAATCCAAGCTGATGTTGTTTCATATTTTATTATTATGGGCTCTGTGGCTTTCCCTTTCTGCTTGCAGTCTCTTCGCAGTTCGAGGTTTCTTCATTTTGAAAACGGGTGATTAACCAAAGTGTTGCCTTTTTGAATGATCCATTGTCAGGGTGGTGGAGTAACGGAATACATGTTACAATTTAAATAATTGGTAATTAGAATACAGTTACATTCAAAAAGTATTTTGATTACTTAAGAGATTACTTTGCATTTTATTGTCATTTGTTTCATTTAAAATGTAATCTTTTTAGATGGAAAACATTTATACATATAAATGATGAGATCCAAAGTGCATTTGAACAGCGGTGAAACACTTTCTTATGATGTGTTACATTCATACGAGCAGACAGAGAAGTAAGTTTGAAGTAAGTTTGGAGCAGAAGAAATAGAAATAAACCTTGTGTAAATTGTCAGCTTTACGCTAAGCTAAAATGCTATTTCTAGCCATTTTACATGCACATTACCAGGCACGATCATATTTTTTTATCAAGAAAATTCACGTTGGATCATAATTTCATTTTTTTTTTTAGTAAGACCTTTGATATTAGGGCAAAAATCAAATTCTTGATAAATTTTGTATTGTTTTCCTGTAAAAATATCTAAAAATCCTTAAAACAAGATCAGTTTGATTGATCTTGTTTTAGAAACAACACTGCATAAGAGCTTTAGGTTTTTCAGAGAATGTATTTTTAACATGTGTATTTGGTCTTACTGTACTGGCAGAGTTTTTAATAGTCAAAACAAGTGAAAAAATCTACCAGTGCTGAAGAAGTAATCCAATGTATTTATAAAACATTACTGACCTTGTGTAATCTAATGGAATACGTTACAAATTACATTTTACAGCATGTATTCTGTAATCTATAGTGGAATACATGTCAAAAATAACCCTCCCAACCCTGTCCATTGTCAATGTTGCTCATGTGTTGTGGCTACAAGCTTTCAGCTTCAAACTACTACATAGACACATGCTGTACTAGCTCCGTACATTCTTTTCTTTATTTACAGACATGACGTAAACATGCACGGCATTGTTGTTTCGTGTTTTATTATTATGGGCTCTGTGGCTTTCCCTTT
Source organism: Myxocyprinus asiaticus (assembly GCF_019703515.2). Lineage (NCBI taxonomy): Eukaryota > Metazoa > Chordata > Actinopteri > Cypriniformes > Catostomidae > Myxocyprinus > Myxocyprinus asiaticus. The sequence continues at coordinate 31,058,671 of NC_059379.1, read as the reverse complement.
TTGCTTGCAGACTCTTCACTGTTCAAGGTTTCTTTATTTTGAAAATGAGTGATTCCCCAAAAGGCTGCCTTTTTGAATGATCCATGATCAATGTTTCTCATGTGTTGTGGCTACAAGCTTTCAGCTTCAAACTACTACCACACCAATCAACACACATATACACATGCTGTAGTAGCTCCAGACCTTCTTTTCTTTATTTTTGGACATGATGTAAACACGCACGGATGACTGACGGAAGTATGCAATTTCCCCCCAAATCCGTCTTGACATCTCTAAAATATCAATCATCAGAATCAGAATCAGAAGCAGAATGAGCTTTATTGCCAAGTATGCTTACACATACAAGGAATTTGTCTTGGTGACAGGAGCTTCCAGTGTACAACAATACAAAAACAATACAAAAAGAGCAGCAAGACATAGATAATAATAAAAAATAGTTATACACATACGTACATACACACACAGACACACACATACATACATACATACATACACATACGTAGTGCAATCTAATACAAATCTGTTATCTGTTATGTACAGCGCAAATACAAATCTGTTATGTACAGTGCAAATGTTTGTTTTTTTTGTTTGTTTTTTTTCTTCAGAGGAATGAAATGGCAGAAGAGGTTGGATGTGTTGGATAAATATAAAAAAAAGACTAAACTGTGTATTGCACATAGTTATTGCTCAATGGGGCAATTAACTGTTCATGAGATGGATAGGGAAAAAACTGTTCCTGTGCCTGACGGTTCTGGTGCTCAAAGCTCTGAAGTGTCAGCCAGAAGGCAACAGTTCAGAAAGGTAATGGGCAGGGTGAGTGGGCTCCAGAGTGATTTTTCCAGCCTTTCTCCTCACTCTGGAAGTGTATAGTTCTTGAAGGGAGGGCAGGGAGCATCCAATAATCCTCTCAGCAGTCCGAATTGTCCTTTGTAGTCTTCTGATGTCTGATTTCATAGCTGAATCAAACCAGACAGTTATTGAAGTGCAGAGGACAGACTCAATGACTGCTGAGTAGAACTGTACCAGCAGCGCCTGTGGCAGGTTGAACTTCCTCAGCTGGCGAAGGAAGTACAACCTCTGCTGGGCCTTTTTCACAATGGAGTCAATGTGGGTCTCCCACTTCAGGTCCTGTGAGATGGTAGTGCCCAGGAACCTGAATGACTCCACTGCTGCCACAGTGCTGTTTAGAATGGTGAGGGGGGGGGGGGTCAGTGTTGGGGTGTTCCTGCTAAAGTCCACAATGATCTCCACCGTTTTGAGTGTGTTCAGCTCAAGGTTGTTTTGACTGTACCAGACAGCCAGCTGTTCAACCTCCCTTCTGTATGCAGATTCATCGTCATCTCGGATGAGGCCGATGACAGTGGTGTCATCTGCAAACTTCAGGAGCTTGACAGAGGGGTCCTTGGCGATGCAGTCATTGGTGTAGAGGGAGAAGAGTAGTGGGGAGAGCACGCATCCCTGGGGGGCACCAGTGTTGATTGTACAGGTGCTAGAAGTGAGTTTCCCCTGTCTCACAAGCTGCTGCTTGTCCGTCAGAAAGCTGGTAATCCACTGACAGATAGACATAGGAACAGAGATTTGGTGTAATTTATTCTGGAGTATAGCTGGGATGATGGTGTTGAAAGCTGAACTGAAGTCCACAAAAAGGATCCTTGCATATGTCCCTGGTCTGTCCAGATGTTGCAGGATATGATGCAATCCCATGTTGACCGCATCATCCACAGACCTGTTTGCTTGATAAGCAAATTGAAGGGGATCTAGAAAGGGTCCAGTGATGTTCTTCAGGTGGCCAACACCAGTCTCTCAAATGATTTCACGACCACAGACGTCAGGGCGACAGGTCTGTAGTCATTAAGTCCTGTGATTTTGGTTTCTTTGGGACAGGAATAATGATTGAGCGTTTGAAGCAGCATTGGACTTCACACTGCTCCAGTGATCTATTGAGGATCTGTGTGAAGGTGGGGGCCAGCTGGTTAGCACAGGATTGAAGACACGCTGGTGACGCCATCTGGGCCTGAAGATTTCCTCGTCTTTTGTTTCTGAAAGACGCGACTCACGTCATCTTCACAGATCTTAAGTGCAGGTTGAGTAGCAGGAGGGGGGTTGCAGGAGGTGTTGATGTTTGTGTGAAGTGAAGGTCAGAGTGGGTGTGGGGTGTGAAATTGGGCCTTTTCAAATATGAACACATTCAGGTCATCAGCCAGTTGTTGGTTCCCTACAGGGTTGGGAGTAGGAGTCCTGTAATTTGTGAGTTGTTTCATGCCACTCCACACTGATGCAGGGTCGTTAGCTGAAAACTTGTTTTTCAGCTTCTCAGAGTATCTTCTTTTAGCCACTCTGATTTCCTTGTTCAGTGTGTTCCTGGCCTGATTGTACAAGACTTTATCCCCACTAATGTAAGCATCCTCTTTGGCCTGACGAAGCTGCCTGAGCTCTGCTGTAAACCACGGTTTGTTGTTGTTGAACTTTAAATAAGTCCTAGTAGGAATGCACATATCCTCACAGAAACTGATATACTGTATGATGTAACAGTATCTGTGAGCTCGTCCAGGTCTGTGGCTGCAGCCTCAAAAACACCTCAAAGAAAACTCCCGCGGTGAGTAGAAAGGCTTACAGTTAATAAAGAGTGCTTCCAAATTAGGACAGCACATCCTCTTTAAAGTTGTTACATCTGTACACCAACTTTCGTTGATGTAAAAACATGTTCCACTGCCTCTCGATTTCCCCGTTAACTCTGCGATGCGATCCGCTCTGAACAGCTGAAAGCCCGGCAGATGTAATGCGCTGTCCAGAATAGCTTCACTCAGCCAGGTTTCTGTGAAGCACAAGGCAGCAGAGGTTGAAAAGTCCTTGTTTGTGCGGGTGAGGAGATGTAGTTCATCCGTTTTGTTAGGAAGAGAGCGGAGATTCACAAGTTGAATGCTCGGCAGCGTTGTTCGAAAGCCCCGCCGATGGAGTTTGACCAGCGCTCTCATCTTCCTCGCCTGCGTCTCCTGAACAACAAAGCCGTGCCTCCAACTAAAATGTCTAGCAAAACATCTGAATATTAAAAAACTGGGAAAAGACTGTCTGGTATAAGTTGTCGAATATTCAGCAGTTCGTCTCTGGTAAAACTGACTGGAAAAAGATTACTAAACACAGGACAAACAAACAAAAACAACAAAACAATAGGAGTGCTCCACACCGAGGTGGCCATCCGCAGTGCCATCATGATGTATCATTATTATCATTATTATAGGCTTACTATAGGGAATCGCAGTAAGGCAAATACATGGTTTGGAAGACGGATTGTTGGTGTATTTGCTCATTAATGAAATGAAGTACATGTCTTACAAAAAAAAAAAATCTTACATAGTGTATCTTTAACATTGTTCAACTCGATGAACACAAACATGTTACCTAAAAAAAAAGGGTCCATAGAGAGTTGCAGGGACAAAAATCATCGCTTAATCCAAATAATGAAATGCATCTACCCATATGATCATGCATATTTATAATAGCAAAATAAGGCTTATTAACTTTCAAAGGTAGAAGAAAATGACTCCTATAACTTTTGTTGTTGAAGTCAGTGTCTTCAGTTAAGCTCTATTGTTTTTTGGCACAAATTCTTCCATCACTTAGTTATATGGCTAATATTAAAGACCCCGGCATACTTCATACAAAATCGAAGAACGATGGAGTGTGACATCATTTTGAACAAAATCTGGCCAAAACAAATTTGTTTTTTGAGTTTGGTTTGGAGGTTCATAACAGCTCCCCAGAGCAAACTTTTAGGAAGACTTCGTACCGGTTGCTAAACACCATCTTACTGCCACTGGTCCACATTATCGGTAGGTGTGACTTGGAGCTCCACCTACTTTGAGGGCAAAAACAAATGCCTGTTACGTTCTTCAGTCAGTTTAGATCAGTCAACATGTACACACTGGCATACAGATTTCTTTGCAAGCTGGTGCAAATCTATCTATATCTATTCAGTCATTGGCGTAGAGACTTTTTCCAAGACCATGTCATTTTTGTTGTTGTTGTTGTTGTTGTTGTTGTTGTTTAATTACTCTAGAAAAGGAATCAAATCTACTCAAACATTCTTAAGTGCCCATTCACTCAAGTGTCATCTGCAGCTGAAAGCCATTGAAACATCTGTTGATAGTAAGATATGCCTCTAATCATCATTCTTTTGTCTGTATTCTGGCCATTAACACTCATTTATTACATGGGTCTCTGGAATACTCGATACTGATCACACCATCTAGCGGTCAGATATTTCTAAGTTACAACAGCACATCCAGGGATTGAGTTTTATGAGGCATCCTTCCTACTTCTCTGATCACTGTGCGATTTCTACAAGTAAGCTAATAAAATAATTTAAACTGAAATAAATGTTTTATGTCTATTTAATTATTTATTTGGCAAGTATTTTTTGAATAAGCTGGATCATGAGCAGCCTGACCGTCATTATTTAAAAAATATAAACAACAACAGAACTTCGATGCAAACCGGAGGTGGATTTCAGCTAGTCAGCGATTTCTTTCTTCTCACATACTGTTCTGTACAGTATACACATTAAAGAGCATTAGAACGAGACAGGGTTATACAGTATGTCACAAAATAACTTATTTTCAGAGTAAAGATTATAAAGAGTAAGAGCAATAATAATGATCGCATTGCTTACACGTGCTTAATTTTTAAAATAATATCCAGGTATGTAATAAGATCCATTTAAAATGCTCAAGTAAAGAAACAATTCCATCCCAGAGTCCGATTACAGAATTGTTTTTTTTTAATCATAGCAAACATGGAGTTATATCCTCGTGATTTGAGTGCAGTGATTGGGGAAGCGTTCACTGGCCGATCAAATGCAATTTAAATAAAAAGAAGATTAACATGCTGCAATAGTGAAAACAATGATATAATAATACTTAAGCGCAGTCTCTTCGGACTTGAGTTGGCACACTAGCCCTCTGGGAGTCATCTGAATAGCTTGCAGTTCTTCATGAACCAGGAAAACTTTGCCCTGATAATCGCCTTGCTCCGATATTAAAGTGGAAGATGACACACATAGTGAAGTGCTGTGTTAAGGCAAACAAACAATTTAAACGGTTGATGTTGTCAGGGGTGCGGTAGCAGAGATGGACTCATATGCAGAGGGGTATGTGAACAGTTCTTTATTGATGGCACACAGAAATGTACTAGGCAATTTGAGCCAGACTGCCACCAGACTAGGCACCTTGGTGATGGTAAATGGTCCAATAAATGTGGGTCCCAGTTTGAATGAGGGAAGTCTTAGTGGAATATCCTGGGAGGATAGCCAGACGTATTGGCCACAAACGTAAACTGGGGGCTTAGAACAGTGATGGTCTACTGATGCTTTGTTCCGTTTCAGTCCAGAGAAGTGCTTCACTGGTGAACCTCCATGTGCGAAGGAATCTCTGGAGAAACATGTGCGTGGACGGAACAATAGCGTCGGACTCTTGGGGAAGGAAATAATGGGGGCTTGTATCCTAAACAGCACTGGAAGCGACATACCCGTAGATGAGATGGGAAGGGAATTATGTGCATACTTGCCCCAGGTTAATTTGGAAATCCGTTAGTCTGAGGATGAAACCCAGACAATAAACTTACAGTAGCCCCCAGCTGTTGACAGAATTCTGCCCAAAATTTAGACACAATTTGGAGACCCCTATCAGAGACCACATCCACCGGGAGGTCATGAATGCAGAAGACATGATCTATGACAATTGCCGCTGTCACCCTCGGTGAAGGTAATTTGGGGAGGGGAATAAAGTGAGTCACCTTTGAGAACTGATCCACCACAGTCAAGACAACTGTTTTGCCATTGGAAGGGGGTAAACCGATAACAAAGTCCACGCAGATTGAGCCTGTGAAGACCAACAGAAACCTGTCTTGGTGGAGGTTAAATTCGTCAAAGGAGTGGCAAATTCCAGATGACGAACAGATGATTCTCTAACAGTCGCTGAAGCACTCTCCTGACGAACTGGACATGGTCCTGTATATTCTGGGAGAAGATCAGAATGTCATCAAGATAAACGAAAACAAACCGATTGAACATATCTCTGAGCATGTCATAAACAAGTGCCTGGAAAGCCGCCGGGGCATTGGAAAAGCCAAAGTGCATGACCAAATTTTCAAAATGCCCTGTCAGAGTGTTAAAGGTGTTTTGTCCCCCTCCTTGATCCAGAGAAGGTGGGAAGCATTGCAGAGTTCCAACTTCATAAAGACAGATGCTCCCTGCAAGAGTTCAAAGGCCGAAGAAATCACAGCAAGGGGTAATAATTCTTAACCACGATGTCATTCAACCCCCGATAGTTTATGCAGGGACACCAAGAACCATCTTTCTTCCCCACAAAGTAGAACCCCGCCCCTGCCGGAGAGGAAGAAGGATGGATAATACCGGCTTCCAGGGATTCGCAGATATACTTCCCCATGGCCTCCCTCTCAGGCACAGAAAGTGAATAAAGACATCCCCGAGGCCGAGAAGTGCCAGTCAGGAGATCAAATGCACAGTCATGCGGGCAGTGCAGAGGCAGAGATGCAGCTCAGGTCTTACTGAACAATGCCCTCAGGTCATGGTATACCTTGGGTACCCTGGTGAGATCCATTGGCTCTTCTTGCAACACAGAAAAAGACAAAACGGGGGAGAGAGCGGAACAAAGACATTGAGACAAACAAAAAGGACTCCATGGCAATAGTGAACTCTCACCCCAATTTAAACGTGTATTGTGCAAAACCAGCCATGGGTGTCTCAGGACTACTGGAGCAGAGGGAGAATGAATAATGTAAAAATATATCTATTTCACATGATTCTCAGTGATGGTTAGAATGAGGGGGCAGTGATTTGAGTAACTTTGGTGAGGGGTGTACCACAGAGTGTGCTGGCAGAGATGGGTTCTTTTAACAGGGAACAGAGAATGGCCCACTGGTTGATGAGATTGCTGCCCATGAAATTCCCCTCAGCTCCAGAGTCAATGAGAGCAGAGATCCGATGACTGATGTTGCCACACTGCAGCCTGGCTGGGAGAAGAGACTGTAGTCCAGGGGATTTTTCAAGAGGAGAATTGCTCACCATTAGCCCCTAACCAAATGTGGATCAGCCCCTTTTACCGAGACAGGATGCAGTCTGACCAAGCGATGACACTGTTATTTGGGAAATAGCCAAGCTCTCCCAATCTGCATGGGCTCCTCCCCTGACGTGGGTTCAGACAATGCAGCAGGAGTGGATGGTGAAACCGTAGCTAAAGATGGCTCATGGAAAGGGAAGACTCTACAGTAACGTTGTCGCATGACAAGGCGATTATCCACTCATATGACTAAGTCAACCAGAGAATCAAAACTTGCGGGGAGATCAAGAGCATAGATCTCATCTTGAACCCGGTCAGAGACCCCACAAAAAACCTGTCCCACTGAGCCTTCTCCTTCCAACCACAAGAAGCGGCGAGGGTGTGGAATTAAATGGAGAAATCAGAGACTTATTTGGTTACTTGATGAAGATCAGAGAGAATTATTACACCTCAGTCCCCATAGCAGAGCTGTTGAAGACCTTGCAGAGTTCGGTGGAGAATGATTTGAATGTGGCACAGCAGCGGTGTTTGCTGTCCCACACAGCGGTTCCCCACTCACAAGCTCTCCTGGTAAGGAGGATGATGACGTAGGCCACCTTGGAATTCTCAAAAGATGGAGATGATGATGGTTGTAGAACAAATACCAAGGAACATTGAGACAGGAACGATCGTCAGGTATTCGGCTCACCAGAGTAGGATGCAGGTGTGAGCTGCTGTTGCCTCGGCAGTGGCGGGACTGGTGTTGGGAGAGAGCTGAAGCTGTTGAACCAGCGCGGTTAACGCGGCTATCTTCCCAGCCAACCCCATGATAGCTTGATTCGAGGCAGAAAGCTCATCCTGCTGGCGACCGAGGAGAGCACCTTGTTGGGCAATGGCAGTATGAAAACTGGCTCCCTCTGCAAAGTCCATGATTGGCCAGATAGTTCTGTAAGGGGTGCGGTAGCAGAGAAGGACTCAAATGCAGAGAGATACGTGAACAGTTCTTTATTGATGGCACACAGAGATAAACTGGTGAGTAAAGTCAATAATGGGTGAAACCGGCACAGGTTGCAGAGTGGAATGGAGGAACTGATGATGACTGGAAGACACCCGGGCAGAGAAGGATTAGAAGATCAGCGAGCGACAAGAGTAATCCAGAGTGGTGAGTATAAACCCAATAACAGATAAATCCAAGAGGCAATAATCCAAATTGGCAGCGGAACTGGGTGAGAATAAAATAACAAAAGACCGATAGATAGGTGAAAATGCATACACAGGGAACACTGAACAATCTGGTGACAAACAGGACACATGAGGGACAATAAATAGGGAGATGAAATGAGGAACAGGTGACAGTGATTACCTAGTGAGCGGTGAACAAGCACTCCCAAGGAAACAATAATCACGCTGGCCACGAGGCAGAGATAAATAAAAGCAGGAGATGAAAACACACAGACAGACAGGAAAAAAAACAGACAGACCCACCAAGACCATGACTGATGTTTACTGCTAAGTGCATCTTAAGTTGGTTTAATTAATTTATCAAAACTGGTGGGCGGATGCTTGATTACACTACTATTCGTAGCCGGATGTGACGACACATGGTGTGTTCGAATTCATGCAGCGTTGCACAGGCAGATACCGACCTGACTTGAAGCAGTGCATGTTGGTTAGAAATTTTGTCCGATTTGAGACACCGCCACCACCGCGTCACCATGACATATGCCATTAAAGTACTACTAAAACGGTTCAAGAGCAGCCGCCTGGCTTAGCCAGTGCAGTTGCTCCTGAGCGGCTACACAAGCTCTGATGATTACACAGCTTATTCGCAATTGGTCAGATCTCTGAGATGGCAATGGTGACGTGTTTCATGGGCTGAATTCACAATGGCAAATTGCACATGATACTCTTACTACTTCTGCTATATCTATCTATGACAGAAATAGTAAAAGTAGTATGGTAGTGTGCCATTACTAAGGTGTTTAATTTGATATATTCTGTTCCGATAAACTATCAAAAATCTGTGTTCTTATAACAGTAGGGAAAAGTGTCCAAAACAAAAGGGAATCTGGCATCTTCACAGTGCGCTGGGACTATGCAAAGGATACATGGTGATGAAAGAGTAAGGTCCAGGTATAATGTGCAGGGTACGGTGGCTGTCACACTCTCCCCCTCCTTGGTCCAGCATGAAGAGGCTGGTCTCCCGAGAAGAGGTGCACATGGATTTTAAAGGCAATGGTGATGAGGCTCTTCATTAACTTCAGGTGTGTTCACATGCTGCCAAATGGGGAAAAGTCACTGCACCTCTCCTTTATCCTGGCCACTACTGTTGGGAGCTAAGGAAGGTTGGCAGATCCAAAAGGGCGTGGCTTTGCTGACATCAGGGGAGGAGGTTGTCATGTTACACATATTATATGACAATAGGTTTATCATAGTGATATCATGTTTATTCATAAAAAAAAACTCAAAATGATTAAAAATACTGACTCTTTTATTGTTAATTAAATAATATAGGCTTTTTAAATGAATAATGTATCTGGTTATTATATGCAAAATTCTAACCTCTGTCTATCTGAATTCCACTTCATGGAATCACAAGATCTGCTGTGACCTTTGTAGGTTCAGCACAGGATGGGAAGCACAATGTCCGGCTTGATGGCTCTCTTTTCAACTCCTCCCCCTAATGCAACTGGCAAATCTCACACATGCAGTGACTTAATCGCTTGATGTTTCTAGTCTCTATACTATGAAGTCGCTAGTGGGCGTTCCTACTGCTGTCTCTCTAACATTATTGGTGAACTGCACATCTGGCCATATAGCTTTTGAAATGCTGATCACAGATGATACTGCTGTTAAAACTAAGATATAATTCTAATTTGACAAGTAATCAGTTCTCTTGCCTCTAAAAACTAACACTCTGCAGGGGAGACTGTTCTATATAACCTGCAGCAGTGCTCATTGCATCATATCATGAACAAGATGAACTATCTATTAATATATTATTCAAACTCTCTAACAGTGCTGACAGTTTCTGACATGTTTTCCACATATAATTGTTTGTTATTATTATATCCATGCATGTGGTTACAGACAAATGATACAGAGCAGTGATTCCCTCACTACATTATATCTTCTACTCTGTCTTGCTTGCGTTCGACTTCAGTATGTCATAGGAGATGGATGGCGTGAGCTCCTTCTCTCTCAATGGTAATCTCTCCCAAATGTCACTTGTCATTTACATAAAGTTAATCTTTTCTCAACTTTGTCATGACGCTCACCACGGCGACCTCTTGTTGCCAACGGTCACTGTCACTCGTGCCGCCAGAAATCACTGTACTCTCAATGAAAATTTATGAGATCTAGTCGCTTTGACGCTGGAAGTCGCTGCATGCCTATACAGGGCTTGTGGCAAGGCGCAGTTCAAGTCGAACACACCTACCAGAACCATTCTAGTAAGCTGAGCCTACAAACTAGCATAAATTAGCAAAATGCTGCAGTCTCATAGACATTCTATGGGCAGTACACTGACGAGGAGACAAAAGGCCATTCTTTTTGAATAGATGTCTATGGAGGAGATGCTTCAGTGTGCTGGCTAAACTGCTTTTGTGAGGAAACAGCTCATCACTTTATGAACTGACCACCTGTCCACTAATCTTCAATATGTTTTACACTAAACAATCCTTTTGAAATGAACTATTTGTGGAGTTTACTTTGATAAAATTAGCTGTTTTATGAGGGAAGACATGGACAATTTAGCGTCAGGTAGGTGTCAGTTTACTGCTCTCCCCATTCATTTGTATGGTATCCGCAAACGGTGACTTACTGACGTAACACGCTGGTTGACCGTTACACTCTCTCCTATGACAGAGCCGCGGAGGTTGTTATCCTCATGACCCGTGGAGACTGTCACATCGGGGGCGGATTTGTGCCACAGCTGGGCGCTCAGGGTGGGAGACCGCCGCTGGAGCGCCAACCTGCCAAATGGAGTGGTGGACGGTGGTCGTGATGCCAGCCGTACACACCGGATATGTGACCCAGGGAACAAGGAAACCACTCTTGCGGAGCTCTTGAGCACTGCAGCCACTTAGGCATGGAGTGCAATTAAATGCAAAAGGTAACAAAGATGAAGATCTGCTTACCAGCTCCAGAGCAACGGGTTTCGTTGTCCCTGGGTCACCCGTCTCAGGGGCGCTTCGAAGACCTCCGTGGGTTCTTCGGTGCCGGCTATGAGACGGGTGGCGCCGGCTTCCTGCAGTGGGCTCCACGCCGGGGCCGGGCCGGAGGGGCGGGCTGCGGCGGAGCCGGTGCAGTCACTGCAGGGGGACACCCTCGGCGATGAGTAGATGGGGTGCGGGATCTTGAGCCACGCCGGGGCAGGATAATCCGGCTAACATCCATCTACTGCTCTACCATCGAGAACTGCTGGGCAAGGTCCTCGACGGTGTCGCCGAATAGGCCCGCCTGGGAAATGGGGGCAGCAAGGAATCGTGTCCTGTCGGCCTCACCCATCTCGACCAGGTTGAGCCAAAGGTGGCGCTCCTGGACCACTAGTGTGGCCATCATCCGCCCGGGAGACTGCGCCATGACCTCCGTCGCTCGGAGAGCGAGGTCGGTCGCCAAGCGCAGTTCCTGCATCAATCCCAGTGTGGAACTACCCTCGTACAGTTCCTTTAGCACCTTGGCGGACTTGCAGGAGAGCCATGGTGTGCAGGGCAGAGGCGGCTTGTCCAGCAGCGCCGTAGGCTTTGACCGTCAGAGACGACGTAAACCTACAGGCCTTGGATGGGGGCTTTGGGCACCCACACCAGGTGGCGGCGCTCTGCGGGCATAGGTGCACCGCGAGCGCCTTTATCCACCGGGGGATTGCCGAATAACCCTTGGCCGCCCCACCATCGAGGGTAGTGAGAGCGGGGAAGCTGAAAAGATCGGGACCAGGCAGTAAAAGGTGCCTCCCACGACCTTGTCAGCTCTTCATGCACTTCCGGGAAGAAAGGAACGGGGCGGGGCGTGGCTTTGAGCGGCGCCGCGAGCCCAGGAACCAATCACAGAGCCGCGAGGGTTCAGGGAAGAGCAGTGAAATCCACTTTAACCGACGCTCGCGGCTGTCCGGGAAAGCATGTCGTCATCTCCACGTCAGCCTGTGACTGGGCGACCTCCTGAAGGGAGGAGCCCAGCTGAGGCTTCCGACTGGACGAGCCCGCTCTCCGATGCTGCGCTCGAGAGCTCATCACTTTCGCAGGCTCCGAATAAGAGGTCGAACTCGCCGTGAGACGAGCCGGCAGACTCACCCGGAAGCCCGATCGGGGCAGACGAGCGTGCTGGGGAATGGGAGGTCCGCGGGGGGATACCCGGCGGAGGCGGTCCCATTGGGGTCCCCAAATCACCCCCAGTGCTAGCCGCGCTGGCCTCAAACCCGTGGGTAAAAGGATCGAGGTGGGAGCCTCTGGGGTGGCTCGCTTTCTTACGAAGGCGAGCCGCGACCACAACGTTGCCATGGACATATTCTCGCAATGAGAACGTGACCATCCACGAACGCTGTCTCCGCGTGAGCAGTGCCCAGACACGAAAGACAGTGATCGTGACCGTTAGAAGGCGAGAGATAACGAGCACAACCAGGAATAACACACAATCGGAAAAGCATCTTTAAAAAGACACGTCTTTAAAAAGACGTTCTGTGTGTGCGCTCTTTTAGAGAAATATATACTCTTTTAGAGGGGCAAAATGCTCTTTCAGAAAATATACTCTCTAGTTTTTCTGCCGAAGCGCCCAGGGGCGTTCTCTGCAGTGCACCAGTGCAGAGGAGGGAGAAGCCGCTGAAATGCGCCGTCAGATCCAGCAGGTGAATGAACAGTAATATTCAGCTCAGCGAGCATGACCGTTCGGCTCCGAAGAGAAAATCTGAATGAGTGGTTGCATACCAGCTCCTTTTATACCCGTATGTTCGGGGGAGTGGCATGCAAATACCACTCGCCAATTTTCATTGGCCTTTCATCAAAGACCAGAGGTGTCTCGGGCTCCCAGGAGTGACCCCTAGTGTCACTACATCGACACCAACGTCGAGTGAGTAACAGATAGGGAACTGTTTGACTCATTATATTTAAACTGATCATTTTTTTACCTTGTGTTTAGGCAAAAAAAATTCCCTAAATGCCCTGTTTTAGAGGCTACAAAGAGTCTACAGTACGGTCTAACCTGTGGTCATTCTTACAAATGAAAAAAGTTATACCATGAAGGGCCTTCATGATTAAAGTCTCTCATGAATGTACTAAGCTCAGTTTTCATCTTGTGTAAAATCTGTTCTGTTCTAATGCTCTCTGGTTGTAGGGGATACAAATCTGGATTTGTTTGCCTTCAGAAATCCCAAGAGATTACTTTAATCAACATTTAAAACATAAAAAACCCCATAAACACTTCCATTAGAAGCACAGTTCCAACTCACTAAAATGACTTGATCAAACAGTATGAATATATTCATTTATTATATATAGTTATTTCCATTAAAAGTATCATTTTAATAAACTATTCAAACCTAAATTTGTTTTTATGTCTCTTATTGTTGTAAAATCATGCTTATCTTTACATTTATTAAAAATGATATGTATAAAATAAGAAGAAAGAAAAATTGTTACGGGTTGCTATGAGATAGTGGGCCCACAGTACAAAGTTGTCAGGGGACCCAAACATCCTTACGGCACCCATGAGTCTACCTGGTAATTTCTGTCTGCGGTTTAGAATCAGAAGATATCTTATTCATGAGGAGAACAAAAATAGTGTTGGATGAAGTTGAATATTTACCCCAAAACAACTAAAACCAACACAACATCTTATCGCCTTTCCAGCAAAGAAAAGTCTTTATTTTTTTCAAAGGCTTCAACATGTTTTTTTTTTTGTGTGTGCTTGTTTTCTAATAAACAGGCATTAGATCAAATTTCAGGTGATTATTTGTAGTATTTCATATTTATCAGTGGCAGTCTATGAGGGAACTTTCTGGGGAGGATCCCGTGCACGTGATCTCTTGATAACAACCTTTGTGTTCTAATCTTTCTGATCACCAACCCAACACTTGTCAATACAGTAAACAAGTGACAAATCATGCAGTGCCATCTTCAGACTATGATTAATGAAAACACAGTATAAATGTAGAAATGAATAAAGGGCCCCATTCCTAACATCTACAGTACTTACCTAATATAGTATGTGTAGAGAAACTCCATCCACAGTTTCTTCATTGAGTTAAATTTATATATGATCCTGTCTGTCAGCCTTTTATGTGTATTAGGTCCTCCATTAACATAGTACATTTTTAAAGTTTCTCTTTACCTGTCACATTAACTACAAGCAGGTTTGATGATGAATTGACGTGATACTGAAAGCTGATTGGCTTGAAAGGTTACCTCTGATAATGATAGGTTATGAATGCAGAAAGAGGCCAATTTGTTTTACCTCCATTTGACCTTTTTTGGCCACATTTTTGATGGAAGCAGATGACATTGCATCATTTGCATAACCATTTTGATTGGTCAGTTTAATAATGAGTGGAGGCTTTCTGTCATCAACCTGGACAACCTAGCATGAAATAAAAATAGAAAAAAGAAAAACAAATTCATTAAAGGCATCTGGGTTAAGCATGTTCGTAGGTAAATTGATTGAAACAATGTTACTGATCTCAAACTGCAAAAGTTGGTAGTTCACTTCAGATGCTGGCCCTGGGAGTGGCAATAATAAGTAAGTTTGACATGGCAGTTTTACTTTACATTGTTATTGTCATTCTAAATGGTTTAATAGTTAAACGTATTAAAACTTACTAATAGTAGAGGGGCCTGGGTAGCTCAGCAAGTAAAGACACTGACTACCACCCCTGAAGTCATGAGTTAAAATCCAGGGCATGCTGAGTGACTCCAGCCAGGTCTCCAAAGCAACATAATTGGCCCGGTTGCTAGGGCGGGTAGAGTCACATGGGGTAACTTCCTCTGTCATTATGATGTGGTTCTCACTTTTGGTGAGGTGCGTGGATACCACGGAGAATAGCGTGAAGCCTCCACACACACTATGCCTCCACGGTAACACGCTCAACAAGCCACATGATAAGATTTACAGATTTACAGTCTCAGACGCAGAGGCAACTGAGATTCGTCCTCTACCTCCCAGATTAAGGCGAGTCACTATGCCACCATGAGGACCTAGAGTGCATTGGGAATTACACATTCCAAATTGGGGAGAAAAGGGGAGAAAAAAAAAAAACTTACTAATAGTTTTGTTGTCAGCATAATGTTGTGACATGGCAAGCCTGTGCCAATCTTTAAATTCTTCTAGAAAATAAAAAAAAATCTTCAAATGCCCAACTGTGGTCCCCCCAGTGAATCTCAGGCATTTCTACCACTGTATTCAATTATACTATTGAATATGAATAATGGTTAGCTTGACACAATATATACAGTATTTGTATAATGTATTAAAATTTCACTTGCAAATGTCGCTGATTTACTTATTTTTAAGCAATCTCTCTTTCTCTCTCTCTCTCTCTCTCTCTCTCTCTCTCTCTCTCTCTCTAGGTGGCATGAGAAAAGCAATTAAAGGTAATGATGAATTTAGGAACCACAATTGTCTCAAAATTGGTAAATTGTTAATATAGAATTAAATTGTGGTCTGCTTATCATAATCAACTCTTTCAGTTCTTTGAAAACTTTTTCTTCAACATTCTCTTCAGCACAACGCTGTGGGGTGGCCCCGTTAAACACTCGTATTGAGGGGGGTGAGAATGCACCTGTAGGGAACTGGCCTTGGCAGGTCAGTCTACACATTTTTGATTATCATATCTGTGGAGGATCCCTCATCAACAGTGAATGGGTGCTCACTGCAGCTCACTGCGTTAACTACTTGTAAGACCACAAAATAGATTTATAAATTAAATAATATATGATTTCATGTCAAGATGAACTTGTTGTTTTAATTCCCACAAGATGCTCTGAACCATCTTACCGAGCAGATTTGTTTTCTTCTTCAGACCCTCAGTCAGTTTCTTGACTGTTTATCTGGGCCAACAGAACCAGAGCATTTCTGTCTCCAATCAAAATGAGATGAATCGAAGCGTCCAATTCATCATTCTCCATCCAGACTATAACTCCTCACAATTCACCAATGATGTTGCCTTGCTGAGACTGGGTGAACCAATTACCTTTACCAACTACATCAGCCCAATCTGCCTAGCTGCTAATGACAGTGTCTTTCACAGTGGCATCACCTGCTGGTCAACTGGATGGGGTTACATTACTGCAGGTAATGTGTTATCAAGTCAGGATATCAAGTTAAGACTTTTGAGAGTTTTAAAACTGCTCCAAGTAGTTTTTCCTCTTTTTTAACATTTTACTCATGAGGAAATGAATAGTACTTTTGAGAAATAAGTTTTGCTATGTGGATCTGGGCTGCTACATAGGGGCCAACATAATGAGATCACATGACCAGCTAAATATTATTTGCTTTATCCTGATAATCACCCTATTATCAGACATGTTTACACATTTAATAAATTAATCATGGCTGACCGAAAGTTATTTCTTTCACATGATGCTGTGTCCATAGTTGTCAGTATAAGTCATAAAAATGACTGAGAAATACTAAATATGAAATTAATTTAGGTGTGAATGGAAAGTTAAGAAACAGACTGAATTACGTCATAAGAAATACAATGCATGGATCTCAGGGGAAATACCAGTAATGCACTGTTAATGCTGTCAAGGGTTTCCAACAATGCCATTTTGAGAAAACTTTGCTACGGCATTAGAAGTGAAGATAAAATCTATGATGGGGTAGAAACCCATTTTACCTTATTTAAAGGAATAGTTCACCCAAAAATGAAAATGTTCTCATCATTTGCTCACTTCTATCCCATCCCAGATGTGTATGACTTTCTTTCATCTGATGAACTCAAATGAAGATTTTTAGAAGAATTTCTCAGATCTTCTGGTCCATACAATGCAAGTGAATGGGTGACAAAAATGTTAAGCTCCAAAATCACATAAGGCAGCATAAAAGTAATTCAGAAGACTCCAGTGGTTTAATCCATATCTTCAGAAGTGATATGATAGGTTTGGGTGAGAAACAGATCATTATGTCCTTTCTTACTATAAATTCTCCTCCATGCTCAGTCAATCTCTACTTTCACATTCTTCTTCTTATGTTTTTGGTAATTCCCATTATTCATGCATATCGCCCCTACTGGGCAGGGAGAATAATTTATGGCAAAAAAATGACTTAAATATTGATTTATTTCTCATAAGAAGAAGAATGTGAAAGTGAAAGTAGAGATTGACTGAGCATGGAGGAGAATTTAGAGTAAAAAAGGACTTAATGATCTGTTTCTCACCCACACCTATCAAATCACTTCTGAAGACATGGATTAAACCACTGGAGTCGTATGGATGACTTTCATGCTGTGTTTATGTGTATTTTGGAGCTTCAAGATTTTGGCACCCAGTCACTTGCACTGTATTGACTTACAGAGCTGAAATATTCTTCTAAAAATCTTAATTTGTGTTCATCAGAAGAATGAAAGTCATACACATCTGAGATGGCATGAGTGTGAGTAAATGATTTGGGGAATTTTCATTTTTGGGTGAACTGTCCCTTTAAATCTGAAATTTCCTCTGTTAAAACATGCATTTTACTCACTGCATAGCTAAATAAAATAATGTCTTTTGTTAAGAAAAGTTTTCAAAAGGTTGGTCATGATGTGATCAGTGCAGAAACAGAGTCAAACAAAATAACAAAAATTTAATTTTACTTTTACTTTGTTTCATTTAATGTAACAATACATTAAAATCGTATTTATTTATTTATTTATTTATTTTGTATTATTATTTTGAATCAACTATTCAAAATGGGTCTCTTTTCCACTGGTCACATTTGTTACCCTTGACATGTTCACATGTTCTGTGAGGGATTTTTATGAGCCAGCAGGTTTCACTTGCTTCCATTATAGAGCTTTGACAACAAAGTTTTTGAAACAAACTGTAAATGGTCCTAGTAATGTGACTATTTATACACTATAAATGTAACATTGTTACAATTTCATTAATTGACCACACAGTGTAAAAGTACATCAATAAATATTTTTAAGCCTTTCAGACTCTAAACAATTTTTAAATTTTTTTTTATTTTATTTTTTTATTTCATTTATGTGACTGGTGTTATTAAAAGGGTTAATGGCAGGGTGTCTTAACAACCCTTATTATCTTTTAGCATTGAGAAATTACTGCAGTTTACAATTTTCTGTTTTAGATTTTTGAAAGTTCAAAAGTGTACTGTAAGATCATCACAGTGATACATATATTTCATCAGAATGTCTCAAAGATTACTTATCTTCATAAAACACTTAGATTTTATGGACAGGCCAGCTCTACAGGAGGTTGAGGTAACAGTGGTGGGGAACAAGGAGTGTGACTGCATGTTTCAAGACTTCTCATTTTGGGACATGCCAAGAATGACTCCTACAATGATCTGTGCTGGAGGAAAGACAGGCAAAGGGGTTTGTTATGTAAGTTACAGAAGTTTAGACTACAACATTCTTGAATTCTGATTCTGGTTTACACACGTTCCAACATTGTCCTGGGCCCTGTGAAGATGGGGACCCACTGAATTCATCTTTACAGTGTATGGGGGGTTGGGGTCCCCCTTATTACTCTCAAATTATATAACTCTCTCTCTCTCTCTCTCTCTCTCGTTTTATTTATTTATTTTTCAATTTCTCTATTTAGGGAGATTCTGGTGGCCCATTACAATGTAAGCAGGGCTCTGTATGGATCTTGGCTGGTGTAACTAATTTTGGGATTCCCTGTGGTACTGGAATTGCACCAGATGCCTATGCTAGAGTTTCTAAGTTCCAAAACTGGATCTTGGAGAATGTTAATGGAACAGACATCGGATTTGTGACATTTACATCTGATGGTGAAGATAAGGACAGCAACTTTCTGTGCGATGGAGAAGAGATAGTAGGTAAGAGTTAAAGCAGGACACTCACTCATCCTTGCTTGTTACACAATTATTGATAAGAAATCCCAGAATTTCAAGAAATGTATATACAAACGCCAAAACTTGCTACATATGCAACAAATACTGTATATTATGGTGGTCTTATTTATTTATTTGTTTGTTCATTTATTTAATCTTTGGCTTTATCCTTTCTTTTATTTGAAAGAAACCACATTATTTGTTTAATCAGCTTTAACTGAATTAAAACATTAGTTTATTTTTAAATGGAGGTATTTTATATGAATAAACCTGGAGAATATCAAGGGCATGATATTTTGTGACAAACATATCTCTGTATTTTTACTAATTGTTAAGACATTCTCAGTTCACACAAATAGAAAATCTGTCAAATGAATTCAGAATACTAACATAATACTAATAAATACTAATACTATCTCATGTAAAGATGGGCAGTCTAATGTAGTATGTTGGTTTGCACAACAACTCCAGCCTCTTTATTTTCTTAAACAATTTTTTATTGTGTCTAAAATAAAACGATATTATTTACAAATATCATATGTGAATTTGATTGCTATGAATTCTGTTCAATATTAAAGTATTTTCAAGCCTAAAAAGCAGCTTGTGATGGCTCCAGCACAAGAAGCAGCATGATTTCAGTGGGCAAAATATTCCGTCTTCACTTCACAACACTTTTGAAAAGCCTTGGACTAAAAGTGCTGCTTTGACTAATTAACACAATTCTTATGACTTGTAAAAACAGAAAGCGGCACAAGAGATGCATTACATTTACTACATCCATGAATACATTATGTTGTAGATCAGCTGTTATCTACATATTATAGGTCCAGACCTTTTCTACCCATTTGGAAATGGAGGCATTGTGAATCCCTCTCATGATGATGGAAGCTCTCCAATGGTATCATTGGAAAATTCATTTGTATATTTTGGATGTGTTTATCAACAGATTTATGTAAGAGCATTGTTTTTTTTTTATATTCATTCTTTTATTGTTGTTTCTGTTTACAAGTTCAAATAGCTGTATTATAACATTGTATTTCTTCTGCTATAGGTAAATAACAATGGACACTTGACATTTGATGGGCCTCTTTCCCAACCGATACCCAATTCTTCATTATCACAACTAAACAGAGACATCATTGCTCCCCTTTGGACAAAAATGGACAACCGTGTTAATGGAACCATCTCTTATCGCCAGGTCACCCGTGGTGGACTCTTAGTAGGAGCCTCGAACAACATAAACCAATATTTCCCCAATCTGAACTTTACTGCCTCATTTCTCCTCATTGCCACTTGGGATAAAGTCCCATACTTCAGCAACTCGTGGTCGGTAAGCTCTCTTCTTACCCATGTCTGGTCTACCCATGGTAGGCCTACATAGCTACCAAAAATATTCCAAAACCAAAAAGTTTTCAAAAATTATTATAAAAAAAACCAAAAACATGATTATTATTATTTATATATATATATACAGTAGATTGTATACAATGGGAGTGTGGATACATTGTTTTTAGTTCAAGCTGTTCGACCACGGGATCAAATGTGTAATTTCTGTGCCTAATTTTATTTATTTATTTTTTCTCATCTTTTCATTAAGTTGGGATAGGAGAAAGTATTTTAACATAAAAAATGCACACTTCAGTTTTAAGGCATTGTAGTTAATCATAAAGTGTTAATCTCAGTCTGTTTTATCTATTAAGATAATGTTCTGTTTCTGTAACAGAGTTCATCTTTTCAAGTTGTTTTGGTGTCTGGTGGTTCTTTGTCTTTTGTCATGATCAACTATGGAAAAATCTCCTCAACAGACCAACATTTTCAGGTTAGAAGGAATTAGAACCATATCACTGAACTTTGGGACTTAATATTATAGAGAACTTATAATAATGTTTTATTTATTTATTTATTTATTTATTTTTACTGAACAAATGAAAAATGCTCCAGAAGCTAATTGTTTCGTTTATTTTTGTTTACTCAGGCTGGCTATGGCACAATAAACTCAACAAATACTTTTTCAGTTCCTGTGCATGATGAAAATATGCTCTCTAACTCCAGCAATGTCAATGTGCTGGGACGCTGGGCATTCCGTATTGATGGCGGACCTGAGGAGGGTAATTCTTTATTCTGTTTAATACAGTGCAGTGATTCACAGTCTTGTCAGACCAAGTACCACTACTGATCCAAACAGACTCTCTAATTGTAACCAAGTCTCCACCTTACAAAAGCAATGAACCGTGTATATAGTATGAACTTAAAGCTACTGTAAGCAATTTAATTTGGAGTACCACCCAAATGTCCCAAATACAAGTATAAACTTAATATAATACTCAGTTATACTCAAACTCAACTATTATATCAATAAAATACTCATTACATATGACAATATATTTTATGTTATAAGGTTACATTTTATAATTACAGGATTATTCTACCCATATGGAGATGAGGATATAAAGAGCCCTCAGCAGTTTTTTGAAAGATCTGTTAGGATCCCCCTTCTGAAGCCATTTGTCTACTTCGGGCTTATTTATGATCAACTCTATGTAAACAGTATTTTCACATTCATGACATTTGATGATTCGCCTCTCCAGTGGTTTCCTGATTTTTTTTCTGCATCGATCAGAGACATAATTGCTCCACTGTGGACAGGCATTGATATTACACATAAGGGAACCATCTCTTACGGACAAGTAACAGATGGTCATCTCTTGAAACGGGTCTCAAAAGACATAAACCAATATTTCCCCAACCTTAACTTCTCTGCCTCATGGGTTTTCATTGCTACATGGGATAAAGTACCGTACTATGGAGACAGACGATCAGTAAGTTAGAATACACTTTTTGTATTTGTTTTTGATTGCATAGTATTTTCCTGAACTGAAATTTTTAAAAGAGTGGATATTTTTGATATTCATTGTATCATCCAGGAGTCAACCTTCCAAGTGGCTTTGGTGTCTGGAAACAACTTATCATTTGCACTTATGCATTATGGTCACATTGCCCCCTGTAAACTTTACCCTGCAAAGGTAAATTTGTGAGGAAAATATATTAATTTATTATATTCTCTCACCTAAACTTATAAACTTTAGCAATGTGATTTGTGTTTGGATTTAATTTAAAATTGTCTTTCCCTTGTGCTTTTTTTCCATTGGCAGTCTGGATATTATGACACCACTGATTCTACTGATTACTTTTCTATCCCTGTCTCTTCCATCACAAACCTGCCATACACAAGCAACGTCAATGTTTTGGGTAGATGGGTATTTCGCATTGACAATGAATCAGAAAACAATGGTAATAGTTTAATTAAAGTGGCCTTTACTTCAAACATTTAATTTAATATTTGTTATCTCTAAAAACAAGTAGAACAAAATGAATTTCTCCATTTAAAAAAAAAAGTGGAAAAAAAGTATAATGCCTTTACAGTATAACATAACAAATCATTTACAGCCTACATGTACACTGAAAATAATCATGTATTTTCTTAGGACTGTTCTATCCATTTAGAGGTGGAGGAATTTCAAATCTTCAATATGATTATGGATTTTCTGCTGTCTACTTGCAGAAGCCATTTCCTTACTTTGGGCGCACATACAGCTACATTTATGTGAGGACACTCATGGATGCAAACTTTATTTTTTGACTTTATAATAAAAACTTATTAGACTCTTATTAGTATCTTACCAGTATTTGTCAACATGTTATCTGTTATTTTACACCCCCTTTAGGTTTACAACAATGGATTTCTTACTTTTAGGTGGCCATTGTCTCAGTTAAATCCCCAAAGTTTTCCTGCATATACAAATGCAGACATCATTGCTCCATTATGGACAGATATTGAAAACAGTGTCTGTTCATTCCAACAATACAATAGTCCACGAGTACTACAGAGAGCTACGCAGGATATACGGCAGTATTTTCCTCATGTAAATTTCAGTGCAGACTCGGTCTTTGTGGCTACCTGGGATAATGTGGTATTTTCCAAGTCTTCAGGACAGGTAGGCTTTTGCTGGATTTGTTATATTATTTGTTTTCTATTGTCATAGTGACTGTGAGATAATAAACAGCTACAGGTCTATTTATGAATTTGATTTTGTTTTTCAGAATTCCTCTTTTCAATTAGTGCTGGTCTCAGGTGCTGGTTTGTCATTTATTTTATTTAACTATGGCAACACTGCACCAACTAAACATGCTGCACTGGTGAGAATGCTTTTAAAATTGCCACATTTTTTCATTCTGTGTCTTTAATTTTTTCATGTTTATTCATGTCTTTAATGTTTGTCTTATAGAAATATATTTACTATCATATAAATCTATTTACCTCTTACTAAATAACCTGTAACGAACATGTTTGTATTTATTATAGGCTGGATATGACACTATTGATTCAACCATTTATTTTACAATTCCTGTATCTAACATCACTAGCCTCAGCCACTCCACAAATGTCAATGTTACGGGACGTTGGGTTTTTCGTGTTGACATTTTGCCAAAAGAAGATGGTAATAAGTTTCCTTCCTTCCTTCCTTCCTTCCTGCCTTTTTCTTTCTTTCTTTCTTTCTTTCATTCTATTCTTCATTTCTTTCTTTCTTTCTTTCTTCATTCATTTATTCATTCATTCCATTCTTCCTTCCTTTCTTCCTCTTTCTCTCATTCATTCATTCTTTCTTTCTTTCTTTCTTCCATTCTTTCTTTCTTTCTTCCATTATTCATTCCTTCCTTCCTTTCTTTCTTCCTTCCTTCATTCCATTCTTCCTTCCTCCTTTCAACCTTCCTTCCTTCCTCTTTCTTTCTTTTTTCTTTCTTTCTTTCTTTCTTTCTTTCTTTCTTCCTTCATTCCATTCTTTCTTTCTTTCTTTCTTTCTTTCTTTCTTCATTCCATTCCATTCTTCCTTCCTTTCTTTCTTTTTTCTTTCTTTCTTTCTTCCTTCCTGTTAGAGTTTCATTCACAATATCTAAAATTTCTAATCCCAAGCCACAAACAAATATATATATATATATATTTTTTTTTTTCAGGTTTATTCTATCCATCTGGTCAAAGTAATGGAAGCTCACCAGCAATTCTCTTGCATCATCCATTCATATACTTTGGCCGCAAATACCACAAAATATATGTGAGAGATTATATAATGTAAATTACATTTGAAGTACATGTTGGTTACAAGCCATAGCAAAATATGTTGCCTTATCTACAGTAAATGTTCATGCCTTTACTGTAGGTCAACAATGATGGACATTTGACTTTTGATGCACCATTGAATGAATGTGTCCCCAAGGCTTTCCCTGCTTATTCTGCTAGAGATATTATAGCTCCATTCTGGACAAATCTTGCCAATTGTGTCAATGGAACCATCTCCTACCATTCGGTAATTCAAAGCCGTATTCTGGAGCGGGCGAGAGATGATATCAGACAGTATTTCCCTCAGCTTCAGTTCTCTGTATCTACAGTCCTTATTGCTACCTGGAATAAGGTGTCCTACATTAACAGCTCCAGGATGGTATGTTGATCATATATGGTTACGTTTCTAAATAAATGCTTCTAAACTTAAATGTAGAATGATAGTAGCATTGTGATTGTTAACAGAAGATGTAATAATAGAATGGAGTTTTAAATTATTGCTAATATTCTAAAAAGATTTAAAAGATTGCATGAATAGCATCTTGACATAATCAAAAGGCATAGGCAAGTACTTATAATATTTTGAAAACACACTTAAGTTCATGCTAGTTTACGTAAACTGGAATGGATTGAAAATGTAATCAGTGTTTTTTATTTTAATGCAAAGTAAAGGTTAATGAAGTGACATGAGAAAAATATTCAAGTGAAGAAAAGTTAGTTTGCAAAGTCATCTATACATTTTCATGTGTTTTAGGCAGTGGCAGAGCACAGTGTTTGGGCCCATCCACATGGTGGAGGGTTAGACCTACTTACAGTCCTATTTGTATGTTGCAGATAGAACAGATACATTTAAAAATAAAATAGGATATTAAATATTCAAATACAGTAATTTTTGAGTTTAATGAATTTGATAGAGCTTATTCTACCTGTCCATCTTATATTCAGGTTCACATGTCAGCTTGAGTTGAAAAGTTTTCTGACGTGATAGGAATCTATGCTTCTGTCTTGTCATTGGATGTCTTGTTATGTTGTTACATTTTGGTTTGTATTTATAGCCCTCATGATTTCTAGTCCTGGGTCGTGTATTCTGTAATACTGAGGCAGGCTGAAGACAGGACGAGATGAAGATGTAGGATTGCGAGCAGAATTGCCAGCAACTCGAGGCAGTTGATGTGCCAATGCAGCCGTGGGCCCATCCATAAGCCGGCGGCTGTGTGCCCATTGCAAACAGTGCCCCGGCCCATTTTGGAGGCGTCTGTCATGACCACGATGTGCCTGGAGACCTGCTCTAGTGGAATGCCTGCCCGTAGAAACGTGAGGTCGGTCCAAGGGCTGAAGAAACAGTGACAGATCAGCGTAATGGTCCTGATCGGGGCAGACGAGCGTGCTGGGGAATGGGAGGTCCGTGGGGGGATACCCGGCGGAGGTGGTCCCATTGGGGTCCCCAAATCGCCCCCAGTACTAGCTGCGCTGGCCTCATACCTGTGGGTAGCAGGACCGAGGCGGGGAGCCTCTGGGGTGGCTTGCTTTCTTACGAAGGTAAGCCACGACCACATCATTGCCATGGACATGTTCTCACAATGAGTACATGACCCATCCACGAATGCTGTCTCCGCGTGAGCAGTGCCCAGACACAAAAGACAGTGATCGTGACCGTCAGAAGGTGAGAGATAATGAGCGCAACCAGGAATAACACACAAAGGAAAGGCATCTTTAAAAAGACGTTCAGTGTGTGCCGCTCTTTTAGAGATATATACTCTTTTAGAGAAATATACTCTTTTAGAGAAATATACTGTTTTATTTCTGCCGAAGTGCCCAGGGGCATTCTCTGCAGTGCACCAGTGCAGCGGGGGGAGAAGCCACTGAAATGCACCGTCAGATCCAGCAGAAGTGAATGAACAGTCATGGGAATTCAGCTCAGTGATCATGACCGTTCGGCTCCGAAGAGAAAATCTGAATGAGCGGTTGTATACCAGCTCTTTTTATACCTGTATGTCCGGGGGAAGTGGTATGCAAATACCACTCGCCAATTTAAATTGGCCTTTTATCAAAGATCAGAGGTGTCTCGGGCTCCCAAAAGTGACCCCTAGTGTCACTACATCGACACAATGTCGAGTGAGTGACAGATAGGGAACATGAGGGCTATAAAGACAAACCAAAAGGTAACAACATAAGACATCCAATGACAAGACAGAACTAATAACAAGGTGACAAGTCTAATAAACCAAGACAACACGTTCCCACTTCCAAGGCATCAAAAACTGCAAGAGCCCAGCGCGTTAATCTACAGACGCCAAAGGCGTTTCAATGAAAAACCTTTGACATCAACTGACTGACACGATGGGCATTACAATTTTAGCATCTTTTAACTATACGTTGGGGTACAATTTTGTCATCGTGGCATATGTTGGGGGTATGATTGTCATTTAGTTTGAAATAAGCAACATTTATTCACAGTGGTTAATATTTAATCTGTTGTTTATCTGTCTGAAGTTACCCGTTTCATTCCGGGTGTATTTCAAGTCTTACAATCATTTAATGTGAAGAACAAACCTAAATGTCAATTTTTTGTAACCGAACACAGTCACCTGGCATCCACCATAACACATCCTGCACAAGTTTTGTTATAACACATTCAAAAATTGCCGGCTCAAGCAGCAATGACACTGGTATGACGTCAGAGACTCAGCGATTATGCCATTGGCTCTCACGTGTTTTGTGACCAATCGTCACAAGCTCAAGTATTTACCATTGGCTCACATGTGTCTTGTGACCGATTACAATGACCTCATGTTCGGATGTATATGTATTTTTACATGCCAGTGTCATGATAAATTGAGTCTGCCTGGTAATTGGAGTCCCCATATAACATCACATCGATTCCATTGGCTCAAAGAACTAGTACTCTATTCAGTGCCTGATTAAAAATCTTACAAATTCACTTTATGGTTCATGCAGTTTTAACTATGTAAATATGACATTTAATGTTTTTTTTAAATCATATGTTACACATAATAATATATAACTGAAATTATAGATTGTGAAATTAAAGATGTGTCTTTGTTTGTGATTTTCAGTTAGCCTAGACTTCAATGACATGCTATCACAATAACATGATAGGTTTTTGCTCAGGCATTACAAACAATTAGCCCCATGGGGACTTGATTTACCAGACGGACTAAATTTATCATGACACCAGTAGAATTAGGATGACACAGGATCAGGATGCCTTCACGGAGGGCATCTGCTTTTTACGTCTTTTCTTTAAGAACTGGTAAGGTTTATGCATAAATATGCAGTTGGGTGCTTCAAAATAACTATAAATAGTGTCATGTATATCAAATTATGAATATCAAAGTGTCTCTTTCATGTTTTATTTTGTTGATTATTGGTTATGTTTAGATATGGGGTTGGGTTAGGGGATCTAAAATATATGATTGTATATTTTAGAATCACACTAATATATTTATAAGTATAATAAAACATTGAGGTTAAACACATCAAATAATATCCAAAGATTGATAAATGATGACAAAGTTTTCTCATTGAAAACAATGGAGTTTCTCACTGGATATCAATGAGAGGACGCCAGGGGGCACCTTTGCAATCATCATGCAGACGTGGACGGTTTCAACACAAGCTTCAAAATTGGACGATTAGGGAATGAGAACGGGTTGACCAAGAACCAATGACAAATTGAACTGATAACAAGATAACAAGACAATGAACCTAACCAATAAACACATGAACAAGAGGGTCACATGACATAAACAGGAAACATAGCAATTAAAAATAATAAAAGACATGAAAATCAAAACATGAACAAAAACACACAAACACGTGAAATAAATTAAAGACATGAAACTAGAACAAAACCACAGAAACACTTGACAATAATATGCATGTTTGGAGGTCTACAGAGTTGAATGCTCATCCCCAAACCCCGCAGTTTGTGCCCTGCATGCCTTCTACCTATGCCATTGGATTAAGGGCACAAATACAGATTGAAGTACAAAGTTGCAATATTTATTTATTTATTTATTTATTTATTTATTTATTTATTATTTTTTTTTTTTTTACTCAGGTCTTGTGGTTTTCTCATTGAAACCTAATGTTTTTCTGGACCTTTCCCAGGAATACTCTGTCCAAGTGGTTCTAGTCTTTGGCAGAACGCTCTCCTTTGTCATTATGAACTATGGAAATATCTCCTCAACAGATCAACATTTTCAGGTCAGAAAGAATAAGAATCTTGTTACAGACTCAGACAATGTAAATGTCTTTCAGTAGAAAAAGTGAAGAACAAAAATTGTCCAAAGCTTATCAAATGAACTTATATATAAGATTGATTGATTGATTGATTGATTGATTGATTTTGTCTTTGTTTTGTTTACTTAGGCTGGCTATGACACAGTAAACTCAACAAATTATTTTTCAATCCCTGTCCATGACGAGAATATGCTCTCCAACTCCAGCAATGTCAATGTGCTGGGACGCTGGGCATTCCGTGTTGATGGTGGACCTGAGGAGGGTAAAGTTACTGTATAATATAGTGGATATCAGAACACATTTCTAACGAATAGACATGATGCTATAATGCTTAATACAATTGGGATTATTAGGAATATTCTACCCGTATGGAGATGAAGATGCAAAGAGCCCTCAGTCAGATGATGGAAGTTCTCCACCAATCATCCTACTGGAGCCATTTGTCTACTTTGGCCGTATTTACAACACAATATATGTAAGATGCTGTGTGATGTACATGACATTCATTTACTTATTGAAACAGCATCAGTTTACAGTATATTCCACATAGGATGCCTTATTTTAGGATGTTACTTGAAAATCCAGATGAAAAACAGAACCAAACAGATTTTGTTCACCCACCTATTTGGTTCCCATATAATAATGTCTAATTTGGTCCTGCAGGTGAATAATAATGGAGATCTGACATTTGATGAGCCACTTTATCAGTGGTATCCTTATTATTATTCTACATTCTCGCCCAGAGACATCATTGCTCCACTGTGGACAGACATTGATATTAGATGGGGTGGAACCATCTCTTACCGAGAAGTAACAGATACTCGTCTATTTGAGAGGGCCTCAAGAGACATAAACCAATGTTTCCCAAACTTGAACTTCTCTGCCTCTTGGGTTTTCATTGCTACATGGGACAAAGTACCATACTATATGCAAAGAGAAGCAGTAAATATTTATTTTAGTTTGATTGCACTTGAATTGCATTTTCTATTAACCAAAATGTGTTAAATAAAAAATAGTGTTCAGTAAAACGAGTATTCATGAGGAATTCCATGTATCTTCCAGGAGTCAACCTTCCAAGTGGTTTTGGTGTCTGGCAAAAACCTATCATTTACACTGATGCATTATGATTATATTGCTCCCACCATTTATGTAGAGGTAAAGTAGTATGGGATATATGATGAATTATGTTGTCTCACCTACATTATCTGTAGCAGTGTGTATTTGGGTTTAATGGAACTTTTCTTTCCTTTTGTGCTTCTTCATTAACAGTCTGGCTATGACACAATTAATTCTACTGAATACTTTTCAATCCCTGTCTCTGACATCACAAACCTGGCATACACAAGCAATGTCAACATTTTGGGTAGATGGGTATTTCGTGTTGACAAAGAATCAGAAAACAACGGTAACATACTATATAACATTTTCTTCAAATATCTCAAAACATGAACATTTGTCAGTTTATTTTAATATTACTGTATATTTATATGTGTACAGTTAAGAAATGTACATTTATGTATCTAACATCTCCCTCTGTTTTGTTTTCAGGATTTTGTGACACAACTGAACCCCAAGGTACATTTATATGAGGTTGACAATGTGGTTTCTACTTTCTACTTTAGTCAAATATATTTGATGCCTCAATTTGTTTGCATTGGAGTATCATTGCAATTCATTTAGTTCCCCTGGTCATTCCTGTACACAATTGGCAGTCAGATATGTACATAAAAAACAAATGTATTATATTATAGCTGCACCACTTGAAAAGCCTTTTGGGAAATATCATATGTTATATTTCCTGGTAACACTTTATAACTTTACAGTTGCCCGCTGTCACACGAGTCCACCACTGCTGCAGCAGCAGCAAGCGCTCAAAACAATCAAACAGGCTTTGTAAGAAAGAATGTAAAGTAATTCAACCTTGAATTAAACATGCATAATTTACACTGATGAGCCAAAACATTATGACCAATAATATACGGTTGGTCCTCCGTGTACTGCCAAAACAGCACCAACTCGCAAAGGCATGGACTCTACAAGACCCCTGAAGGTGTCCTGTGGTATCTGGCACTAAGACATTAGCAGCAGATCCTTCAAGTCCTGTAAGTTACAAGGTGGAGCCACTGTGGATCGGACTTGTTGGTCCAGCACATCCCACAGATGCTCAATCAGATTGAGATCTGGGGAATTTGGAGGTCAGGGCAACACCTTGAACTCTTTATCATGTTCCTCAAACCATTCCCGAACAATGTGTGCAGTATAGCAGGGTGCATTATCCTGATGAAAGAGGCAACTGCCATCAGAGAATACCATTGTCATGAAGGGGTGTACCTGGTTTGCAACAATGTTTAGGTAGGTGGTATGTGTCAAATTGACATCCACAAGAATGGCCAGACCCATGGTTTTCCCAGCAGAACATTGCCCAGAGCATCACTCTCCCTCCACCGGCTTGTCGTTTTCCCACAGTACATCCTGGTGCCATCACTTCCCCAGGTAAACGGCGCACACGTACAAGGCCGTCCACGTGATGTAAAAGAAAACGGGACTCACCAGACCAGGCAACCTTCTTCAACTGCTCCAAGATCCAGTTCCAACACTCGCGTGCCCATTGTAGGTGCTTTCAATGGTTGACAGGGGTCATCATGGGCACTCTGACCGGTCTGTGGCTATGCAGGGTGCGATGCACTGTGCGTTGTGACACATTCCTCACATAACCATCATTAAAATTTTCTGTGACTTGTGCCACTTTAGACCTTCTGTCGGTTCGGACCAGACGGTATATCCTTCATTGCCCTTGTACATCAATGAGCCTTGGGTGCCCAAGACCCTGTCGGCGGTTTGTGGTTTGTCCCTCCTCGGACCACTAATGGTAGGTCCTCACCACTGCTGACCGGGAGCACCTCACAAGCCTTGCCGTTTCAGAGATGCTCTGACCCAGTCATCTGACCATAACAATTTGGCACTTGTCAAAGTCGCTGAGGTCTTTACTCCTGCCCATTTCTCCTGCATCCAACACTTTCACTACGATAACTGATTGTTCGCTTACATCTACAAGCTACTTAGACCTTGACATGTGCCTTTGACAGAGGTGTGGTTACATTTACTTGAGTACATTTTTGGAGAAAATTTACTTTCAAGAGTAAGTTTAATAGCGGGTACTTTTTACTCTTACTCAAGTAAATTTCTAATGAAAATGTTTTTACTTTTACTTCATTACCATGGGCAACGTTCCTTTCGTAACATTACTGGTTTTAATTAAATACGTTTTAATAAATGTGTGGTTTATTGAGAGATTTTTAAATGGGTCTTTTACGACAGTGGAACTTTACAGTTGCTCACTGTCACTCGAGTCCACACTTTCTTTTGTCATGCATTGCTTTCATATTACACCAAGATAAACAGATATTTCAAGCTAAAAAAACTCGTTGAAGATTGTGATAACGTGAGCTTGGGCGATATATCGAATATTAATAATATAATCACAATCATTTTGCTGACTATGTAAAATTAACCAGTATCGTGAATATCATGATGATTTTAATGTGCTTTCATTTGGCCATTAAGTTTCATTAACAGCCCATCAGTAGACTAATTTCACGATCCTTCAGGACTGCACAATTAATCAAAATAATATCAAAATAGTGAGTTGGTCATATGTGATTATTAATCCATGAGAGTCTGTGATTTAAAGACAGATAAACATGGTCTTAGTGTGATTCAGAACAAACCGGTGACGCGCTGATCTGTGTGCACGCGAATGGCGGCGCTCTCAGATCAGTTCACATGCATTGTGAAATCATAGTAATGCAGGTTCAAGCAATCGTGCAATTCCAAACATTAGTAACCGCTACAAGTTATTAAACAAATCTACAAATGCGGCATCATATAACAGAAAAGCAGGAGATTACAGCATTTCATGAAATGCGGAACATTGTAAACTGTCAAACACACATTGCCCTTTCTGTGTCGAAATAAAAGCCCCTTGTGAAGTTGAAGTAAATACGACAGCACTTTTGGTGTCAAAATAAAAGCCTCCAGGTGGAGGTGAAGTAAACAAGACAGAAATATATTACTTTTGTATAACACAAATCTAATAATCAGAATAATAATGATAATTCAGCATTATATTATAATAATAAACCTGACGTGTCCCACAGTAATAATTTAGTATTTTGCAATGTTCAACTGGTGTTTCAAAAATAAGTCAGTGTACAATGGTTGTTTGGATGAAATGATGGTTCCTCTGATAAAATAAAAAAATAAATAAAAACACACACACTTGAGCCATTTTAGAGAAAATACATAACTATCGAGATATATATCGAATATCGTCAATAGGCTGAAAAATAAAAGACATATCGCCCTTTCAAAAAATTTTGATCTGTTGAGGAGATATTTCCATAGTTCATAATGACAAAGGAGAGAGTTCTGCCAAAGACTAGAACCACTTGGACAGAGTATTCCTGGGAAAGTTCCAGAAAAACATTAGGTTTCAATGAGAAAACCACAAGAACCACAAAAAAAACAAAAAAAAAACAGTGCAACTTTGTACTTCAATCTGTATTTGTGCCCTACTGTGTTGTGGTGATGGTCATTTTCAGGGTGATTCTGTATTTATGAGCTCTGTCCTCAATTTCTAAGTATATATGTATATCAGTGCTGAAATATATCAGTGTCTACTGTATAAATCCATAAACTTCCCCGTTAAGTGTAAATGCCTTTTGCTCTTCCGATCGCATGCGTTCGTGTCTACTGGAGCGCATCTCTGCGCGTACACGCTGTACAGCAACTTTGCATTTGACAGATGTGCGTTTTTCTCATGGACAACAGAGAACAAGATCTGAACTTAAATAAGCCTTTAACACATTTCCAAATAAAGAGGTGGTTCAGTTTACCCTTACTGTATAGAACTAATGATCTAAATTCTTTCTACAATGAAAATACTGTAACTACACTGAACTAAGAATCCATACAGGGCTTTAAAAAGTGTTGAAATAGCAGAGGTAGCCATTAACAAAGTATGCTTGCTTCGTTTTATTCAGCATTAAATATGATTGGGCCTGTGGAATATTGTTCACGTTTTTCACCGTAATAATTACTAAAAACTGGTTTCCAAACTTCTCTTCTAATTTACAGATTCATCCAAATCTGACAAGCATCCTTAAAGTGATAGTTCAACCATAATTTAATATTCTGTCATCATTTCCCCCCTTCATGTTGTACCAAACCTGTGTGACTTTCTGTATTTTGTGGAACCCAAAAGATGTTAGACAGAATTTTAGGGACTGACAATCTTAGTCATCATTCCCTTTTAAAATAAGGAGGGAAAAACATGCAGTGAAAGTAAATGGTGACTGAGGACAACATTCTGTCTACATCTCCTTAATTGTGTTGCATTGAAGAAAAAAAGTCATACAGGGTTGGAACAGCATGAGGATGAATGATGAAAGAATTTACAATAATAATAATAATTATTATTATTATTAAATTATTATTATTATTATTATTATTATTATATAATACATGTTTAATGTGTTTTGTGTAATGGAATATTGGGGAGTAAACGTCCATTATATTACATATGAAAGTAACCAGTTACACGCCACTTTAGTATTCTTTTAATTGGATACTTTTTTACTCTTACTCAAGTAATTATTAATATCATTACTTTTACTTCTACTTGAGTAATTATTTCTCAAGTAATTGTACTTTTACTTGAATACAGTTTTTGGCTACTCTACCCACCTCTGGCCCTTGTTAGGATATGATCTATGTTATTCACTTCACCTGTGAGTGGTCATAATGTTTTGGCTCATCAGTGTATATAAAATATAAATATGTATTATAATAATATAATATTATCATAATTAAGAAATGTTATGACTTTTGCTGTTTTCCAATTACACAGGATTATTTTGCATAATTTACATGGATCGTCATTATCAAACATTTAAAAAAAAAATTATCTACAAAATGTAGATAATTACAGATCTTCTCAATCAAAACCTATCAGCATCAAATCTGTATTAATGCATCATATAATCTGTATTTATGCATCATACAGTATATATATCTACATCCACATTGTTCAATCAAAGAAATATGATGCAGAAGTTTCCTTAAGATCGAAACACATGCTCATGTTTTACTAAAAAGAGAGAAGCCTATTTTTCTCAGGCAACATAAGTGGTGTAATTGCGAAAATTTGTTTTTTGGTTTCATGAAACAATTATCGAAAAGAAGATTTACTGGCTATTAACCAGTTATCAGCATTTAAAAATAATGTTTTAGCTCCGGAACAATTGAAAGGGACTTTGTTCTCGTTTTTGGTAACGTTCTGCAAAAAAAAAAAAAATAAAATAAAATAAAATAATAATATATATATATATATATATATATATATATATTAATTTTTTTGTTTACATTCCTTGAACTGTTTTCTGTCCCTGGGTGTGTTCCATTCCAAAAGGCTCATCCTTATGCCCTGATCCCTTCAGAGGGTTTGCCCACCAGAGTGAGAGCTTCGGAGGTTTGAAGGGTGTAGGGCTCAAAAATATCGGTCAGTCGGAATGCACTTCAACGTCATCTATCCAAACCAATGGAGCAGCTGCCGTCTAACAAAGGCAAATGCTAATGACCATCACCTGCACCTAATCAGAAATAAATATTTATACATGATTTTGCCTATTATTAACTATTTTCAGAATGCAAACCAAAACTAAATGCTTTAAAACTTTTAGACTTTATGAAGAAATGTAAGCTTCATGTTTAAATATTTATTTATTTAAAAAATATGAACCAAACAATGAACCAGTACATGTTCAATTATTAATAAAATGCCACTGTGTATATTTCTTTTATTTCAACTCCTTTATTAGAATAACAGATCAACTGAATTTACAGGAAAATAACACAAACAAAAGCCAGTTTCAAACAGAAAGCCAGGGGTTTAAATGTTTTAAAAGTTCTTTATAATAATTAAAAGCCTTTAAACCAGTGCCTTTTTGTTTATAGAACCAGAGTGTGTTTAGAGGTGCAGGTGGGTTAATTTACAACAAACCTGTAGATTTATGATGTATGGTCCTGTTCCAGTCCGTTTGGCAGTGAAGTGTCCATCAGTTGAACCCTATGGAAACGCCCTTTTTTGAAAGGCCCTTTGGAGCAGCTATTTATGAGCCCTTCGGTTTGGAAAGACCCTTCAACATAGCAGCTACGAACGTTTCCCCTTTGAAGTGCCCTTCAGAGGTGGATTTATTCCATTTGGAACGCAGGGCCTGCAGCCAACACCTTTAGAGTGTGCCGTTTATAATTGTCCTACCAGAAATTTCTCCACATACTGTAGTTCCTGACAGAAATGAAGCAAACTGTTTGCACTTGCTTTGAATGAATTTCACGCAACAAATAATTTAATGTTTACATTCACAAATGTCCGTAAAAAAAAAAAGTATTAACAAAAATTATGATGATGTTGATGCTGATGATAATAAAAATCATCATCATAATTTTGAGTTTGAGTTTTTATGAAACAAAGTAACCATGAAAAATAATGACGAATATTTATAAAATAAAACCTGGCAAAAAGAAAATAACAGGACACTCTTTCCTATTTCATCTGGATAACGAGTGCTGCAGCCTATATTGTGAAATGGACGGAAAATTTACGCTTAACTGGTTGTTAAAATTATTGGTGGCAATATGTTTTTCTACATATTTATGTCCATCTAAAAAAAATGGAAATAATCCTGCATCACCCAATGATGTTTGCTGCGACTGCAGCTGCAGATGGCGAAATGTATAAAATAATTAAATTATGATAATATTACATATGCACATTTAATTCAAGATTCAATTCTTTATGACAAAGCCTTAATTTAGATTATTCCCAAATGTTAATTAATGCATTAACTACCAAACATGTACTAACATGTAGTTAAGGGGGCTGTTATTCCACATTAATTAATTTTACTCCAGATGTAGTTAAGGTTAGCTCATCATTAGTTCTTGATTAGTCCATTCCTTATCTCATCATTAATTCATGCTTAATGAAGTATTAATTCATGTATTAATTCATGATTATTCATGTACCCTTATTATAAAATGTTACCAATTTCCTTTTTAAAGAAAACCCTTCAAGTGCCATAGTGTGTGGAAAAAGTCCAGTTGCCACTGGCACGAGGATAGTAGGAGGTCAAAATGCATCAGCTG
This sequence comes from Myxocyprinus asiaticus, assembly GCF_019703515.2. Lineage (NCBI taxonomy): Eukaryota > Metazoa > Chordata > Actinopteri > Cypriniformes > Catostomidae > Myxocyprinus > Myxocyprinus asiaticus. Next base: position 31,022,023 of record NC_059379.1, on the reverse strand, counting down.
GACGTTGGCCCTGGCAGGCTAGCCTTCGTCAGTTTGGCAGACATATCTGTGGAGCTTCTCTAATCAACAAAGACTGGGTGCTGTGTGCTGCCCACTGTGTTGGGTAAATCTTTTTCATTTCTTAAGGGATTTCTCAACATAATTACTTTAGTAGTTGCATGAGCAAATGCATAGATTAAATTATTGTGATGTCACACCGTCACGTTCAGTATGCCTGTGTGATTATGATGGACATACAGTATAATAGGTTGATACACATTAATACACATCCTTACATGTTTAACACACTTCTAAAGTCTGACAAGTGTGGCATATAAAAATGAGAACTACATTTAGACATAGAATATGTGTCTGTAGTAGGGTTGCACGGTATACCGGTACTAACGATATATCGCGATACCAAAATGTTTTAAATGGTACGATATCATCTTGTTGTTAATTTCGGTACCGTATTAAAGTATGCTGCCATTAGCAAAATGTAATGTAATGTGAGAGTTTTGAGATGAAATCAAAGATCATTTGAAAATATTTTTAAAAAGTGCCTCTATATGGCCAAGTATGATCATTAAACAGCAGAAAGATGTCCTTTAATGAAATAATATACTGTCACATGCCCTGCTTGCCACAGTATGAATAAGAGGCTCCGCTCTGCCGTCATCTCCTTCACACACATACACACACACGCAACACACACAGGCATGCACACGAACATACACACACACACACACAGGCACGCACACGAACACAACACACACTATGAATGCTTGATTTTCATGCAGTGTGTCCAATAGTATCCATCTGTAGAGCCACAGATCAGTGTGTTGAGTGTATAATCGGCTGTGAACTCTCAAATGAACTCTTTCTCCATTGCAGCTTGGAGATTTCAGCTTGTGAGTCGCAGGTAGCTTGATATAACGAACGCTTCACAAAAAGGTAGAACTTCAAAGATCTTTCAAAATAAAAGTCCCACTAAATGAGAGCTCTGTTCAACTTCAATGAAATTGAAGACATTACGACAGAAAAATATTACTACTGTGTAAAAGTGTAATATTCAAAGCAGTCGCAATAATACTCATAGTAACAATAATATTAAATGGTTATATTATTAGTATTATTATCTGTAAGCAATATCACATAAGCAAGTGTACTGAATATCAGCATGTTGTGATTCAGCCATGGCAGCCTTTTGAAATTGTTTTCATTTAATGTTTTCATTAATAATATAAAGCTCTGTTGTGCATCTTTTTTACCAAAAATAATGAATTTGATTAAACATAATTTGATCATAAATTTTAATTAAAACATTTAAGGGGCCTGGATAGCTCAGTGTGTAAAGAGGCTGACTACCACCCCTGAAGTCATGAGTTCGAATCCAGGGCATGCTGAGTGATTCCAGCCAGGACTCCTAAGCAACCAAATTGGCCTGGTTGCTCGGGAGGTTAGAGTCACATGGGGTAACCACCTCGTGGTTGCTATAATGTGGTTTGCTCTCAGTAGGGCATGTTGTGGGTGGATGCCGTGGAGAATAGCGTGAAGCCTCCACGTGTGCTATGTCTCCACATTAACACACTCAACAAGCCGCGTGATAAGATGCGTGGACTGATGGTCTCAGATGCGGAGTCACTACACCACGAGGACTTCCAAATTGGAGAGAAAAAGGGGAGAATTTTTTTTTAAACATTTAACATAGAATCCAGAAAAATTTAAACAGAAAAGGCATAATTTGTATCTGTAAGACTTTATGCAGTTCTTTTAAACAAGCAATTTTCTGTGTAATTTCATTAAAAAAAGTTTCGAGTTTCGAGTTAATATTGATACCGAGGTACCAGGGCTGGTATCGTCCCGAAACCAAAATCTTGGTATCGGAGCAACCCTAGTATGTAGTACTTACATAATCGGTCTACTTGTAAATAATATTTTACTTCAGTATCATCATACTGTATATTGAATATTCAAACTTGATTACATCTGGTTTCAATTTAACAAGTTCCTTTCTGCATGCAGTCAGAATAAATGCACAGACATAATTTTAAAGTATTACATTATGTTTATCTGATATAAATTAAATTACATTCTTAATTTGTCTATTTTTTTTATCTTCCTCAGTTTTCCCAAAATTATATTGACCGTGGTTTTGGGGCAACAGACCCAGCAAGGCAGCAACCCCAATGAGGTGTCCAGAAGTGTGAAGTTGATCATCAAACATCCCAGTTATGACCCTAATACAAATGACAATGATATCGCTCTGCTCAAACTGAGCTCTTCTGTCACCTTCACTGACTTCATCAGACCTGTGTGTCTGGCAGCCGATAACAGTGTGTTCCACAGTGGCACAGAGAGCTGGATCACTGGATGGGGAGTCACTGCTGAAGGTGGTGAGAATTTTCATTGATATAAACAATTATGTGTTTCACTTTTTAGTTCTGTAACACTTTACAATAAGGTTCCATTTGTAAACATTACTTAACTTAATCCGCATAATTAACATGAACTAACAACGAACAGTACTTTTACAGCATTTATTTAATCTTGGTTAATGTTAATTTCAACATATAGTAATACCTTTTTAAAACCAAAAGTTGCATGTGTTAACATTAGTTTATGCACTATGAACTAACAATAAACAACTGTATTTTTATTTACTAACATTAACAAAGACTTATAAATGCTTTAAAAAAAAAAATATATATATTGTTCGTTGTTAGCTCATGAGACCTAATGCATTTACTAATGTTAACAAATGTAACCTTATAGTGTTACCTTTAGTCTGAGATGAAACAACATTCACAGCCCATGTTACTTGTAATGTAAAATATTTCCAAGTGAAATGGTATGCAACAAGAAAATGGGGTGTTTTTTTTTTTTTTTTTTATAGATTTTGTCACAGCTAGGATTTGATCTTGGGTCTCTGGTACAAGAGTCTTAAGTTCAACCACTGAGCCACAGAAGGAAGCTAAACCAGATAGTCAGACGCAATCTTAAATGAACTCAGAGTTTATTAACGATAGAAAAAGGGTATAAAAAGCAACTTCTTACTGACAACTACAAAACAGAAAAATCTTTAGTCCAAAAAGGAGGAAAAAATAATCTCCAAAGAACTCAGGGAAAAAACACCAAAAAACAGCAAAAATAAACACAGGGAAAAAACAATCCAAAAGGCTTTCGAGGTTTAGTACTTAGAACTAGAGCAGACTTACAGCAGCAACTGGCTAGGAACATCAATAACCAAGCAAAGAAACAAAAGGAAGTGATCAACTTAAATACACAGCCCAGAACGAGGCACATGTGAAAACAATAACACATGATAAAATGGCGGGAAACTGAAATGAAACACAATGAGGGCCTCTAGTGGCCAAAATATAACATTAAAGCAAAAAAAAACTCTGACAGATTTTTTTAGTCAACGGGCATTGATTGACTCATGAAAAGTGGTCTCTATATGACAGGTTGTAGAAGGGGAGGATTTGAAAAATAACAGTGCTTGGTGATGTTGTCTGAAATGAAAAGTTGTTTCAGAGGCAGATTAAGTAATTAAATTAATAAAAGATTACGAAAAACAAAAACATTTTATATTTTATTTTGAAAAATGTGCACTGATAAATTGTTCACAATAAGACCAGGATCAGAATCAGAATGAGCTTTATTGCCAAGTATGCTTACACATACAAGGAATTTGTCTTGGTGACAGGAGCTTCCAGTGTACAACAATACAAAAACAGCAGCAAGACATAGATAATAATACAAAATACAAAATAAAACTAATTATACACATACGTACAGACACACACATACATACATACACACATACACATGGGTAGTGCAAATCTAATACAATCTGTTATGTACAGTGCAAATACAAACCTGTTATGTACAGTGCAAAATTTTATTTTATTTTCTATTTAGAGGAATGAAATGGCAGAAGAGGTTGGGTGTGTTGGATAAATATAAGAAAGACTAAACTGTGTATTGCACATAGTTATTGCTCAATGGGGCAATTTAACTGTTCATGAGATGGATAGCCTGAGGGAAAAAACTGTTCCTGTGCCTGACGGTTCTGGTGCTCAGAGTTCTGAAGCGTCAGCCAGAAGGCAACAGTTCAAAAAGGTAGTGGGCAGGATGAGTGGGGTCCAGAGTGATTTTTCCAGCCTTTTTCCTCACTCTGGAAGTGTATAGTTCTTGAAGGGGGGGCAGGGGGCAACCAATAATCCTCTCAGCAGTCCAAACTGTCCTTTGTAGTCTTCTGATGTCTGATTTCGTAGCTGAACCAAACCAGACAGTTATTGAAGTGCAGAGGACAGACTCGATGACCGCTGAGTAGAACTGTATCAGCAGCACCTGTGGCAGATTGAATTTCCTCAGCTGGCGAAGGAAGTACAACCTCTGCTGGGCCTTTTTCACAATGGAGTTAATGTGGGTCTGCCACTTCAGGTCCTGTGAGATGGTAGTGCCCAGGAACCTGAATGACTCCATTGCTGCCACAGTGCTGTTTAGAATGGTGAGGGGGGTCAGTGTTGGGGTGTTTCTCCTAAAGTCCACAATGATCTCCACCGTTTTGAGTGTGTTCAGCTCAAGGTTGTTTTGACTGCACCAGACAGCCAGCTGTTCAACCTCCCTTCTGTATGCAGACTCATCGTCATCTCGGATGAGGCCGATGACAGTGGTGTTGTCTGCAAACTTCAGGAGCTTGACAGAGAGGTCCTTGGTGATGCAGTCATTGGTGTAGAGGGAGAAGAGTAGTGGGGAGAGCACACATCCCTGGGGGGCACCAATGTTGATTGTACAGGTGCTAGAAGTGAGTTTCCCCTGTCTCACAAGCTGCTGCCTGTCCGTCAGAAAGCTGGTAATCCACTGACAGATAAACATGGGAACAGAGATTTGGTGTAATTTATTCTGGAGTATAGCTGGGATGATGGTGTTGAAAGCTGAACAGAAGTCCACAAAAAGGATCCTTGCATATGTCCCTGGTCTGTCCAGATGTTGCAGGATATGATGCAATCCAATGTTGACTGCATCATCCACAGACCTGCTTGCTCGATACGCAAATTGAAGGGGATCTAGAAATTGTCCAGTGATGTTCTTCAGGTGGGCCAACAGCAGTCTCTCAAATGATTTCATGACCACAGACAACAGGGCGACAGGTCTGTAGTCATGAAGTCCTGTGATTTTTGGTTTCTTTGGGAAAGGAATAATGATTGAGTGTTTGAAGCAGCATGGGATTTCACACTGCTCCAGTGATCTATTGAAGATCTGTGTGAAGATGGGGGCCAGCTGGTTAGCATAGGATCGAAGACGAGCTGGTGAGACGCCATCTGGGTCTGAAAGACGCGACTCACATCATCTTCACAGATCTTAAGTGCAGGTTGAGTAGCAGGAGTGGGGAGGAGGGGGGTTGCAGGAGGTGTTGGTGTTTGTGTGAAGTGAAGGTCAGAGTGGGTGTGGGGTGTGAGATTGGGCCTTTTCAAATATGAACAAATTCAGGTTGTCAGCCAGTTGTTGGTTCCCTACAGGGTTGGGGGTAGGATTCCTGTAATTTGTGAGTTGTTTCATGCCACTCCACACTGATGCAGGGTCGTTAGCTGAAAACTTGTTTTTCAGCTTCTCAGAGTATCTTCTTGGTGTATTAAGAAAGCAGAGTCTTTTAACACTATGCTCACTGTTCAGTTTGACTTTATTTTCCTACTTAATACTATATTTGTAAGTGAAAGGGTGTTGAGCTTTTTAGGTTGTGATTGCTCTATATGATGTAGGTACATTAAGCACTAGCTTTGTTTACTGAACATCAAACAGTTTTAGATAGCACATTTGTGTTTATATTTTCAGCAACATATGTTGTTTAATATATCCTGTGTATACAATTCTGAGAACATTATTAATATTTTCTGCAATGATTACTAATTTACAAGGTACTAATCCCACAAACCTTCAATATAAATTTATAACCACTCAATATTAAATCTATGCATTTATCATGTCTTTCCTACAGAGTCCCTATCCCCTAATATTCTACAGGAAGTGGAGGTTCCAGTAATTGGTAACAGACAGTGTAACTGCCTCTATGAAGTTGGAACAATCACAGACAACATGATCTGTGCTGGTCTACTGGAAGGAGGCAAGGACTCATGTCAGGTATAGAAGCTCTCTGTTTATATACTGATGTTCAGTGTAATAATACAATATACATTTACCACACATTTTTAATGATTTTATTTTCTTTTCCTAACCTCCACTTCATTCATTCAAATTACGTAACTTCAGAAAAAGTAGTTTTTTTTTTGCAGCTTAGATAATAATTAATTAATTGGCTTTTTGAAATGGGGAGGAAGTTTTGAGTTCTGAAAGTTACTGTATACAGTACATTATAGTGTGTTTCAAATTGCTTCAAATTGTTTTTCTCAAAAGATCAATGAAAGTTTGAACCTTCATGATATTACCTTTTTTTAGAACCTCTGACATCTTGGCAGATGTTTGGCAGTGACTTAAAATGTGAATATACTATGTTACAATATAGCGTAGCCAATACACTATTTGTGATACTGTATGTATTCCTAGGGAGATTCAGGGGGTCCAATGGTGAACAGACAGAACACTGTATGGATCCAGTCAGGTATTGTTAGCTTTGGGAAAGGCTGCGCTCGACCTAATCTCCCTGGAGTCTACACCAGAGTATCACGCTATCAGGAATGGATCTCCTCCCATGTATGCAGCGATCCTCCAGGTTTTGTCCAGTTTATCTCCACTGGAGCTGATTCTGACAATACTTACTCTTGCTCTGGCCTACCTCCTCTTCCGACATCAACTGCATCTACATCAAGAACAACCTCTGCAAGATCTTCTTCAAAACAAAATTCAATCTCATATTTTCTGTTGCTTATTGCAATACTGTTCTCATTTCATATGTAAACACATTCATAAATGTAGCCAACAAAGATCTTATAACATATGTAGTCGTCCAATTACATATACAATATGTAAAAATTTCTTTCATAATTTACCACAGTTTCATATTGTGTTGTCGATGTAAAGGGGGTTCAGGTTTATACCAGATATAAATTAATTGTGTTGTCTTGGGATTTCAAATCTGATGGATTATATTAAAAGCCAGTTTTTCCCTCAACGGCTTACATTTTCAAAATGTTTAATTTTCTTTCCAGTTCATCTTTTAAGATGTCCTCTAACTTCCCACAAATACAGTTTTTAAAATAACCCTGGATTTCAACTTTTACTTATTCTGTTGATGTTCTAAGTCTCTTATACAGTATGTTTAGATCCTCATTTGCTGTCAGTTTAGCTTTTGTTTTAAAGAGTAGTTTTGTTTTAGTACTCATAGTGTAGTCACATGATCAATGTATAATTTTCTTATATCTTATGCATTTTCAATTATTTATCTGTTTCCTTTTTTGTTACGGGCTTATCTCGCATTTTACTGGGTGGGTAGACACACAGAAATACCCTGAATTTGTGACCTTTATATGAGAAATATGACATCTTCATCTTCTGTCCAAATGCTTTTATTGGATGAAATATTAAACATTTGGTGGCCCAGTGAACAAATTTCCTTTGGCACAGCTTTGGCTAAAATAAACAGCTGAAATGCAGCCCAGGTCAGAAAGTGAATAACGGCCCAAATCTGGTACATATCTTATTAGCTCTAACTGAACCAAAACAGTGCCATAACTGCACCAGTAAAGACCCAAAATGAGAAAAGTTAATGTGGGCCATACATGGGCCTTACGCAATTCTTTTTTGGCTATTTTCTGTTGAGGCCTGATGAAGACCCTTATGTGGCTGATAGACTAAATGCCAGTATACTCCAAGAATTGAACCAGAAGAACACTAAGCCTACTTTATGCTTCAATTTACTGCAGAGTAAATCAATCAATAACCATAAAAAAATTAAATTACAATATTTTTTTTATTTGAAGTAAAAACAGCATTTTAAACATTACAGAAGTGTGTTGATGTTGGTAGTATCATTGGAAGTGATTAAAATTGTCTAATGCATGTATTTACAATCATTTAAATTTTCCATTTAAAATAATGTTAAAAATTACACATGAAAAGTGTATTAATGTTTGTAAGTCACATCAGAAATGTCTATAGTCTAATAATGTGTGCATTTTTTTTTTTTTGTAGAATCACACCCATGGGCCATATCTTTTTACTTACAAATTGTCAGGAAAAATAAGAAAAAAAATTTCACACAAGTATAACATATAATTAGAAACATTTCAGACATTATTTCAGAGAGTAATATAAAATGCATATTTTAAATAACCTGAATAACCCTACACATATCATTTATGCCAAAAACTTTTGATCCTAGGTACTAAACTAAGGAAATATTACATAATTATTTCCTTCAAAACAAAGACTACTTTGAGAATTAAATTACTTTATATTCACAAATAATCCTAAATATATCAGTAATAGGATTTTACAATGCCAAAATTTCACTTACCTTAAGCTACTTAAGGGTGTGTCAGGGCACTGCAGTTGTGAGGAGAGAAAAGTACGTGAAAAATGGCCACAGTGCCATATGTAATTTGCTGCTGCAGTGACAGTTTCACTAATCATGCAATAGTAATTTAAAGAAGATGCTACAACAACAAGACCAACCGATGGCATTGTTGAACAGGCTGAGATGTGGACTGCCACACCTGCCTACGTGTTTTTCCAAGTATAAACCAAATGTCAAGCACAAGTTGATATTTCCCATGGCTTGCCATAGACAAGCCACACATGGCTCTCAGCTACTCAGCTATGTGTTGTCATCTGGGCCTAGCCGTGAAATTGATTACGACACCTGGCGGAACAGTGTAGAGTAAATTCATCAAGACCCTTCGCTTTCTGACTTACATCGGTCTAGGAAGATGTTAGACAGCCTACTGCCACCAACATCAGAAATTGTCAAGCAATTAGGTGCAAAAGCCTTGCCTGTTGCTTACCTTGATATCTTGGACTCAGCTTTCGACACCGCAGAAGACGGTGATGACCTTTTCACTAAGTTCCTGAATACGCTGCAAAACGCAGGTGAAAAGCCTTCCTTGTACTTGCAACGTTTGCACACAAACCTTCTTAAAGTGATGAAAAGAGGTGGTATTCCTGCTGATGAAGCTGACCGACAACTTCTGAAACAATTCTGTTGGGGTTGTTGGGACGATGCACTAATAGCAAACCTTTAGCTTAAGCACAAACTCATTCACTCATTCAGGTTCAGATTTTCTCTTCGGAGCTGAACGGTCATGCTCACTGAGCTGAATTCCCACTACTGTTCATTCACCTCTGCTGGATCTGATGGCGCATTTCAGCGGCTTCTCCCTCCTCTGCACTGGTGCACTGCAGAGAATGCCCCTGGGTGCTTCGGCAGAAATAAAAGAGTATATTTCTCTAAAAGAGCATATTTCTCTAAAAGAGCGGCACACACGAAACGTCTTTTTAAAGACGCGTCTTTCTAAAGATGCTTTTCCGATTGTGTGTTATTCCTGGTTGCGCTCGTTATCTCTCGCCTTCTGACGGTCATGATCACTGTCTTTCGTGTCTGGGCACTGCTCACGCGGAGACAGCGTTCGTGGATGGTCATGTTCTCATTGCGAGGATATGTCCATGGCAACATTGCGGTCGCGGCTCGCCTTCGTAAGAAAGCAAGCCACCCCAGAGGCTCCCCGTCTCGGTCCTTTTACCCACGGGTATGAGGCCATCGTGGCTAGCACTGGGGACGATTTGGGGACCCCAATGGGACCGTCTCCACCGGGTATCCCCCCGCGGACCTCCCATTCCCCAGCACGCTCGTCTGCCCCGATCGGGCTTCCGGATGAGTCCACCAGCTCGTCTCACAGCGAGTTCGACTTCTTATTCGGAGCCCGCGAAAATGATGAGCAGCATCGGAGAGTGGGCTTGTCCAGTCGGAAGCCTCAGCTGGGCTCCTCCCTTCGGGGACGATTGCCCTCTTACAGGCTGACGCGGAGATGACGACATGCTTTCCCGGGCAGCCGCGAGCGTCGGCTAGAGTGGAACCCTCTGCTCTCCCTGAACCCTCGCGGCTCGGTGATTGGTTCCTGGGCTCGCGGCGCCGCTCAAAGCCACGCCCCACCCCCGTTCCTTTCTTCCTGGAAGTGCATGAAGAGCTGACAAGGTCGCGGGAGGCACTTTTTACTGCCCGGTCCCATTCTTTTCATCTTCTCCGCCCTCACTACCCTCAATGGTGGGATGGCCAAGGGCTATTCAGCAATCCCCCGGTGGATAAAGGCGCTCGCGGTGCACCTATGCCCGCAGAGCGCCGCCACCTGGCACGGGTGCCCAAAGCCCCTGTCCAAGGCCTGACAAGACACGGTTCCTTGCTGCCCACATTTCCCATGCGGGCCTATTCAGCGACATGTCGAGGACTTTGCCCAGCAGTTCTCGATGGTGGGGCAGTAGACAGATGCTAGCCGACATATCCTGCCCCGGCGCGGCTCAAGATCCCGCACCCTGTCTACTCATCGCCAAAAGTGTCCCCCTGTGGTGATTGCACCGGCTCCGCCGCAGCCCGCTGCTTCGGCCCGGCCCCGGCGTGGATCCCACCGCAGGAAGCAGATAGCACCCATCTCGCAGTGGCCTGTCACGTGTAGGGTATGTTTGGTATGTGTTTACAGGTTTGTCTACCCTTATGAGGGCCAAATGTCCTCACATTTCAAAAATACCAAAAATAAATAAATAAATAAAAACCTCTTAAATGGGTCATGTGATGTTGATCTTCAAATCTAGTGATGTGCACATTTGTGTGATGGTTAGGGTTAGGTTTAGGGGTAGAACTTGGAAATAGAAACTATCATTAGACTGATAGGAAATCAATGGAATTACATGAGAGATCATTAATATAGTCAAACAAACCTGTGTGTGTGTGTGTGTGTGTGTGTGTGGGCAGGTTTGGGTGGTTTACGAGGACACTTTTTTCTGGTTACAAACTGGTAATTACAAGGTTATTATGCTATAAATTTGGTTTATGAGGACATATCTAGTGTCCCCATAATTCAAATCGCTTAAAAAACATACTAAATGATGTTTTATTGAAAATGTAAAAATGCAGAAAGTTTTTTGTGAGGGTTAGGTTTAGGGGTAGGGTTAGATTTAGGTGATAGAATCTATAGTTCGTACAGTATAAAAATCATTATGTCTATGGAGAGTCCTCATAATGTTAGCTGCACCAACGTGTGTGTGTGTGTGTGCGTGCGCGCGCACATGCAGGCATGTGTTTTCTGCATTGTGGATGTTTTATAGTCTCACCCCTTCATTTATGTGTGGTTGTGTTCTGCATTGTGTCTGATTTATTGATTTTTATTTGACAAATAAAAACCAATCTCTGTATTTTAGTATTTTCCATTAATTTCCTATAGCGGGTCAATTATGACACGAACAAGACAAGTGTCACTTTTTTTGTTGTTGTTTGTTTTCTTTGTTTTTAATGACCACTTAGATTTATCCAATCAAGTCCAGATTTTTTATTTTTATTTTTTTTTTTTGCATTTTCAGATAGCAAATGGAGGAAAAGTCACCAAATCTTGTACCACTCAGACAAAGGATGCCATTTTTATTAAAGAAACAAAATGAAAATGGGTCAAAAATGACCCGAGGAGTATTTGTGGGTTAAATGTATTTTGTTATTTGAACGTATTATGTGCTGTTATCATCTAAAAGTGACTTATATGTCTTTACAGGTAAATTTGGGGTTTATTTAGAGTCTGTATATGTTTAAAATAGATTTAATTCAATATATACATTTCATATTTGTCTAAAAATTGAGATATGATTTAATTCATGAAGATTATTTTGTGTTTGACATAAAATTATAATTTAATAATATGAATTTAAGGACTAAAAAGTAAACTTCTTTATTTATTTATTAAGATTTAAAAACAAAGTATATTTATTTACTTTAACCTAAGTCATTGTAAGGGGGTTCAGTGGAAAGGAAGAGGCGAGAACCGGCTTGAGAATATAAATAATAGTTTAATAATAAACTTAAACAAAAACACACAACCATAAACACACACACAGTACAGCTGCTTGTAATTCTCTCTCTTTCGAACCGTCGTCCCCGGCCGCCTTTATCCCTCGCGCGCCCCATCAGGCTGATTGGGGACCGGGCGTGCGTCATTCCAGCCCGGCCCCGCCCTCCTCGGCTCTACAGTCATGTATTATTGAAATTCATTATTGAATAGCATGCCACATAGGGCCTTTCATCTCACCATATATTACACTGAAATTGCCTTATACTGTATGTCTTCACAGAATTTATCTTGGGAAATATAAAAGAACAGATCTCCATTCCTGGTATCTGTCATTCATTCATCATTCAAGTTCCATGAAAAACAATGGAACATTGAGTCGATCACAGCAGTTTGCGAATCACCAGTACACTGAACTGAGAATCGCCTCTTTTGGACATAACAATGAGAACTGCTGATCAGTGAGCAGCTGATGAGCATGCATGAACCGAGTACTTGAATGAGGGGGCGAAACGTTTCAGTTGAGAGGTGTAAACAAATTTTACTATTGAGTATTGTGCATGCAGACTATAACTGAAGTTGTGATGAGCTGGATCATGGTTTCTGTAAAAAGGGTGAGTTGATTAAGACTAGTTTAATCACGTTTTATGCTTTAAACATGTGTAGAACATGCATGTGCAAAACTTTAATGTAGGATGTATTGTAAGATCACTGAATGAAACACTGATGACAATAAACACCCTTATTATTGTAACTTAATTAAATAATATGTTATAATCAGCAATATGCCCTTACATATGGCTTTATTGAATGTGTTTGTGTGTGTATTCTACGATGCCGGCATATTAGTGTTATATATAAAGTGACATTATAACGTGATTACGTAAATTAACTGGTGAATCAGTTTTTTTAACCAGTTCATTGAAACGAACCGTCTGAAAGAACAAGTTCGTGGAAAAGAATTGGACTTCCCATCATGGGAAGGTGACTTGCAAACTGCTGTGATCGACTCAATGTACCACTGATGCAAGAGCTGCTGTCCTCAGATCAGTGTACTGTTGACTCAAGAACTGCTGCGAACGACTCAATGTACCGCTGATGCGAGAGCTGCTGTCCTCGGATCAGTGTACTGTTGACTCGAGAACTGCTGCGAACGACTCAATGTACTGTTTACTCGAGAGCTGTAGATTGGATCATCTTCATACGTTGATAAAACAGTAATTCAATCAAGTCATAAACATATTTCTAGTATGTTTTATTTGTTACACTCTCTATTGTTCAGCAAAATACACCTGAAACATACATTTTGCCCCTTAATCACACACATGCTCAATGTCAGCAGCTCATCGGTTCTCAGTATGTCGGACACCTCCGAAAGAGGCAATTCTCAGTTCAGTGTACTGTTGACTTGAGAACTGCTGCGAGCGACTCATTGTACTGTTAACTCAAGAACTGTTGTGACCGGAGCGTTCAGTATGATTTGTGAACTAGTTGGAGTGGTTCATTGCAAAGAAGAGATGGCAAAAGCAGATATCACCAGTTTTAGGATCATATTACTCCCGGTTATCACCTCATTTCGATTTGGAATGTCAAGCACATCCGAGAGACAGGTTAAGATAGAGTAACTTGTGGATCAGTGTTGACTCGAGACGTGAACTGTTTCAAATGATTCAGTCCAATTTGGTGAACTAGTTCAACTCGTTTACTAAAAAGAACCGGTTCAAAAGAACGATTTGTTCACGAACTGGACATCACAAAGTCTATTACTTTGATCTCCAGCGTTTCTGTATTCACCAGGAAAACAGCCGGCTTGATGTCGTTGTGAAACATGGCAGAATTTGGCTGCCTGCACTAGTTGTAACATACATTTTTCCGGAGTTGTGAATGTCCATTTGCAGTCTGAATTGAATGTTGGTGAAATAAAAAGATCATATACTGCAAAATAATGGCAAAGAAACTTGTCTTTCAAATAAGTTTGTCCTCGTGGGCAGAACACAACAACATCCAGCGCTTGTATTCCGATTCACAACTAAATTATGACTGATTCTTTTTAGTGAATCAAAACAGACAGAGCAACCAGTGAAGTCTGACAAACAAGTGATTCTAATGAACCGATTCTTTTTTGTGAATCAAAACAGACATGCATTAAGTGTAGTCGAAAATCACTCTTAACAACAACAAATACTCTGAAACAACAAAAGAACTCTGGCTCGGCGGCGGACATGATGTGGAACTCTGGCTCGGCGGCGGCCATGACGTGGAACTCTGGCTCGGCGGCGGCCATGTCGTGGAACTCTGGCTCGGCGGCGGCCATGTCGTGGAACTCTGGCTCGGCGGCGGCCATGATGTGGAACTCTGGCTCGGCGGCGGCCATGACGTGGAACTCTGGCTCGGTGGAGGCCATGACGTGAACCTCTGGCTCGGCGGCGGCCATGACGTGGAACTCTGGCTCGGCGGCGGCCATGTCGTGGAACTCTGGCTCGGCGGCGGCCATGACGTGAACCTCTGGCTCGGCGGCGGCCATGACGTGGACCTCTGGCTCGGCGGCGGCCATGACGTGGAACTCTGGCTCGGCGGCGGCCATGACGTGGAACTCTGGCTCGGCATCCGCCTCCCCTACAGTGAACGGGGAACCAATGAACCGTAGGGCGAGGTCGATATATTGAGCCAGGCTGAGGCAACTGCGACCGTCAGGCATCAAAAAAGAAATGGACTCATTCAATCCAAATCTAAAACAGTCTTTGAGGGCAACCTCATTAAAGTCCACCTGGCTGGCTAGACCGCAGAGGTCCTCAACATAGTCCTCCAGGGGACGATTCCCCTGACATAGGCGCAGAAGTAAAACTGCTGGGTTCATGGTTGGTCAAGTATTCTGTAATGTATGCTGGAACTGGCAATGATGACGAAGACGTGAAGATGAAGAACCCAAGTACAGTTTATTTACAAACGTGAACACCAATAACCCTGACTACAAAACAAAACATGAACATGGACTAAACTAAACTAGACTAGACTTGACTTGACTTGGCTTGACTTGACTATGGCTTGACTTGACTATGGCTTGACTTGACTATGGCTTGACTTGACTATGGCTTGACTTGACTATGGCTTGACTTGACTATGGCTTGACTTGACTTGACTTGACTATGGCTACAACGTCCCAAACACATACCATCACATTCAATACTTGACCACTAGACAATGAAAACATGAGGGCTTAAATACAAGACATGGGAGAACATAAACCAGTGAACAAACAGAACTCATAACAAGCTAATTAAACAATAAACCAATGAAAACATGACACATGAACATGGAGGGAAAACAGAAATCACATGACAAGGGAAACAGGAACACATGACATGAAACAGGAACTAGGATTTCAAAATAAAAGACATGAATCAACAAAATACACCTGACAGGTTTCTTTCATTGTCTTACATGAACTCCAGTAGCAGTGCTGGATGTGACTTAGCAGACAGAAATAAATGAATGAACGTTACACTTACATAGTACTTTTCTGACACTGTACACTCAAAGCCCTTTACATAGTGAACAGGGGACTCTCCTCAACCAGCACCAGTGTGCAGCATCCACCTGGATGATGCGACAGCAGCAACAGGCGGAGAGGAGAGAGCAGAGTGATATAGCCAATTTATGGAAGGGGATTATTAGGAGGCCATGGTTGTTAAGGGCCACTGGGGGGAATTTGGCTAGGATAAAAGACCAAATGGAGATGTTGTGATGATTGTGAACAGAGAGAAAGAGGACAGCAGAGTGGAAGAATAGAGTAAAGAAGACACAGAAGAGGCTCAAATGATCTGAGAGTCCCTCTACTGTAATTGATCATGTTATGAATCATGATCTCTCTGAGACACACAGAGGTCGGCTGAATGTGAGTGACTTAAAAAAAAAAGAAGAGGGGAATGGCATTGGCCTGCATGCCACAATAAATGTCCACAATTACTGTACCATCAGTGCTTTGTCAAAAGACATTTTTCAAAACACATGGTTAAGGGTCTTTATTGTGGAGTTTCATGTTAAATGTGTTATTTCAATTGTGCTGAATAGGTTTTGAATTCAATAGAGAACATGTCTATAGCTCAGATGTTAGTATTTGGTTTTAATAAATGCATTATTAGAAAAGAATACAGTCCTTCATTATGCAGTGAAATGTAGTTGTTGCAAAATTAAATGCTTTGAGAGCATTAACTAAAGTTTGGAGAAATGTATAAAAACTGTAACTCAAAGAAATTAGTGTGTAGTGATTTGAGAAAATGATGAAGAAAAATGTACAATTTGTTAAGGACAATTAATAATTAATTTAGTTGACTGTGTTAACTGTTTTGAGAAAATGGACCATAGTTTGGTAAAATGTGTAAATCAATTAAAAGAAACTAACAGGGCACTGCTTTAAGTTGCATACAACGGGGCTAAAGGGGGAAAAGGCCCTTTTGATTTAATTTCTACTAGAGTACCAGAGTACTTTCCTTAACACCTGTTTGTCACTATGCAATGCAATATTTTCCTGATCCATGAGATCATTGCGTGCAATGTCTAAAGTTTGATTTTGAGGTCATTTAATCTAATATTTAATAATTTTTAAAATCTTGAAAACTTATGTTGCTAATGAGAATCCCTGAAATTGTCACATTAATTTTTAGACAAAAATTCTTATTTATCATTTTCAGTTTTGTTCAAGTTGATTAAAACAAAACGTTTTTTTAATAAACTGATAGTATTTGGGGTAAAACAAAATCCCCTTTTTTGCATGGGCTAAAGGCTCCCATGACATACACTGCTTTTCTTAAGTGGTGGAAATAGAATTGTTATGAAAAATGTTCAAAGTGGGCTCACACTGACTGATCCAATTACAACGGAGATAAATGTATGAAATGCTTAAGATGTTATGAAATGCCAAATGTGATTGAAATTAACAAGAAATGGATAACCCCTTTCGGGCATGATTGTTTTGAATAATCTTGGTTACTCAGAAAAGAATCTTGCTGTCTCAAAAGTATTTGCTTAAGTTAAAAAGTGTTGCCCTTTAACTATTGTCCCTATATTTACATGATATAATTTTAACCCTTCTGGGGGCCTTTTACCCCATATGTGGGAGCCATTTACCCAAGTTTGGGGTAAAAGGCTTCCTCGCCACCTTTAAAAAAAAACAATATTCAAAACAAATCTTCAGTTATTATTTCTTTTCACACAAATCATGTTGCTCCATCAATATTCAATAAAAAGAAATGCATTTTTTCAGTCTTGATACAATTTGTGACCAGAAAAAAGCACATTTTCCTTAAGGTGTGCCTTTAGACCCGTCATAACCTATTGTATAATTATTTTACTGATATTTTTTTTCATTTTGAGTTTTGTGTAGGATGGTAGTACAATAATTGTTTTATAACCACTGACACAAGCTCTAACTTTAAACGCATTTGTATTTATATTTAATTGTGTTTTATGTGAATTTGATATGCTTCTGTATTTAGAAAAAAAAAATATTGAAGATCAAACCTTTGATGTAATACTTTATTTATAAAAATCTTTGAATTTCGTATTACACTTTTTATACTTCACTCATAATACTAAAAATATTGAAAAGAAGCTGTTTAGCATGCGGAGTATGAATCCAGTACAACATTTTTTTTTCTCCCCAAAATACAACCAGAGCTCAAAATACCATTTATCTGGAAATCTACTAAGAAACAGAAAAAGACATTTCCAAGCTGAAAAAAAGAGAAACAAACCTGCATAAGCAGTCAAATATTTCTGTAATGATTCGCACTTTCTTTAATCAGTTTTCTAACACAAAAGAAGCCAAATATTTTCTTGGTGGTAACTCGTTGACCTCACTGATCCACTCTTGATGCAATGATTAGCAGTAAGCTCAATATTTGTTTAGTTTTCTTCCTAATAAAATGTTCTAAAGCAGGCCAAAGAATTGTCTTACTTCCTGTGGTTAAAGAGATTATATGTTACAAAACAACAAAACTAATCAATACTTAAATGGGTAGTTCACTCAAAAATGACTCATCATGACATTTACTCACCCTCATGCCATCCCAGATGTGTTTGAATTTTTTTCTTTGGCAGAACAAATATAAAGATTTTTAAAATAATATTTCAGCTCTGTATGTCCATACAATGCAAGTGAATGGTGGTCAGAAATTTGAATCTCCAAAAACCACAAAGACAGCATAAAAGTATTCTCTGGTAGACTCTGGTGAGTATATACATATTTTTAGAAGTTATATGATAGTTGTGGGTGAGAAACAGATCAATATTTAAGTCCTTTTTACTATAAATCTCCACCATTGACCAGCCCCGACCAGTAGGTGGCGATATGCATGAAGAATGTGAATTGCCAAAAAACAAAAGAAGAATGTAGAAATAATAGTGAAAGTGGAAATGTATAGTAAATATGTACTAAAATAATGATCTGTTTCTCATTCACTCCTATCATTTCACTTCTGAAGACATGGATTTAACCACTGGAGTAGTATGGATTACTTTTATGCTGCCTTTATGTGATTTTTGGAAATTCAAAGTTCTGGTCACCATTCACTTGCATTGTATGGGCCTACAGAGCTGAGATATTCTTCTAAAAATCTTTGTTTTCAGAAGAAGAAAGAAAGTTATACACATGAATTGGCATAAGGATGAATAAATGATGAGAGAATTTCATTTTTGGGTGAACTATCCCTTTAAGCAAACTAGCACCTAGTTTACAGAATACAATTTATATAGTATATTAGAAATTCTCATAAAACTTATAACTAAAATTTTGACTACATTTGTAGATGTTAACATTATTGTGCTGTCACTGGCTCCCCTCCTGCATCCTCCTGTGCATCTTGCAGCATCTGCTTGTATTGGCTTTTGAAGAACCCAGCCTTGTAACAGAAGAAAAATACACAGTAGCTATTAGTAATGTAGAGACACATGCATGCTGTAAGTCAATTTGTGACTGTGTAGACAGTTTAAATTAAAGTCTGATTGATTAATAACTGATATTATTATGTTGATATATATGCACCTTATAAAGAGCTGCTGTGATAAGTGCCAGTAGCAGCAGTCCACCTATTACTCCACCAATGATCTCTTTTGTGAGGTTCACCTCCTCATACACCTCCACTTGGGTATTAATCTGCAGAAATGGAAGAATGGATGAGTCCTTAACCTTGGTAGTAAGATGTTTTTATTTGATTTATAGTAAATGTTGGAGGTTTGTATATTGATCTGTTTTTCACCCACACCTGTCATTTAGCTTCTGAAGATATTGATTTACCCACTGGAGACATTTGTTTTACTTTTGTCCTCGTTACATTTGTTTTTAAAATTTTGGTACCCATTCACCTGCATTGAATGGACTTACAGAGCTGAAATATTCTTCTAAAAATCTTTATTTGTGTTCAGCAGAAGTGAGAAAGTCTTACACAACTGGAATAGCATGAGGGTGAGTAAATGATGAGAGAGTTTTCATGTTTGGGTGAACTTTTCCTTTTATATTGTTGTGTTGTGGCTTTTCTGTTGTTTTGTGGCTTATTTCCAAGTGGTGTGGATTATTTCCGTTAGTGATGTGCCCGAAGTTGAATAACTTATTTGGAAAGACATAAATAACGACTTCATGAATAACAAATTCATCCGAATAATAGAAAAATTATTCATTAAACGGATTATCCAAGAATCACAAGGATAAGCCGATATGATAAGTAAACATATCAAAATTGCAACAAAATTCTAAGTCTGTGAAGCCAATATCACTAAAATGTCAATCTTATCACTGAAATGCGCAAGGTGGGATTTCAAATCATATAGCCCAGCGACTTTGTTTGCATTTCACAGCGGAGCTCCTCTGGCCATGTTTTAAAGTTGACATGTCCCCCTCAATGTCTATGGTGGTTATGGCCCAAATTCCACTGCATTTCTGTAATTCTGCACATGTAATTAAACTAAATAATGATGTCCTCTGCATTAAAATATGTATGCACAAAATCAGCCTCAAGTGTATGGTAAAACTTCCTGATAGACCTTTGTAGCCTATATCGATGTATTCTCATTTATTTTAATGTTTGTGTTTGTGTTTGTATTTAATATTCACTACAAAATGTGTACTTGGCATTTCACAATTGCTTGACACCTAGTGCCTCCAGAATAACATTGTTATACATGCACAGATGAAAAATGTAAACGAGCACAAACAAAAATTCTGTTTCAGCAGATATTAATGTCAGAAATACAAGGAGAAACCACAGTTAACAAAACATTCAGTTAATGTAGCTTACATATTCAGCTTCATCTAGTAAAAAAAAATAAAAATTTTAAATAATAATAATAATAATAAATGTAATAGTTATATTTGTAATAAAGTTACACTTCTGTAAAAGAGTTACATAAATAACTCTATTTACTATGCATTAGTGTTAAATAAAAAAATGGGTGTTTCATTTCATTTAGACGAACTTCCGTTCTAAGCCCCGCCCACATCCGGTTCTATCCGAATACAGATACAGATAATTTTGCCATATCAACAGATACAGACAATTCTTTGTGCTGTAGTTTATTTCTGTTGTATTTTCAGCAATTATTTGCTTTGCAAATTTTGTAGTCTTGTGCACCCCTGGGCCACCCTAAGAAAGTACTAAGAAAAATACATTTTCCTCTATGACTGTCTATTACAATATGCAGATCTGAAATACAGATGGCGCTCTAACATAACTGAGCACTTGCCATGTGCTCCTCTATAGACATTCAGTCTATTTTGTGATCTCATGCACCTTCCCCACTCTTTGGTCAAATATCTCAGCTTCAGAGTGGACTAGAAGCTTAATCTAGGTGCCTTTGGAAAGCTGAGATCGGTACATGTGATGTATGTACAATATAATATTTCCTAATCGGTAGTCTAGTACTGCTGCTGGACTGCATTTTGTTCTGGATTATTGGATTATTAACATTGAATTACCAAAAGGAAGCTCACAGACAAGTAGAAAAGTGGCTCATTTGAAATAAAACAGCATAAGATAAGAGCTGATATAGAGTTTTTGTCTACTTCATGCTTACAGAAGCAGTGATTGGAGCAGACATGAGACGTTTGTCTATCCAGTGATGATATTTCACTTTGTGATTCTTTTTACAATTTGAACTGTGGTGTTTTGGTCACAAAATACTGCATAACTGCACAGTTGCATCCTGAGAAAGAGAACTTGTCTATTTTAATGCTGTATGAAAAACCTTAATGTTCATATTCATACATTCTACATCGTTACCACAAGTTGGCACTCATTCTTGACACTAAGGTTTTCAGGCCTTATCTTGTTATTTCATGTAACAAATGCAAAAGTTGAGTTTTGTTAAAGTTCAGATTCTAAGCTTTCAAATGATACCACATTTGACTATGTAACCAGGGATTTATATTTTAAGCATAAACTTATTACATAATTGCGCCCACTGGACTACATTAACCGGAGGTCCCAGGGACAATGGTTTTTATATTCAACCAGTTCATCATTTGCATATCTGCAATAAATGTTATGTCTTGTGGCTTGTGAGTCAGAAAGACTGAACAGGTTTATTAGCAACATTTGTCATGCAGAATAAAGTCTGTTTAAGGCCACGGTTCATTAAACTTGAACATGAACTTTCACAAAATTACCTGGACAGTTGGAGCAGTGTGTTGAGAATCAGTGGAGAAGAAAATGTATTTGCTCATGTCATAATCCAGAGATGCTGTGCTGACCAACTGAAAAACTGCAGCTCTGAGCCCAGTCTAAGAGACATAGAAATAATGACCATGATAAAGATTAAGCAGAGATTTAAAAAACTGTAAATGTACTGTTTTTTTTTATCCATTAAAATGTGTTTACCTGCTCAATCCAACCAGAGCTCACATTGTCAGATATATAATAGAGTTTCTTTTCATTTTTCAGGAGATTTACATCACAACTGAACACTTCACACGCTGCCACAAAGCAGTTCTAACAGAGAGGTCAAGAGAGATGACTAAAAAATTAAAATTCTGTCATCACATCACATCACATCACATCACTCATCCTCACATATTGTTCCAAACCCGTATGACTTTCTTCCTTCCATGAACCACACAAGGCGATGTTAGGCAGAAGGTTAGTTTAGGTCACCATTCGCTTTCATGAATGGTGAGACTTTCAATTATGACTGAGACTAACATTATGCCTAACATCTTTTCATATGGTCATACTTCTCATAAAGCCATACTGGTTAGGAACAACATGAGGGAGAGTAAATTATGACATCATTTTTATTTTTTGGGTGAACTATGCCTGTAACATATTTAGCACACAATATGAATAAATTGAGGAAAGTAAATTTGAGTAAAGTAAACAGTACAGTACATGTATAAAAAAATAAAATAAAATACATTATGTGGGGGGTCCTCACCACCACATGTTGCTTTTTGATAACTTCTATAAAATTGGTAACTACAGGTTTCTCTGTCATCTTCTTCTCACAGCCTGAAATCTGTAAAAAAAGAAAGAAAAAAAAAGAAAAAAGACTACTTCAATTCTAGTTTTATTTAACACATCTGAAGCAAATATGGTATGACCTGATGCCATTGGGAAGAAGGTAAATTTTACCACAGTAAAACCTTTGTGACATTATCAATCCTAAGTCCCTTAGCAATAAAGAGTTATGCAGATATACCATAGGTGTACAGAGAAAGAAAACATTCAATTTAAAGAATTGAAATATAGCCTCTAAGACGAGAAATAAGGAAAGTGATGTACTTGTAAATTAGGATTTTTCCAGATGTCAATATTTCCCAGTTTTACTGGCACTCTGATGAAAACTTTGAAAATTAATTCTCTTAGTTCATTTTCAACCTGAAAGAAAGAAGGATGTAAAGCAAGAAAGTGTGTTAGTCCATTTTCAGATAAATATCCTGTTACACTCTGCCTGTAATTTGGACTCATTCATTTTAGTGAACTTTATGAAATGTGCTAAAATCTTTTTAGATGATAGTTCAAGATACTGCACTTGAACCAATACCTGTAATATTTGTTGCACTGGTCTCTGAAGAGGCTTTTTCCCTGCTGTAAAATTAATGTGGATGCTGGAATTTTCGTGCCTTGCAATATAAAATGAAGAAAGAGAATTGCACTAGTCAGGGTAAACAAAGGTACTGTAGGTAAAGAAACACAATAAAGGAGCAGGATACTGACCTTATCAAGACAATATTGATGGCATATTTGACACCAATGGTTTTCCCTTTGGATAATTCACTGTTGACAGAGTGTTTGTCATTCCCACTGTAAGTGACGGAGGGTTTTGATTAGTTGTTACATTTATCAGTTTCTGATATGTGATCAGTCTTCTAGTGATGAAGGTAAAAAAACAATCAATCCAAACAATCACAGCAAAAAAAAAATGTGCCTTACCTTTTGGCCACAGCACTAAATGTCACATTTTGGCCAAACATACTTTCTTTATTAATACTGTATGTAATCTCAAACACAACCTATAATTGGGAAAATGAGGAAAAGATCATTAAAATGGATGTCTTAAGTATTAAATGTCTTAAATAAATGTTTTGAGTCTGTTGAAGATTACCATCACACACATTAAATAAAAAATACTTTTGTCTTTTCAAAGTCTAACTACATTGCATTTAAGTATAATGACTGTGTACATAAATGTTTGTGTCATGGGTGTGTTCACCTGAGCATTGGTTTTGAGAATGGGGCTACTGATGTGGCAGATGGTCTCTCCCAGTGAAACCCCTTGCTCACCATCAAGAGACACACACTCCACTCTGCCCTATGTATGTTTATATACAGTAATAAATATATATAATCATCATTATTGTATTAAGAATTGGTTTCAACATTTTTCCAGTCTGGTTTTACCTGTTTAGAGGTGATTCTCCTGTAGGAAAGTCCTAAGGGGTATTTGAGGGTGAAGTCAGTGTTGTATGAGTTTTCTCCTCTGTTCTCTACAAACACTGTCACATTAATCTCCTGCATGATCCCAACCTCTATATTTGTAGATCTGTATCAGATAAACAAAAAAAAAAAAAAAAAGTTAATTCCTTCATGGGCATACAGATAGTCGTACTGATTAATTCCTTCTCATTACAAGAGTGATAAAATAATTATTTAAATAAACAATGAGTAATCTTTTGTCATTGTTGCTTTCTCCACCATTACTGTAGTTTAATTAACTCACCCGGAGAAATTGAAATCCATTCTGATTTCATCAACACAGATGTTATCAGTTCCACAGTTTATCTCAAAATCCAACTGTGATCCAAAGGGAGAGCCCAACAATATTAAAAAAAAAATGGTTAACTTTTAAACAGATTTTATATATATATATATATATATATATATATATATATATATATATATACAAAGATACATTTAAAAAAAAGTACTGTACATAAGTAAATTTATCATATTTTTGATGTTAATTAAACTTACTTAAAAATCTTAGGTGTTAATGTGAGGACTTTGTTTAATCATGTAGCGTAAGATAAATGAAAGGACAGCATGCACACTATACTGTATGACATGATATGAAATCTATGGCATGTTTATTTTGTATGATTGGAAAATCTGTTGGCCTCCCCAAATGGAGACATTAGAGTCTACATTTCCTGCATTTGTTTGTGACTTTCTTCAGTATCTAAAGAGTGCAGTGAATTTACAAAGGCTACGTTTCGTACTGCAGCTGAATGTGGCCCAAATCAGATTTTTTCACTCACATGTGACAATGATCTGTAAATTGGATGACAGTGTGAACAGCCACAAATGCTTTGAATCTGACATTTTCAAATCCAATCTGGGACACTTTCATATGTGAAAATATATCGGATCCCTATCAGATTTGCTTCGATATGCCTTCAGTCTGAACAGGCAGGTCGGATTTAATGTGCATTTTTACATTAATCTAACTCAATATTCATCACTTGCATGCTTGATTTACCACATAATATGCCTGTTATTGTTTACAGTTTTTCTCGATCGATTTACATATTTCTCCAAACTAAAATCAATGCTTTCAAAACATTTCACACAGCCGACGAAACAGACACTTAATTTTGCATAACAACTACATTTCACTGCAAAATGAAGCATTGTGTTCTTTTGTGATAATGCATTTTTCAAACTAAATACTAACATCAACACCATAGATGTGTTTTCTGTTGAATTCATAGCATTTTCAGCTGTAGATCCACAACTCTACTATTGAAATAACACATTTTGTCATTAAAATCCACAATAAAGACCTTTTTCCATGTGTTTTTGTAAAATTTATGTAAAAACAAAAAACAAAAAAGTCTTGCTATACTGTATAGACCTACGTAAGACAGCTCTGCAAGCACAGATGGTACAGTAATTGTGGACATTGATTGTGGCTTGCAGAAAAATGCCATTCCACCCTATTCTTTTTTGTTGCGATTGAAGTCGCTGTTGATCTGCTCACATTAGGCCGAACTCTTTGAGTGCTTCATAGAGACTCTGATTCATGACATGAGGGACTCTCAGATCATTTGAGCCTCTTCTGTGTCTTCTTCTCTCTCCTTTTCCATCCTGCCGCCCTCTTTCTCTCTGTTCACCATCATTACACCATCTCCATTTGGTCTTTCCTCAACTCAATACTAACCCCTGAAAGAGTTAAGAAAACTTTCTCCTTTTCTCATCGCTTCTTCCTTTTTCCTCTTTCTTTACCCACTATACCTCTTCTCAGTTTGCATCTTTTATTAGTCTTTTTTTCCTCTTCTTCTTCCCCATTGTTTGTTTGCTCTGAATTTTCATATTTTACCCCTTTTTATAGATAGCAAAGTCATGATAGTTGTGTGAAACCTTTAGTATATTGCATTTTCTTTGCTGTGTGCATTACTAACTGTCACGAATCCCGCCTCTGTAGTTCCTCAACTATTTAAGACTCTCTCTCACTCTCTGACATATATATATATTTACTGCCTAACCTGTGTTTGATCCTGGACTTTTTACCCTGTTTTGACACTTTGCTGCCTGCCTACTGTTACTGCTTTGTTTACCTGGATATTACCTGTTATTGCCTGCCACCTGCCCTGACCTCTTGCCTGTTTTGTGACTATCTCTCTGGTTTACCTTGGATACAACTATTGCTGGTGATTGACCCCTGCCTGTCTATATTACAACTTCTGCTATTAATAAAGCTGCACATGGATCCCAACTCCGCTGACTCATCATTACACTAACACAGCAGATATCCATAAAAAAGGATGTGACAACCTGACATATGCAATTGAAAATATGACTTTAATTTAGTTGTCTGTGTTAACTGTTTTGAAAGTATGAATCTTGAAACAAGAAATGTTTGTGTAGTCTTTCAAGAAAATTATTAAAATCAATTTACAATCTGTTTAGAACAATTACAGTGTTCAGATGGCTGTGTTAACTGTTTTGAAAGCAGTGTTCTGCGTTTGGAGAAATGCATTAAATCAATCGAGGAAAAACTGTAATTGCCCAAAAAGATATTTGGGCATTTTTTCCTTTTTTTTTTTTTTTGTTTTTTTTGTTTTAGGAACAAGTGGGAGATAGACAGGAAATGACAGAGAAGAAGAATGGGAACAACCAGGAAAGGGCCTCGAATTGGGACTTAAACTCAAGTTTGAATGTCGGAGCACTGCATACAAGCTAAGGCTCCAACAGGTATTTGAGCATTTAACCATTTAAACTGCAAAAAAGTATGAATGTCATTACATGAAATAACAAAATATCAACCCATTTGGCATTTATTTTTCAGATAGATAGCACAAGCATATACAGTATATAATATGGCTCCCAATATGAAAAATTAATTCTTACATTATAATCTGTAGTGTTCTTTATCTCTGGCAGGAGTACTGGCCTCAAGCCTTCCATGCTAGATGGAAGGCCCTCAAATATGAAAGTTAACTGATTGGACAACGGGTTCAGGGCATCTTCTGAACAAACCTGATTAAGACAAGAAAAATGTAATTATATACATTTTCCCAACAATTGGGATTCTCATTTTATTTTATCTCATTTTATTGGCCTCAAGTTTTGCAATGTGCTAAATATGAATGTAAACTGATTGAACAACTGGTTTAGAGCATCTTCTGAATAAACCTGATTGAGAAAAGTAGTGTAAAAAGCAATATTAATAACATAACACCCTAGGATTTAATTATCATGCATGTTTGCTCAGTAATGTTATTTCTTAGTCACAGGTCTAAGCCTTCAATCCATATCATAGACAATCTTATCACAAATAAGAAAAAATAAAATTACAGTGGCATTTAAGGCTTACATCTATGGAAAAACGATGATCGCTGCATTTTTCCGTCATCCTGATAGTCATCTTAACATTGAGGACACGGTTTTTGGGTGAGAAGTATGCTCGAAATTTCTCTCGCTTGGCATCCAGCTTTATGGTGTAATTAATATTTGCAGACAAACCTAGAGAATGTATTCATTATATTTATTCAGTATTCACTTTTATTCAAAGCAACTTGCAAATGAAGAAATACACAAGTAAATGGTCATAGGAAGTCAAAAATGCAAAATTTAAGATATGTCATGTAAAATAGCTTTCAAGGCTCCAACACTTTATTGAAGTATATCATCAGCTTATACATGAACCTGTTACAGCATGCTTGTATGCACTCATGGTGAAGCACACTGTCAGAGTGTTTTCCAATGTCTTTGGGCAGTCTGATTCACTGGTTGGGATTTTAGATAGTCTGTAAGTTACCTTTGTTTCCAAGCGCATAATGGGTCTGGACCTGAATCACACACACACACACACACACACACACACACACACAATGGTTGAATTTGTACTTTTTTGTATCTGTATTTGTATGTGGTATGTACAGTAAACATTGTGGTCCAAAAGTCTGAGACTACTAGTTAAAATGCTTCTAGCCTATATGTAAGCACGCATGTAATTTAATTCCAATAAATTGTTCTATTATAAACATTACAGCACATTATTAGAAATATGAGTGCAAAAAACGAATGATTTACATTTAAATTTACATTACTTTTAGCATTTCTTATTATTTGGTGCATCACTTTCAATGACATGCATTTAAGCAGGCATGAACTCCACAAGTCTGTGCAAAAACCTGATGACAATCAACCGACAGCCTGAATGTCAATACAGTACAATACTGTACATTCTATATATATATACTTTTTTATATATTTTTATTTTTTATTTTTATTGAAAAATGTGTATCTATATAGTGCGTATTGTATACTGTACAATGTATGTTATTATTTGTATATTGTTGAGTGTAATTATGTGTATATCAGATGTTTAAATTGTGTTGTGTTAATTTGATGTTATTGTAAATTGGTATATGTCTCATCACTGCACGACTGCTATGTTGATCGGAACTGCACCCAAGAATTTCACACACCATTGCACTTGTGTATATGGCTATGTGACAATAAAGTGATTTGATTTTATTTGATTTGATCAATTGTTATTTAGCATGATCTGAAAATGTTCTATACAGCATCTTGTCTGCATCAGTGAAAGCACAGAGTTTTTGTACAAAGCAGTTAACATGATCAGTGACACAATGTCACAAATGTGCTTATTTGATAAGTGACCTAATTTGAAATTATTTATTTTTTACATGAGGACTTTAATTTTCCACATTTGATATTACATTCTGACATTTTATTCAGCTCTGTGTGAGTTCCAAACAGAAGGGCGTGGTTCATGAATGGTCCGTTTACTTTTGCGTCCAAGAGGTCATCATTGTTTGTTACTAGTATCCTATGCTTTGTAAATGAACTGGATATAAAAAAGTTATACAAGAGGCAGGAGGACTGACACATGTGATCCGTCAATGCCAGCTTCTGCCAGCCAGCGAGAGATCAAACTGCTACCAGACTGCGCAGAGATAACCACGCAAAGCTGTACCCTTTGTTTCTGCATGACCCACTTAAAGTGTAGAGATGTGCTTGCCGCCAAGTTGGGGCTCAGTGGGTCATGGTGCAAAAGTTTTGTCCACTCTCTTGCTATTGCCATGTGCCAACCCCTCTGCGTGGCAAAGGTGGCATGTGTGCCTTCGGTTGTCGAGCCCTGGGCAAGCATTTTAAACTACTCCTCAGCTTACATACAGTCCGTTCCCTAACCCACACCCCAATGCTAATGGTACAGCCCACAGTGCAAATTGTAAGACAAAAATAAAAAAATTATTTCTAGTCACAATTTCGAAAAATTTTAATTGATGAAAAGGACAATTATCCACTCCGGAAAAAAATTGAAAATAAAAGTTTCAAACCTTTTTCTGTTTTTACATTTGGACTGGTATGGTATGAACATTTTATTGTAAAGCTTTATACGGACCTACATGGACCTATGCCCCTGACTGGTGCAGTCAGTTAAATAAAAAAAATGTGAATAAAAAATAATAAAAATAATAGTCTATAGTTTATAATAGTCAAATAAAAAAAAAAAAAACAAACATTTGAATGCTAAAAATGTGCATTACAATTTTGGATGTGTGCCAAGCACGGACAATGACTTCAGACCGATCACATTCTTGCTCTTGCAAAGGCTAGACACAGCTCAGCAAATACACTTAAACAATAAGCACATGTCTCAAGACGCGCTTTAAATTTGAAGTTCTTTTAACTTGACATGGCATCTAAAAAATACAGCCCTCCTGCACAACACTGAATAAACAACAAAACACTGCGAAACAATCAAAGATGTTCATCTAGCGCGTCTTTACATAGAAAAACAAATGGTAAGCTGGATTGTTGCAAAAGAGCTTGGTGAGAACCCCTTAGGTGGAGGTCTTTGTGCCTTATCAGCGTTTCTCAGATGAAGCAGTAGGTTTTTAAAACGCTTTGTCAGGAAAGGAGTTCAAGCTGTAAGCCCCGTCCGTCCTTTGTTTTAGTTTTTACATAATATTTGAGAATTTTAACCAACTAAAACTTTTTTTTCATTTGTTTTTTTATTCTATGCACATTAGTTAAAAATGGAATGCTCTTTTATTAACAACCAGAGATGGTCTTTGCAATAATTTCACAGAGTGCTGTACTGTTTATTTGTGTTCATTGCACTCTCTTGTGGACTAAAGAAACAATGTCATCAAAATCTGCTGATTTTATAATTAGAATTTATTTGAATTTTCAAATTTAATTAGAATTTTGTTAATTTTTAAGGTTAAAATTCTAATTTAGTTTTTCAGCCTAGTTAACAGCCCTACTGAGAACATGGAGTAGAAGCAATCTTGGGCAAATAACCCAACCTTGGTCACAACACCACCTTCGAAAAGCCCAGAGCAAATTCTAAACCAGATGGAGTAACCAACAGGGCTTGTAAATCCCCAAATTTTTTAAAAGATGCCAATTCCAAAAGCAGTCTTAAGAGGCAGACTTAAAAGTTAATAACTTATCTAATACCGATGTCAAGGGCTCAGACGAAACACCTAAGAGCACCTCTAACACCACACATAAGTACCACAGGGTAACTCAAACGAGGCAGAAAAGTCTCAACCTGCGCACGCATGCATAAAACAAGACACAAGAGAATGTCTACCAACTGACACCCCGTTAATAGATGTGTGTTCAGCTGTAATAACAGCAACATAAATTGTAAGCATTGCCAAGGCAACCCCGGCCCTAAAACACTATAAAAAATGCCAGCATTGAACCGATAGGGCAGTGGACTGGGCCATCAACATGACACAAATGCACATCACTTAAGAGCATTTAACCTTATCATAGATGGGGCCCTATCATCTAGAATGGGGAAAAGCATCATTTGAGAGAGAGCCCCGCTCAGGGGGCCAGACCCATAATTTCCAAATTTCTGGCGGGGTGTGCCTGCCCCATGCCCAACATTCGCGGAAAGACGCGTATGTAAACATGTTTAGCAATAGACATTGATAGAAACACTGAGACAGTGCGCAACATCGAAACCCGTCCGTGTAGCACATGTCAGAGTAACAACTTCCGCATCTCCCCGCCTTCTCCAATCTAAT
The DNA here is from genome assembly GCF_019703515.2 of Myxocyprinus asiaticus. NCBI lineage: Eukaryota > Metazoa > Chordata > Actinopteri > Cypriniformes > Catostomidae > Myxocyprinus > Myxocyprinus asiaticus. The sequence continues at coordinate 30,991,033 of NC_059379.1, read as the reverse complement.
TGGCAGCAGCCTGTTAGGCATATGTTTTTCACCTGCCAACTTGTCAGAGAACAGTGAAGCTCATCCGGTCAGCTCTCACAAGCATATTCGGTGGCAAGTAGTGGCGCTTTCACTCAGGGGATGGAGGAAGGCAAACAGCAAGAAATACGGTGCCCGTTTGCTCTCCATATTCTTGGGTCCAGACCCAGATCATCAAGGCTCAAGCTCATGTGGCTCCTCAGAGGCCACAGAACTGGAGTGATGGCAAATATACTGCCTGTCTGGCAAGAAAAGGCGAGCCTCTATGAAGCGCTGTTAACCTCATCTCGGTACAATGTGAGAATCCAAAAGGAAATTTCTCTTTTAGGTTTACACTGTTTCCTTTCAACATCCTAACGTGTTACCACACAAAAGGTAGAAATCACAGTTACAGAACAACAACAGATTGTGACTCCAAAGAGTAGAGATCTGAGGGAGATGGAGTGAAACTGAAGCAAAATCTTTGTTGTTATTTCTAAATTAAAAATGTGTATCAAAATATTTTATTTCATTTAACTAAATCAACCTGACAAATGGTTACATTAACAAAGTAATTTTTAAGTGTTAGATCAAGTAGATATTGATCCTTGAGATAGCGACTGCACATTACCACTTTTTTTCAGTGCATGTTAAGTTATTTTAAAGAAAACAGACCTGAGAAGCAGAAATGCTCCCATTGATCCAACAGCAATGTCAGGTAGGTTGTCTCCACTTTGGTCTAGAGATAACTGACTTAATGAAATCCCGAAGTACTGCAAACCTCGTTCCACAGATGATCCCACAATCCTCTGTTATCACACACAGTGGAAGAAAGAGGAAATGGGACAGATTAAGAGAATTAGACTCCATGAAGTAAGCCAAGAGAGGTAATGAAACATGGGAGTCATGGAAGAGGACCAAAAATAGACTACAGGGATGATGAACAATTCACAACAGGCATCCCAGTTGTCAAACTGAAACCAAACTGTTTCTGTTGAACTGGTGCATATTTCCTCCTTACTGTGCAGGTCTGAACCGCAATGACTAGAAATGCTTGATGGAGGTTACATTTATTTACATTTAAATTCATAGTACTTTTAAGGTGCTTTTCTGTCCTTTTTGGAGCTTGGTTGTAAGGAAAACAAAGTCTCAAATATTCTTAAAAATATCTCCTTACAGGTTTAGGAAGACATGATGACAGAATTTTCATTTGTGGGTGAACTAACCCATGTCTATTTCACCTGTGAGTATGTTGAACTGATCACTCCATTTCTACCATTAAATATGTAGATGCTGCCCTGCCTATCTTCTTCAAAGGGAGCTCCAATCAGCACATCCCTGAAACCGTCATCATTTAGATCCGCTGGACTGGCCAGAGAAGAGCCAAATCTCCCCCACTGTCCTGCTATGCCTACCAGGACCGTACGTGAAAAAGTAGCGTAAGGCTTTAAAACAGAACAGAGAGTGGCATAAAATGTTATCAAGAATACTTAAAGATCTTGTATAATCAAAGAACTGTATTTCAAATGTCAAGATTTTCATAACCATTTTTTTCTTCATCACTTACTTTGTGTGGACTGAGTGAATAGACAAACACTTTGCCCTCCCCGTCAGCCATTGTATATGTTGGTGCTGAAACCAGCAGGAGGTCTGTGTTGGAGTCAGAGTTCAAATCCACCACACACACCTCAGCTCCAAAATATGACCCAATCTGAGGCTGAAAAAAGAGGAGGGGAGATACTGTCTTCTGTTTGCAATGGTACACACCAGTTTCAGTGAAAATTATATAGGCTGCCATTGTCTTTTAAGCTTCCCTGAATCTCTGTATGAAAATTATTTAATAGCAAACCATACAACACACTCTGTCAACTCTGTTACAAGGACAAGTATGACTAGTCTTCATGTGAGTGTATATCATTTTAAACATATACTGTATATTAAAAAAAACCATTACAAATAACATTTTTGTATCAACGTATTCGTAAAGGGGGCCAAAATGGCTCCTAGGCATTCCCTATGAAATTCTGACTCACCATGGATTTTTTTGTGAAGAGTGAAGTGACTAAAGGAGGTCAAAGGAGTAGAGAGAGCTGGAGGCCCATCCAAACGAAAGCAGTGTAAGATTAGCCCAAAGGCAAATAGCCAGAAAAATGCAAACTTACTTTTTGTGTGAGATGTGCTGGCCCTAATTTGTAAAAAGTTGCTAGCAGTGAAATTTCTCACACAAATACAGCTCTAAATTTCTTCAGGAACACGTTAGCAGTAAGTGTTGTACAGTATATCAGCAGCCATCTTTGAAATGCTCCCGGGAGGCTATTGCCATTCATGACAGTGCAGCTCCTATCTACTTGAATGGGGGAACACTGAAATCTTAAAAACTGCTTGCCAAGCTTACGTTTAAATGGCATCTTTCAAATAAGAAGTCAAGTCTGTCAACACGGGTTTCATAAATTGTGATTTTTTTCCCTCAGATTAAGCTAAAAAACTCAATTTTCTCGGCTTGTATAGCTAATGCACATGCACATTCTCGAGTTGATTGACAGGCGATGTCTGTATCTAAAAGGTGATTGGCTCTTTTACCTGTAAGGCGGGACTTCCTTTCTACATCCGCTGACCGATGGGTTGTTCGTTCCAGTTCCTCCCATTCATTTTAATAGAAGTGGCCCATCTCTGCTAAATAATCTTTAGTAATAATTAGGAATGACTGACTGTGAATTTGTCTTTATGCTGCTGCAAAAAAATATTCTTTAAATGAGAAGCAGATTAGGTTTAAAACATACCAATGGAGAAATCTGTCTGCACTAATAGATGTTTTAAATTTGTTTGTAATGAAGACTCAGAAAGAGTCAGTTCAGGAAATGTGGCAATACATTTAAATAATATATATATATATATATATATATATATATATATATATATATATATATATATATATATATATTTTTTTTTTTTTTACTGTTTATCTACATTAAAAGTGAACAAATAAATATGAATTTAAACAGCTGTGTGTGATGTAATTGAAAAAACAAATTAAATAAAATTACTTAAGATGAAGATATAAATAGGACACCTTTTTACATATTGAATCAAATCAAGGTAATTTTTGATCCCGATTATGAATTCTTGTAGGTTTTTTCATGGCTTTCTATGGTAAAACTTTATAGCGAGTAGAATAAGACACAGAGTTTTGCACTGAAATACCACACACTGAAGGCACTAATGTAGCACAACTGTTTCACCCTTTTCACATGTGTGTGTGTGACTTTAAGGGGAGACATGCTTCGAGTTTTCATCTCATCTGTACTGTTTGCATTGTGACTATGCAGAAAATAAAGTGATTTCTGGATTACTTAATTGAATTTTTTCCTCAGAAGATGGATATAACTAATAAGATGTTTATAGAGAGTGGGTAATTGAACTCTGTTATAAACTAAACCGTCATAAAATCTAGTTTACATGAGGGAAGTATTGCGTGCCTGTTACTGCGTGGTTAACTTGCATCAAGGCATCTTTTTTAGGTCAATGAGTGACTATTTCAGTACAGTAATTAATGTTGAGTCATAAAAGCTTTTATTGTAAAAGATTGTGTAGATAAATAGATTTATAGTGCATTTTCAACATGCTGTCCACGGAGTTCATTGTGTGCTGCGTGGCAGGCTGACCTCCTCCTCTCTTCTCACTCCAGCTGCAGCACAGCTCACGAGCCCAGTAAACTAACGTGAAGACACAGGCTGCATCTGAAAACTGGAAACTGCTGCCTTCGGAGGGTTTATAAGGAGGTAGGATGAAATAATGTGCTTTTTAAACTGTCCAGAGACTAGTTTTCCGTTCAGAGTTCCATTCATCCAAAAACACTGTTGTTTGACCCATTAACTGGTTAGGCAGCTGCTCATGTTTTTGGATGCAGCCACAGTTTGTGTGTTTGTTGTTGTTGCTATTGAATCACGCATGCAATAACATCAGAAGAAAAATGGTGTCACTACGGGTTTTACTTTCGTGAGCGCGAATGCGAGAAGGGAAAAGTTTCTTTGGGTGTCCCTTTCTGACTGTAGGTGGGAAAGGGGCTTATCATTACACCCAGACCCATTCGATAAACCAACATCCTCATGAAACCTTGGATCCTGGTCTGGATCCTATTGGATTTAAATAATTTTAGATCTACCTTAAGTTTCCCCTTTTGTTCTGAAGACATTTAATTCAAATCAGCTACACTTTTAACTACTCTAATGGTCTATTTAGCACCAGTGTTGGGTATAATCTGATTACAAAGTAATTAGCTACAGTAATTAATTATTTTTTTAGTCAAAGAGTAGTGTAATATATTACATTTTAAAGTATTGCAATGAGATTACAGTTACTGACGTTCAAAATTGAATTACTTTAATTTCTTTTAAATCACTTGGTTTACAAATGTTTCTAAAATAATATTATTTATATAGAAACCATTTAAAACATGAATTATGTTCATATGTACGTCTGTTTGTGTTTCTGTGTCAGCTGAAGGGACAATGACAGTTAACAAGGAGTGAAATCGTTGAGTGGAAAAACAAAGAATATTCTACTAAAAAGTTTTAAAAACTAATTTAAAAGCAAAGTAATTTATAATGTGATTATTTTTTCCATGAAGTAGGATAACCAGTATGATAATCTTTTGTATTTTGTAGTGGATAACTATTTTTGAGTAACTTACCCAACACTGTTCAGCACCATTGTAATGTCTGACCTAATGCATAATTATTGCTCTGTCAAAAATGATGTTGGGCTCTTTCATCAGCATGCTAAGCATAGCACTACAAGCAACGACAGTGCGCTATGTCTTGTCCAATTTTTATGAGAGCGCTAATTCTCATTTATTATTTTAAGCGCAATTTAAATTTTTTCATTTATCAGACGATTTTCGTTCCGGCGCAAAGAGCAAGTGGGCTTATGGAGGGAGTGTTTGCGCTATCTGTGGGTGTATGCACACAAACTGTGGCTGTATTGAATGTTAATGAAGTGGCGCAAAGTGCAATTTGATATTTTCCTGAGAAATAGGTCATTGCGCTAAGACATTTGAGAATCACCTCTATTCTCAGCGCAAAGTCTAACTCAGTTCCTGTTTTTGCAGTTTGGAGATTCCACCAACAGTTGGTAATAAAGTTCTTGTCCAAACTAAATATAATGGAATGTAAAAAATGATGTCCCTGACAATCACTGTTGCAGCTGCTTCATGCAACAAAAATGTATGAGTTTTGTGTTAAACTTCCTAGAGGTCATGGTTTATTTAGACATTTTGCAGTTGTTAATTTAACTATGTTTACATCTAGAATAGTATTTATGATCTGTGATGGTGAGCCTGTGGGTCAGTCTCCCATCATGGAATTTTAAATTGTTCGAAGGACTTATTTATTATTTTATTCAGCTTTTTCTGTATTTATTTGGGGTTTGCTATTTTAGATTTCCTGGTTTTAGCAGAGTGGGCATAAACCTCCTAGAAAGCACGTACCTGTGAGGGTGCTCATTTTAGTTATTTAAGGAAATCTATATTAATGTACAAATCAGGGCCAGCCCGTGGCATAGGCGACATAGGCGGTTGCCGGAATTTATTTATTTTTTTGTCGGAAGTGCGGCCTCTTGTGACGACTGTGCGCCCCTCTACCCATATATTGAGCACTAGAGCTAAGCAATTATATTATAATCATAACCTTATCATATGTGGAAAAAATGAGTGAAAAAAGAACCAAATTATCAGGTGCACAAGGCAGGAAGCAGCACAAAGAAGAGGAGCAGAAAAAAAGAGCAATATAAAGGTAAGAATCAAAAGTTAACGACTGCTCATTTCGGCCATTGATGTTTATTTACTACTTTTAAATAGCTTATTTGGAACCCATTAAAGGTGCACTCTGTAATTCTAAACCAATACATTTGTTGTCAAATTCTGCAAATATCTCCTCACAGTCTGCTAGCTGTCCATTCTGAGGGTGGGCTGAAAAAAATCTAGTATTTGTGCACAGCCCTGGCTCTGTAATTGGGACAAAAACAAAGTGGAACAGACCGATCAACACAACACTACTCCAGCCAATCAGCAACAGGGGGTGGTTCTTGCGCGTGCACAGGATGGGGGGTGGGGGCAGAGTGAGAGGGAAATTCCTAAGAAGAGCAACAGCAAATCTGGCTGATGTGAACTTTCTAAACTGCAAGGAGGACATATGGCTGAGAAACAGACCAAGAGAAAAAGGTCAGACGAATATAAACTAAAAAAAGAAGGATTATGATAAGTCGAGGGCTAGGAGCCGCATCAACATCAGCGAGGCTTTTCAGAGGTGGAGAGACCTCCGAGAGGTAAAAGGCTTGAAGACGGATGTATAAATTGCTCTTTTTCTACTTGATAGGTGGGTAACATTAATTTTGCTATGTTTCACAGAACCCATATATGCTGTTGTTGTGATGTTAGATTTAGTAGCGGGAGAGTTGTGAGTGTCTGGAGCTGGTGTGCGAGAAGAAGCCGGTCTTCGGACACTGTGTACCGTTTTTTGCTTGTTTTATTTAAGTTTAGTGCAAGTTAAGCGCAGTGTATTTTCTTTAAAATAAACTTAAGCTTCTATAAAGTTGTTTTAATTTCAGTTATATTGCTGCTTGCTTTCACTTCACCAAAAAACTCCTAAGTGTCTTCTTTTAAAAGAGACCATGATTAGGACTGTAGTCTAAAGCAGTGTTTCCCAAAATCTTTTACGGTACACCACTATCCCACATAGGCTAACTATTGTCAATATGTTTCGTTTTCAAGAACTTGTCCATGTTTTCTGTCTGTCTTAGTAGCATGTTTACTTGTAATGTTTGAAATTCAACAAGTCACATAGGTAGGCTACGCTGTGAGGTCACAGATGGTAAGAGCGCTAAATGGGTAATTAAAAAAACAACAAATTTGCTTCTTTTCTAATCTGTAGATTTGTTCTTGCCATGCCACAACAAATTACAGGGATGCAAACTCATGAGGGGTGAAAATGCTAAGACAATCACTGGTCCACGAACATTTTTTTTGGGGATATTTTTTTTAAAGAATAAGCTAAAAGCACTAATTCCAGCTATTTAAGTGATTCAAGTTTATTCAAGTTTACAATTGTGCACAATTAGCTGCAAAATAAAGAGTATTTTGGTGAGGCTTGCTTCTGTTTCACAAATTTGTTCAATTTTGTTAACTGATTAGTTCAGTGACCCCTTCTGGAAATGTCACTAGGTGGTCTTATGTGCTATGAGTGAGTCAGTGAATCATTTTGAGTCATTCACAACTGAAATCTACCAAGAGACTTTATAGTGTTTAAGCATTAAAAGAACAAAGCATATCTATAGTCTTCCTTCAGTCTGAGCATTATTTTTCATCCAAAAAGACAACAATAATAGTCTAATAATAGTGAGTTTCAATAACGTCCTTACCTTCTCCTTTATTAAAACTTGCATGGCTACAAATCTACTGACTTCAGTATAAGAATTATAAACACAATACAGTAACCTATTTAAACTGCTGAGCATGGCTTTTATCAGTAAAGACCACAATAAGACAAATAATAATAATTTTGAGTTTCAATAATGTTCTTTCGTCATTGTAAAGCCCATTTCACATGAGTTGAGTCGAGGCGTCAACGCTCCGTTCAACACCAGCGTCAGGTGCCGCATTGCCCTCCACATGACAAGAGTTGCAGAAAGCGTCACGGAGAGCCAATCACAGAGTTTTCCACATAAAAAAGTGGGAGGTGTGCACAATAAACATTGAAACATTGAAAACATGTATTTGGAAGAGAGAGAAAAAGCGTGCAGTTGCTTTGATAGCATAAAGTAATTAAAGGACTCGTTTATGTTTAGGTCTAAGCGTTTTCTTGGTGAATTTAAATTAGTTCAATAACTGGGGTCTCTGATATTCGTAAACGATAAGGTAATATTTAATTAAAAGAAATTATGAGATATTCAATGTCTCTTCACAAATATGGACAGTTTTTAAATATTTCTTGTTGCTTAGTACTCTCAAAGACATTATTGGTGAAGCAAAAATGTGTGTGTGAAAAACACTTTGGTGTAAAGTGGCGTCACTTCATAGACTTCAGTGTATTCTGCAGCGCTGACGCGAGTCGTGTGAGAGACCCTTAATGTGTATAAATATCAGTCACTTTTGCACATTAATCATTGCTCTTCACAATCACAGAAGTGACCGATAATGGTTTCAAAATGGCGAATTTCTCAGAAAGGTGAGGAGTTTGGATCCCTGAAATTATCATATTTTTTTTTTTTTTTTCATGCATTTATTTATTTTGTGGAATTTGTTAATTTTCCACGGCACACCTGACAATATACTAGTGTGCCGCGGCACAGTGGTTGGGAAACACTGCAGTATATACTGTACATATTTTTCCATTTTTCCTTTATCAAAAGTAATAGCTTATTCTGTTAAATTTCTCACAAAAAGCACCATGGTAATATACTTGTTTATTTATTTATTTTATTATGTTTTTGACATGTGTCATAGTAAAACCATGGTATTTTTTAAAGTACCTTGGAGTACCATGACAATATCATGAAATATGAACATGGTCAATCATTCAGTAACATGGCATTACCCTGGTAACGTCGAGGCGATCGACTGTGTTCCGCAAATGCTACAGGGTCCTTGAATAACGTATAACATGCGAGTAAGGGCAGCCAGTGGAGTTTCTGGTGCCCCCCTAGGGAGTTGGTGCCCTATGCAGACTGCGTAATATCCGTATAGGGAGCTGCGGTACTGTGGTAGCCTAATGGTATTTTTCTGAAAGTGATTAGTCTAATGGATTATTAGTTTCAACAAAACCAAACTGGCTTTGGCAATACCTGACAGCTCCTTCAGTTTATGTCAATATTCTATAAATGATCAATTTAATTTATATCTCTGAAAGTGACATGACCGCTTCCATTATAATTAATAAATCTGTCTACACTAGTGGTGCGTGATGTTAGAAATGCGGTAGCAATCGAGTATTATTATTTTGATGAACTTACAACACAATACATGGAGTGGACTTTTTATTTGACCTGTTACTCGTCTGAGGTAACGGCACTTCGATGCTCCGGGACGAATTAAAAACTGCATTTTTTGCTTCCTTGAAGGGCATTCCTGCGGGAGGGGATGCCACTAGAAAGCTTGTTCAAAACGAAAGTGAGAAAATGAATATTTTCGAAGAAGTCCCTTCCACAAGACTGTTAGCGAAGGGTACATTCATACAGTAATGCCATGTTTCCTTCAGACTATCCACTTCAAGGGCTCTGCAGTTCGGAGTGAGTATAGGGCATTGGGAGGATCACTTGCGATTGGAATCCGCCCCGATGTGCTGTAGCGCACGCTCTTAAAGGCACCTCCGCTTAATTTTCTTTAATACGCCCTTGATTTACAAAGAAATCTCATAATAATATATTATTACCATTATTGTGAGATTATGACGAGATTTTTATTTTATTTAACTATTTTAATTTAATTGCTAAAAATTCTCCCCTTTTTCTGGATGACCAAAAAGGCACCTTTAGATTTGTAAATGTTGTGTGCAAGTCAGTGTGCCTCACATTCAACAAAGATGCATTTAAGGCACAAAAGAATGTAAGTCTGTATTTCTATTCTTATAATTGATTGCATACAGCCCATTTACACTTTCAACTTCTTATGAATCTGCTGTGTTTGTTGATATCGCTGGTCCTTGACAAAGAATGGACTATAAAATAGGATGGAGACGGTGCAAGTACTGGAGAACAACCTCAGAATTAAATTGCACTTGACCAAGCCCATTAGCACTTTGCACACGCAATTTCGCCAACCTCACTTGCACCTAGACTTAGCGCATGCTTGCATGAAAATACCAAAACTTCATGGCCATGCCCACTGACTTTGGGCATATGGCTTATCACATAGTGCTGTGCTTAGCGCTAGCGCTCTTAAAATTGGGCCCATTGTGTTTTTATGTATGGTTTTGACACCATTGTGTGACACATATGAGTGAACATATTTGTGAGTGGAGAGAACCTGGGGGGAATCCAGCGTCGATGTAAGCGAACTGTCACGGAGTTGCCTAACAATGACTTGTCCTTGATGCTTGTATCTTGGAGCTCCAAGATATGCGAAGTCAAAGCTTGACAGTTTTGCAGTAGCCACTGAATAGCCTTAAGACAAAATGTAATAGTTTAATATGCATGTTCTGAAATGTCTCATTGTGATTTAAAAGTCAGTTGCTTCTACACACATCTTCTTTTTCTTATTAGACTGTATTTTAAAAAAGCCTCACCTAAATAACTGTCATGCTCAGTGCCCGATTGAAAAGAATTTGTTCGAAAGTATTCCTCATATCCACCTTTCCACTGATAAGCTCCCACAGTACTCAGTAACACACTTCCCTTAAAAAATAAATAAATAAGAAACAGTAACTGGATGTGGATCACATGCACTTTGATACATATAAAACATCTGAAAATATCACATAACTTTCATTTTATTTAATTTATTTTTTTTTATTTATTGACAATTGCTGTGTATTTCAAAAGCTGAATTACAAAAGGGTGTTTTAAAACAATGTCAGAGCAGTGGTATTGATGAGGTGCATTCAGAATTTTTCTTCATCTATGTCGTCTTGGGCTTACAAGCACCCAGGGGCGTGAATGCAGCATCATTCAAAAATGCAATGCAGTTTGCCATTGTAAAAATTCACTATTCACAGTCAGCAATGATTAATTTATTCCATGAGTGAAAGTGTCCAGTAAAAGGGTAGATATTGAGATAAAGAGAGTAGTATTTTGCTGGTCATCTTATGCTAACATGGCAGCCCACATGACAGGACCCTCTCCATATAAAATGAAACGTCATGGTTACTGGTGTAACCTCCATTCCCTGATGGAGGGAACGAAACATTGTGTCGATGTAGTGACACTAGGGGTCACTCTTGGGAGCCCGAGACACGTCTGGTCTTTGATAAAAGGCCAATAAAAACTGGAGAGTGGTATTTGCATTTTTTCAAGGTGGAGGGGGACAGCCTCCCTTCCAACCTCTCCTGCAGGAAGGAAAGCACTGATCCGGCTGCGCATCTCTGGGGGTCTTTGCGTCAGGAGGAACACCACTTAGCGAATAGACGCCACATAAAGGCATACAGGCGCCTCGTAGAGGGGGCCCTAGCCTGAGTGATCGTGTCTACCACCACGGGTGGTAGACCGCTTAGGTCTTCCGCGTCCCGTCCAGGGACCAGAGATTCCAGAGGTCTGGGCACGGGTGCCAGAGGGTGTCCCGTCCCTGAGAAAGAAGGTCCTTCCTCAGGGGAATCCGCCAGGGTGGAGCTGTCGCGAGGAGCGTGAGGTCCGAGAACCATGTCTGGCTGGGCCAGTAGGGTGCTACCAGGACGACCTGCTCCTCGTCCTCCCTGACCTTGCACAGGGTCTGTGCAAGCAGGCTCACTGGGGGAAACGTATATTTGCGTAGGCCAGGGGGCCAGCTGTGTGCCAGCGCGTCTATGCCGAGGGGAGCCTCGGTGAGGTCATACCAGAGCGGGCAGTGGGAGGATTCTTGGGAGGCGAACAGGTCCACCTGTGTCCGTCTGAATCGACTCCAAATCAGCTGGACCACCTGAGGGTGGAGTCTCCACTCTCCCCTGAGGGAAACCTGCCGTGACAGCGCGTCCTCTGTAGTGTTGAGGTTGCCCGGGATGTGAGTGGCTCACAGCGACTTGAAGTGCTGCTGACTCCGGAGGAGGAGACGGCGGGCGAGTTGTGACATACAGCGAGAGTGCAGACCACCTTGGCGGTTGACATATGCTACCGCTGCCATGCTGTCCGTCCGAACTAACACGTGCTTGCCCTGGATCAACGGCCGGAACTTCCGCAGGGCGAGCAGAATTGCCAATAACTCGAGGCAGTTGATGTGCCAATGCAGTCGCGGGCCCATCTAGAGTCTGGCGGCTGCGTGCCTGTTGCAAACAGTGCCCCAGCCCGTTTTGGAGGCATCTGTCGTGACCACGACATGCCTGGAGACCAGTTCTAGAGGAACACCTTCTCATAGAAACGAAATGTCGGTCCAAGGGCTGAAAAGACAGTGACAGACCGACGTAATGGCCACGTGGTGTGTCCCGTGGCGCCATGCCTATCTCGGGACTCGAGTCTGGAGCCAGTGCTGAAGCGGCCTCATATTAATCAACCCGAGCGGGGTGGCCACCGCCATATGCCTCAGGAGCCTCTGAAAAAGTTTCAGTGGAACCGCTGTTCCCTGTTTGAATGCCTTCAAACAGGCCAGCACCGACTGGGCACGCTCGTTCGTAAGGCGCGCCGTCAAGGAGACTGAGTCCAACTCCAAACCGAGAAAAGAGATGCTTTGAACCGGGAGGAGCTTGCTCTTTTCCCAGTTGACCCGAAGCCCTAGTCGGCTGAGGTGTGAGAGCACCAGGTCCCTGTGTGCACACAACATGTCTCGAGAGTGAGCTAGGATTAGCCAGTTGTCGAGATAGTTGAGAATGTGAATGCCCACCTCCCTTAACGGGGCAAGGGCAGTCTCTGCGATCTTCATAAAGACGCGAGGAGACAGGGACAGGCCGAAAGGGAGGACTTTGTACTGATACGCATCCTTCAGGTCTACCGCCGCGAACCAATCTTGATGCCGGACACTCGCCAGAATGCGTCTTTGCGTCAGCATCTTGAACGGGAGTCTGTGTAAAGCCCGGTTCAGTACTCGCAGGTCCAAGATTGGCCGCAATGCACCGCCTTTTTTTGGTACGATGAAGTAGGGGCTGTAAAACCCTTTCTTAATCTCAGCTGGAGGGACAGGTTCTATCGCGTCCTTCCGTAGGAGGGTAGCGATCTCCGCGTGCAGGGTGGCGGCGTTTTCGCCCTTGACCAAGGTGAAGTGAATACCGCTGAACCTGGGCGGGCGCCTGGCGAACTGAATCGCGTAGCCAAGTCGGACGGTCCGGATCAGCCACCGCGATGGATTGGAAAGTGCAAGCCACGTGTCCAAATTCCGCACGAGGGGGACCAAGGGAACAACGTGGTCGGACGTACCGGCAGATGGGGCGGAGCGGTGGGGCGGAGCGTGAGGTGCCACAGCACGGCATGGCCGTGTCTAGGGACATCGAAGCACTTACCTGGCTCCTTGTGACCACCCCCGGAACAGCCTGGGATGGGGGAGGAAGAGGCCTGTCCTCGTAACCCATGGAGGCTGCCACATTGGGGGCGGCTGTGTGCCACAGCTGGGCGCTCAGGGGCGGAAAGGACACCGTTGGAGCGCCAATCCTGCAAGAAAAAGCCCGTGGACGGTAGTCGTGGTGACGGCCGTACGCACTGGGTATGTCTTATATACATTAAGACAAAACGCCAGGTATATTATAAAATATGAGGTATCAGCATAATAATTAAATATTCTAAAAGAAAAAAATGTGTTCGATGCTTCTGTATTATTTATTTACTGCATATTTGCATTGGATTTAGTTTTATTGTGTGTCAGTCGAGTAAAAGAGCACCAGAATGCACTCTGATGTCTTTATGTTTATGAACATTTATAATACATGCAAGCACATATTATAAACAGACTTTTAAAATTGGACTGGGTTAATGTTTGCAGTACAAAGGGTTCATGAACTGCAACTATTTAGTTACAAATTTCTGAGGGTATGTATCAGCTGCACGTCCAATGACACCAGTGTTCTGTTGATTAGTGCCTTCAACACGCTGGACTGTGGAGCAGCAGTAACTCTGGAAAAAAAAAAAAAGCTTGTATCTCATGGCTCAAAAAAAAAAAAAAAAAACTGCTCTCTGTTAAAAAAAAAAAATCTTTGGATTGTTGGCAGAAGATTTATCGGACCCAATGTGAATAGTGGCAGAGGAATGCATTGTTCCTATTCAAAAGCTTTTTCGAAATTAGAATTCGCTCCAAATATTTGGGCTTGGTGTGAATAAGCCTGAAAAAAAAAAATTGATGAGGAAACAATTACTGAGTACACCTTTAAACCACATATGTAAAGGGATTTTACACTAAATTAGACTTTTTTTTACACTATTTATATTTTTAAAATATATGCTCCCTCAATTAGTCTGAAGAGAAATCTAAATTCAGGGGTTTGGTAAATTCAAAAACAGATTAATTACATATGATGAGAAAGCTGTGCTAAATCCATCCTGGGCAAATTCCATTTTGGAGGAGTCACCAGAAGTCTGGGTTCCTGTAGCAGAAGAACAGGACAGAACCTGTTACATATAATTGGGTGAGCCAATGTGTCAGTTAAAAGCTACAAATCAATCCTTCAAAGAATTCAGGGAAGAACTATTAAAACTTTTATATTTTATTTTTGCATTGTCTTTTGATGGGCAAACATACCTTCTATGGCAATAATGTTCTCTTCCAGCTTTTGAAGAATATTATTCAATGCATCAAAATTTGTCACTTTAAACACATAGTCAATGTCTGGATCAGATGCAATTGTATTCAACTCCCATTTTGCATTATGATTATCAAAAGCATTGCCAACCTATTGAACAAAACAAACCAGGTGAAAATATTTTATAAAGCATTTGTAGATTTAAAAAAAGACATGCTTAAAGTCAACAGCTTGTCAAGTTTGCAACTCATTTTACTTCCATAATGTGACATATTTCCAAGGCTATTCAAATAAAAAATAGGTAGGACATTATGTTTGTAATCTGTTTGGCTGGTTTGATAGAACTTATGTGAGTAAAAGCATACAGGACCTTTTGATAAGTCCTCAACTTTTGAGAATGAAATTTTCACTGGATTTGCCAAAGTTTTCCAGGTTAGTGACATCAAATCTTTTAAATATATTCAGATATACACACATGGGTACACACAAGCATAACTTCAAATTCTCTTAGAATTGTTTGTGAAAATAGTCTGTTTCTATGTGCTATGCTTAGACTCCATACATTTTCTGCTATTTTCCATGTGTTTTCTGTGCAATTGTTTACAGAGACTGCCACGGCTTTAGTTAAGTTACATTTGTTCCCACACCAGTCTTTTATTATGGTATAATGTATCTCAGATCACCCTACCTCTAAATGGCACTTATTGACAAAACCAACTGCAAATAATCCCTTATTATATAATCTTTCTGTCGAAGTAGCCAGTTCAAGGCCTGTTTAAGATGCGGTAAGCCCCAGACCTTTTGCAGTTTTAATCAAAGTTCTGGCTACGTAAGACTTGATCATTCCAACCCCTTGTTTTTGAAATAGTATAGTATATTAAGACATAATACAAATTTATAATCTACCTGTTACGTCTACGTTACGTTTAATGTATTTTGTTCGGCCCTGTCTATATGTTTACTCTATACACTTGTCCTTTTTTAACAGTCTTGTTCTCAATTTTACAATAATTCTGATTACATGGGGTCTTTAAATGATAGTTTTTGTGAGGTACTTCTCATGAACATACAACAGCCACTTCACTTGTTTCTGTGGCAGATATCAGGTATAATTTCTTGAAGCTTATACAGTAACTAGGTTGTATACATTTGAGAAATCATTTCTAATCATTTTTATTTAAACTAGAAATGTATTCAATTTATGTTTCAATTTTAGTTTCATATTAGAATTTTCCTATTTAAACGAATTATTTATTCTCAGGTATATATTTCCACTGTCTACATAAAAATGAATAGTTTGGCGGACGAAAAACACACCCCAATAGCAAAACGAGTGATGTTCTTTGCTTGTGCATCTGATGCAGCTTTTGGCAGAAGGTGTCTGTCAAATGATTCTCCATCAGTAATGACAAGCAAGATTTGTTTTGCTTCTGCTCTTGCCCCTCCAGTGTTCGTAAATAGATAGTCCCTGTGCATTAAAGAAAAGACTATTATTATTCACAAAACAATTATTGTGGTTTTGTTTGTCTTTATCAACATGGTGTCTGTATTGTTGAGGTGCTTAACTTATACATTTACTTAAATAGCATTTACATGGGCTTATATTATCAAACAAGCCTTACAGAACTTTGATGATGGCCTTTGCAGTGCTGGTTCCTCCATGCATCTGCTGTATATTCATAATATTAATTTTCCACTTGCTGTCTTTGAGTTCATTGAAGTTGTAGTGAATATCACAACTGGAAGAGTACTGTGCAATAGCAAACTGTAAGCCAAGGGGAGATTCATATTCCGTCTCAATTAAAGTCATTGTAAAAAATTGTTTACACAATCTGTCAAAATCAAATAACGTCACATCTATTATATGTGAAAAAAGACAATAAAATGATTTCCAGAATTAGTGTCAAAACTGAAATGAACTGACAATACAGACACTTCATACCTGTGCATTGCGTCCAGTGAAACGTTCAATCATGTTTATCACAAAAGTCTTCATCTTATTAAAATCATTATCGGTTACACTCCCAGAGCCATCCAACAAAAAAGCTATATCAATCTGACCAGGGCAATCTGCAAATGGAGAGAAGCAGAAATGCATATAGTAGAGAGACTTATTAAATCCTTTGACTTAATAAATAAAACTTCCCTTCCATATTTACCTCTCAAAACTGTTGGTATAGTTGTGTCAAACTTGTTTTCACTAACAAAGCACATGCCATTGTAGGTGGTAACTCCTGCACATATTTTTGGAATGGTTGGACCACAAATCTGGGTGCGATGGAATTTAAACACAAAGTTTAATTTGATCAATGGAATACTAAAATAATTTTATCCAAATTTATTCAAAATAAATGTAATGCTGATAATCAGTCCTAATATCAACCAAAACCATTTATAATTTATTATTATATACAGTAGTAGGAATCTGTCATGCTTAAATTTTGTGGATGTGCTTAAGCCTACCTGCCATTGTTGACAGGTGAAAAGACAAAGAACATGGCACAATGAAACAGATATCTTTCATTGAATTTGTGCTGATTTTGAGACCAATAAGAATTCAGTTTTACTGCACATTCAAAGAGAAGTTCTAGTCAGTCCAGTCCCATAAAAAGTGCAGTTTGTTTATTATTAAGAATTTTTTTTAAATATAGCCATAACATTTCTAATCCCTTGAAATTCAAAGTGGTTTTATTGAATATATTTAATTTGGCCTTTTGTGTTCAAAGGCCACTTGCAAGTGTAAAATGGTCATAAGATGTGATTCATTGGGTTCCAAAACATGAGCTTCAATCTGTATAGGTGTGCTGAGCCAAAACTTACTGCCAATTCTGAAGAGCCTTTGAAGAGATCTTGAGTCATGGAAAGTCCAAGAGACATGTTGAAGGCTTCAGAAGGCACTATGTTAACACATGGGCAGTTTGTACAGTTTAATTGAAAACAAACACAAAAAAATAAATAAAATAAAAATCATCTCTGAATAATCTCTCAGAAAACAATAAAAAACCTAAATACCTTTTATGTTTAGTGGTGAGCAGCTTCTTTGTGTAACAGAACAGCTATAAATTTGTCCTCTTCGATCTTGGTTGATTTGAATTAAAGGATCACTTGCAATCACACTATGGTAAAGGAGAAAGAGGGATAATTCATTTAATTTTATGATGTGTGTTCATATATTTTCTGCCTAAGTATATGGAGATAAAACAGTATCAAAACAGCTTACAAATGCACACGACAATCCACAAAAGCACGCAACAGATCCCCAAATGCACATGATAATCAACAGTACAAATGCGCGCAACAGATCCCCACACGCATATGACAATCTACAGTACAAATGCATGCAACAGATCCCCACGCGCATATGACAATCTACAAATGCACGCAACAGAACCTCACATGCACACAGCAATCTACAAATGCACGCAACAGACACGCGCACGGCAATCAACAAATGTACCTAACATATCCACAGAGGCACAAGGTAATCCACAAATGCACGAAATTGATCCACACACACAGCATCCCTGCCATTGCAACCATTAGAGCTACAGTTTCAGCAGACGCTGCGTGTTGAGCACCTCCAGCTTCCAGAACCCCTCACAGTCTGGATCATCACTTAGGGAGAGTGTGGGCGAGTAGTTTAATAAATTATTTTGCTTTAATTATATTTTTTTAAAATCCAGAAATTATATTAAAAAAAAAAAAAAAAAAATGTATATACTATAATAAACATATGAACAAACAATTTGTCAACTTTAATGTATTTTTATTTTTTTTTTGCTTTTGAGGCTATAAGCAACATGGTCTACCCCTGACACTGTTTGACTTATCATTCTACCGATATACTAGATATTTGGTAACACTTTATTTTGATGGTCCCCCTACAGATATTAAACTGACTATAAGTGACTTATCAACTGACATGCTATAGCTAGTAAACAGTGTTTCAACAAACATTCAGTAGACTTTCAGTAGCCTGTATATAGATCTTTATTAATTACCTATTTACATATCTTTGCTTTCCTGCTCGTTTTCTTATTTCACCTTTAGTTACCCAAAGATTTTCTGGAAATGCTCTACTGACTGTTTGTTGCATATGAATTTCCTATCAGTACAGAGTAACTTTAATGTAGCATCAACTGTTCATCTATAGTTGCCTAGGGACCATCAAAATAAAGTGAACATAAGGAATACGGTTAACTGACTGCTACATGTCTCCTTTTTTGAAACAGACTATCAACAGATGATAAATACCAATACTGATAATAACATACAGGAATAGCAGCACCACATTGCAACCAGCACACAGACTGTATGTAAAAGAAATATAAATGTACAGAAGTCATTGTTTTGTTCAAAAATTTTAATGATGAATGATAATGAAACTGATGTTCTCAACAATAATGTAAGTAGATCATTAATAAAGATCTATATACAGGCTACTGAAAGTCTACTAAATGTTTGTTGAAACACTGTTTACTAGCTATAGCAAGTCAGTTGATAAGATCTTATTTTGCTGTTATACAGGCTATTGGAAGTCAGTTGATAAGTCACTTATAGTCAGTTGAATATCTGTAAGGGGACCATCAAAATAGTGTTACCAGATATTTAGCCTTTGAAGTCAATTTGAGTAACCATATGGTTTCTTATTACTCATATATTATCATCGACACATAATATTCTATGGTAAGTTATTACAGACTATGTGGGCAGCCGGTCGTCATAGCAAACAATATTATGACAAAACGCTAAATACTGAAATGGTATTTATAAATGTCAGTATGTGTGTATACACTATTGTTGTAATATTGCTGAGATAAGTTTAATGTCTATAACATAAAATGAACACATCATGTGGTTGAAAAGATTACTTGAGCAGCAGTTTCTGTGAACTGAATAGCGAGTCTCTCTCTCTCTCTCTCTCTCTCTCTCTCTCTCTCTCTCTCTCTCTCTCTCTCTCATTGTTGGCTTGAAAGTAGATTAAAATCTTGCAATCAGTGTTGTTATTGTCAATTCCTAAAGCACAAAAATGTGATGCTCCTCTGCTAGGGCAGTTATTAACTGTTACAAATATGTGACGTTATGGGAGAAGCAAGGTCAGTAAATCCATTGACTCAGTTCGGAATGGTGTATTGCCATACTCTTACTATTTCTGCCATTTAAAGATATGGCACAAATAGTAAGAGAAGTATGAGTAGTATGCCATTGCGAACTCAGCCATGACTGATTGCCTTCATTTTCAGATGCAGCCAAATGTGCATGTGGCACATGTTAATGACATAAGCCCACATTCAGTCTAGGTACTTTTCCCCTTAGTAACTCTCTAGATGAGAACTCTTAAGAGGAACGGCACATCTGAGGAGACTTTCCCCACTTGTATTCGCACACAAAAAAGTAGCCCCCGTAGTGCCGTCATCTAGTGTCGACAATTTTTCTTCTAATGTTGTTTGCACACACGATTCAATAGCAACAACAAGAAAAATCAACAACACCAACGGAGGACGCCAGGATCGGAGCTACACTTTTGTTAGGGCTGTTTAACACAAACTGTAGCTACATCCGTAAACGTAGGCAGCTGCCTTACTGCCTAATCAGTCAATGGTATAAAAAAATACCATTTTGAATCAATGGAACTCTTAAGGAGACTGGTCTCGGAACAGTTTGAAAAACACAATATTTTCATTCTATCTCTGTACACGTACACCCTCCAAAGGCAGCATTTTCCTGTTATCATACAGTCTTTACCCTGGCTGTGTGAGCTGTGCGTGCTGTGTCCCTGAAGCCGGAGTGAGAGGAGAGATGAAACGTGCCGTATGTTTTAACCATGCAGAACACTTTCAAAATGCAGTGTAAACTATTTATCAACACAATCTTTTACAATAAAGGTGTTATGACTTAACAAAAAACACTGTACTAAACTATTCACTCATTGACTTAAAAAAGACATCTTGAAGCAAGTTAACCACACAGTAACAGGCGTGCAGCAAGTTTAGAATCTATACTGGATCACTGGAATGCTCTTTTAGCCAGCCTTCCAGCATGCCCAGTCAGGCCTCTGCAAATGATCCAGAATGCAGCAGCATGGCTAGTCTTCAATGATCCCAAGAGAGCACATGTAACACCCCACTTTTAGAGTTACTGTCTTGTTATGATGCATTGCTTTTGTATCCTTTCTCATTTTGTTATCCGCTTTGTTACTTTTTATTATTTATGTCCATTATCCAAGGAAAAAAAACAAAACAATGTAGTAATAAAGAAATCACTTTATAAAAACACCGTAGGCTACAGAAGCAATGAAAACTCAAAGCACGTCTCAAAGTCAGGCAACAGCTCTGCTCACCACTCGCACATACATATGTGTATCAGGCGATGCTCTTTGGATACTTCATTGGTTTTATGTTATTGCTGTTAAGGGAATTGGAAAATTAGCGCTATTCTCTGAGTAGCAGGCTAACAGCTACAAATTTGTTTACTCGTGATGGCTGCTGACTCTTCGCGTTTCTTATAGGTTTGTGCGTCATACGTGTTTGACCAATCACAGGTTGCAGCACCTCCCAAAGTCCTTCTTCTGAGGGTAGAAGTACCTAGTAGGAGCTAAAAAGCCGAAAATGACAAAAAGTACTAGTTCCAGGTAAAAGTACTTAAAATAGGCTTTAGTTACTGCAGTGGGAAAGGGCCTATAGTCTGACCTCTACCATCCCACTAATGGAACAAATGCAGGGATGGTCTTTGGAGCATTAAACCATGGCTGATTTTTTTGGCAATGTTGTGTCTTGGAGGTTTGTATTATCTACATCTCAACATTTTCAACAACAAGTGTTAGACCTGCCTGTTGTATGTAAATATATCTATATATATAGACTGCGGAACAAGTGTCTCAATACAAATGCAAAAGCTCATTCACGGACATCCTTTAAAGAAAATTCTCAGCATTTGTCTGCACATTTGTGGACTGGATGGTGAGCAAAGACGTCATTGGCCATGTTTACATGCAACCAAATAATCTGTTTAAATTCCGACTGATAGATCAATCAGATTGAAAAGCCTTCAAGTAAACACAAAAGAGATCTGGATTGAAACTGAGCTGGATCCGAATTAAATTTCCATCCGATTGAAGGGGATGGTGTAGACCTAAAATAATCAGTTCAAAAGAAAAATATTAGCCATGTTAACATTTGAATCCGACTACTTTCTTAATCGTATTCTAAGATACCTTGTGCTCATGCGCAGAGCAGTGGTGATTATTTACTGTATATTTAAATACATGATACTCTTTGCGGGAAACTAATTTATACAAAGCAATGGCAAAACATATTATTAAGGGTATAAGGGCTCGCACTGAATATTCTGCAGGGCATAAAAGCATAAAAGAACGTTGTGTCATTCTTAATAGGGACTTTATGCAGCAGGTGCATTTATGGTGTTCTGTGTTCCACTGCGTGTTTGCGACTTCACTCACTTCCTGACTGTAATGTCATGTAGAATGAAGAATCAAGAAAACAGGATCTAAACGCAGCAGTTTTAATAAAAGATGCAAAACAAACACTGGAATCAAAAACTGAAGGAGACAAGAAACCAAAAGAAACTGAAATACACACACTTCAGCCCGCATGGACAACAACTGACAAAAAAAACACAGACAAACTGAGGAATAAATAAACAAGGGACAAATGATAAAACGAGGAACACCTGAAACTAATAACCACTGAGACCAATGAACAAAGACCACAAAAAGAACTACAAAACCTATAATAAAACACAAGACAAAGGAAGGACAACATACCTACATGGCAACCTCTAGTGGTCGCCAGCGAAAACCTTACATAGCCCCCCTTTAAGGAGCGGCTCCTGATGCTTCTAAATACATATACCCAAAAAAATCTTAAGCAGAGCAGAAGACTATGTGGTGGCTGGCAGTCTAGGAGAGCACAGGAGGGGAACAATTGGAGCTGAAAGCCATGGGTGAAGCAGGAGAGACTGATGGAGGGCAAGATGGACCAGGCAGCCATGGTGGAATGGGCAGAGGGTCAGGAGACCAACTAGAACCAGGAGACCAGGACGGAGCAGCTGTAGGGTCCAGAAGACAGGCGTGGACCAAGAGGCCAGGCAGAGTGGGCGGATGGCCCGGAGACCAGAGCGGACCAGGCAGAGGGTCCGGAGACCAGAACGGAGCTGGTGTAGGGCCCGAAGACCAGGGAGGACCAGGCAGATGGCCAGGAGACCAGGAAGGACCAGGTAGACGGCCAGGGAGGACCAGGCAGTTGTCCAGGAGACCAGGGAGGACCAGGCAGATAGCCAGGAGACCAGGGAGGACCAGGCAGATAGCCAGGAGACCAGGGAGGACCAGGCAGATAGCCAGGAGACCAGGGAGGACCAGGCGGACGGCAAGGAGACCAGGGAGGACAAGGCGGACGGCAAGGAGACCAGGGAGGACCAGGCAGACGGCCAGGAGACCAGAGCAGACCAGGCAGACAGCCAGGAGACCAGGGCGGACCAGGCAGACAGCCAGGAGACCAGAGGGGACCAGGCGGAGAAGCAGATGACCACTGGGAACCCAGCAGATGGCTGTTAACAGCTGGCAGGGTCCAGGCAATAGGGGACTAAGAGCTCAGAAATGAGAGCAGCTGGGGACTCAGCGGGTTCAGAGGTCAAAGCAGCTAGAGACTCAGAGGGCTCGGAGGTCTCAGAGTTTATGGAATCTGGGAACTCAGTGGGCTCAGAGGTCAAAGCAGCTGGGGACTCAGAGGGCTCGGAGGTCAAGGCAACAAGGGACTCAAAGAGTTCAGAAGTTAGGGCAGCTGGGGACTAAGAGGGCTCAGAGGTCAGAACAGCTTGGGACTGAGAGGGCTCATAGGTCTCAGAGTTTATGGCATCTGGGAACTCAGTGAGCTCAGAGGTCAAGGCACTAGGGGACTCTAAAATAAAGACGGACGGGGAGGCAGCGGTCAAAGCGACCGGGAGCTCAGCATTCAAGGCTGCTAGGGACTCTGTGGTCAGGGTGGCCGGGGACTCTGCGGTCAGGGCGGCCGGGGACTCTGCGGTCAGGGCGGCCAGGGACTCTGCGGTCTAGGTGGTGTTATTCTCACATGAAGGGTATACACTCTCCAGAGCAATCTCCCATCTCAGGCCAATCAGTGTTCTCATAATAGTTCAGGCCGAACCAAAAAATGGATGAAAGATGGGAGTCAGCCCAGTCTGACCGGCTTTCTAAAGCCAGAAAGTGAGCCAAATATTCCCAAAAAGGAATACCCCTAATTCTGCTGCTAGATCCATAAAAGCAGGTCAGTTGTTCTATAATGCCGTGTAGAATGAAGAATCAAGAAAACAGGACCCAAACGCAGCAGTTTTATGTAAGATACAAAACAAACACTGAAAACAAAAACTGAGGGAAACAAGAAACCAAAAGAAACCAAAATACACACAAGACAGCCTGCAATGGCTATTAGGCATCCTTTGCCTCCACATTTTAAATATATCAGCATTTTTTCAACTTCCACTTGTGGTGGTATTTTTGCCCTGAGCCCTAATTAATTTCTGACCCTGATAAAAAACAAGGCCGTACAATCTATAATGCTGTAAGGTCATTGCTCTTCAGTAGGGGGCACTGTCTACAGGGCACTACAGTATATGGGGTTAATACTTATTGGCACTTTGCACTGTATAAATAGTTTGTATAAAAAAATCCCAGTGTTCAATTTCACAGTCACCACCAAAATTTTCAGATGATTAATGTACAAAAAGAAATCAGAAAATATCAGTCAGCACCTAAAATAACAATCAAGAATTTCCATTTCCCTTTTTGATTTGTAACTAGTTGCACATAATAATAAAAAATGATACAAACCTAGAGAAAATAGTTTTCCAGATAATGTTTTTGAGATGTTACAGACAATACAGCTGATTATATATATATATATATACACAGTATATATATATATATATTTTTTTTTTTTAGCTTTCCCCAATACACATTGCTCCAAAGCAGTTTTACAGAAAATCAGCTGTATTGTTTGTAACATCTCAAAAAAATTATATATACATATACATTTATATATTATACAAAAAAATCTCAGTGTTATCTCTCTGCACTGTCAAACAAACAGTATGGAAGTGAACAGGGGGCAATTTTTGAATGTTAAAATACTCACTGTTTCAAAAGTATATCCACAAGACATAAAGAGTATGCATGTAAACATGATTTTAGTGTTATAAAATCACTTACAAACCTTTTCTGAGTAAAGTTATAGCCAAATTTACAACTTCGTAAACAAATGTTCACTCCCGTACATCTCTGTGACGTGCGCTCATGAGAGGGATGACGTTGGAAAGGTCACGTGTCACGTGGAGGAGTCAGGAAGCGCGTCATTGTTTACAAGAGAAACTTGTGCCTTTCACAAACCAAAACAGTCCAAAACTATTTCAAAAATAAAATAAATAAAAAATAATTTCCAAATAATAATAATAAAACAAAACAATGTAAACAATGACGCGCTTCCTGACTCATTTTCCACGTGACGCGTGACCTTCCCAACGAGCTTATGTCATCCCTCTCATCACAGAGATGTAAGGAAGTGAACATTTGTAGTTAAAAAGTATATAAATATTGTTTTGTTTCTAAAAATAATCAGTTGTCAACTGGAGTCGTGTGGATTATTTTGATGCACCCTAAATATGCATTTTGGACCGTCAAAAAATGAAGGATGTTCACTTGCATTGTTTAAAGGAGGAGGCCTGAAATGAAATCCTAAAAGTCTTAAATTCTGTGTTGATGAAGAAAGAAACTCAGATACATCTTGGATGGCCTGAGGGTGAGTAAATTATCAGTAAATTTTCATTTTTGGGTGAACTATTCCTTTAACCCTTTACTGAGGGTTACTTCTGAACTGAGATCAGTCAGTTTATACGAATTGAAATGATGCATTGTGTATAGGGAAGCCAAAATACAACGTCCACACATGTGTATGCAGGGTCGCATGAGGATATAGTCTCATCCTCAGATGGTACATTCATAGACCAACCACAGTCAGTTTACTAACCATCTGATGCATATTGCAGAGAATGCTGAATAGCACTTGTGAAAATTGCAAGCTCCAGTTAGATTGCCGGACTGCTTTGCTATTTCCAGGAGACAAGGTTTTTTCTCACCCAGCCTGAATTAAACCAATAAAGACATGTACTCTCTGACCGGTAAGTGTGGGATTTGAACCTGTCTAGTGTGATGTGTACAGGCCATATTGTGTTTTTCTAGGTGCCACACAAACTAAGCAGGTTTCATTATCAGTGGTTATGTTGCTCTCACCTTTTTGATTCATTCTGTATTATCTTATAGCCAAAGGCAACATTTGAGAGCTGTGAAGGTCCTCTGAAACTTCTCCATGTAGCAGGATCAATGTTGAAAGCCATCATTGATTGAGATACTAAAAGGTTCAGAAATAAAAAAGGACATCAATATGCAAGACAAGTTGCTTCTTTGGTCTTATCCTACATCTAAATTACATATTTAAATTAATTTTCAAATTGGATTGTTCTAGTCCTGGATGCTGATTGGTCAATACAGCAGTCCAGTTGTGCTAAAATACACAAAATAAATTAAAAAATTTAACACGCTCAGAGGCCCCTGGAAATTCCTCAAAAGCCATAAAATAATGGCATGACCCAGCTAAATGAGATAAGGATGACCACCTGTTTAACTTAATCATCTTGAGAAACAAGGAAGACTTGTCCAAGATAGCACATCCCAAAGTCATTCATGTTAATGATTATTCACATGACTTAAAGGCTACTCTTCTAAAGGAAGGCCTCCTCCACTTTAAGGGCAGAGATGACAAGCAATAAAAAACAGAGAACACACTCCCTGGAAACCCCGGGAAATGCTTAAAACACACTCTGTTTTTGTCCTTCAATATAAACCAATTTGCTACACTTAAACTAGAGATCACGAGACATTGTGATCAGTATTTTGCAAACAGCAGCTAAAGAAGAAGTCTAGTGGAGGGCTGCCTTTGGACGATAGAATGGTCAAAGAGACTGAAACAGCATGATTTAAATCAAAAAAGGCCATTGGTCAGAAAGGCCCCTCAACCCATGGGACAGTGACATGGGGCAGACTCAGCATGACCTTCTGAACTTCCACACAGATCTAAAGACCCTCGTGTTTGTGTGATTCTAATTCTAGGACATCTCATCTTAATCCAGGAACATTTCACACAAAGTCACAGTACTTTGATGAGTTAAACCTATAAAATGTACAGAATGCATTTGGACCCAAAATGTACACAATACCTTGCCTTGCTAGATAATTCTGAAAATGACTTTATGACCTGTGATCACTTTTATAACTGACAAATTAATGATTATAGCCTTATGTACCTTTTAAAATGTGTAGTGATTTGTAATCACTTATAACTGACAAATCGATGATTATAATCTTTAATCTCGTGTTATGTCATTTTTACAAAGAATGGTAACTATTCAGGATAAAACACCTCATGCTTACTATCATTGAAATTCTTTCTGCATTTTAGGAATGTTTATGTTAATTCATTTTTGATATATTCAGTTGTATCCAAGATATAAAAGTTAATGATTAAACATGCACTATTTTGAGCGGAAAATTTGTATGGATCCTCCACACAAAAGATTGTAAATCAACTTTGAAAAGGACAGACCAGTTGACCATGTGACTCTGAAAAGCCACTTCTGATTGGCTTAGGACACCGTTGGGGTATTGCCAATCTTAACATAAAACTCTGGTACCATGGAAGAAGTCTTGAGTCTTCCTCTCTTCGGGTGTCTTCCTCTCTTCTGTCTTAGTCTTCTCTCTTCTTCGGCTCTCTTGCTTCTTCCACTTTCTCTGCAGCTCTGCATCCTCTGTGCTCTTGCCCTCGTGGCTTGCAGCCTCCGTGCCATGCAGAGTCCAAGGAAACTCGGGACACGAAGTCCACTCTACGGTTCACACACATAATGGGAGTCACGAGTCTTCATTGCGGAAGGCCTCGCTTCACAGCCCCGCCTCATCATACATCGACACAAGCAACAGACATCCACGATCTAACAGAGGTCCAAGACATCGATGGAACGAACTTTCTACAAAGGGCCAAAGAAACAAGCAATGCAAGAAAACACAACGACATGCAGGTACATCTCCAGACTTTTGCTGAAAGTGCTGGTATATTATTGAACTACTTTGGGTAATCCGATTGCAAATCGATTTAGACTCAAAGAATGATAAATGGTTCTTAAGGCATTGTCTACAGACTCCATAAAGTTCATTTTCTCTGTATTGATCATTTCTTTCACATTCTGTCACTTTACTCGCCAACCTGTTTCATGTTTGTATGTGTTAGGTTAGTTTTATGTTTAGAATAGCAATAAAATATTTGTATTAAAAGATAATTTGACTGTGGTATATTTTGATAAATAATCTCGTCACTTGATTTTAAAAGATCTTGCTTCAAAGCTCATACCTAAAATATGTGTGATATTATTTTCAATAAGTCATGTGAATAATATTACTCCAATAAGTGAATTAATCATAATTCCCTTATTAAAGCGAATTCCTTACAATATAAATTGTGAGTGGATACAACAAGACATTGTATTACGATTTTAATGGTGGAGAATTTTATTCAGACACAATCTAATTATTTGTCATTTATCTTTTTGATAATGGTTGTCGAATGCGACTAATTCCATTATACTTTTCCCTACATAATAATGACATAGAATGCAGACAGTTTAATTTAATTCCTAACACACATACTGTTCCTATAACGTGCAAACACAAACACACATACATGCATGATGCAACACAAGCAAACCTGTATATGCACAAAAAAGAAACAACCATTCAAATACACAATGGTTTTACTAACAAAGCTGTCTGCAAATGGGTTTTCAGAAAGGTTTTCAGTTCATTAGTATTCTTTTTCTGTCTTTTACACCAACATAAACACAGGTAAACAAGCTTACATGCCACACACAGCTAAGAAGGTTGTAGATAGTGGGCACACACAGACACACACACACACACACACACATACACCTGAAGATACTACTACAGCATATTTGAGATAAGAAAGTTAAGTTGCATTTTTATAAATGCATTGGATCTCTTTAGCCAAGTTTCTTTCTTTGTCATATTGCTGTAATTTGGTTAAAATTTCAGTCAATATTAAAGTACTATAAGAGCTGTTAGTGTCACATTTGTTTTTTTTCTGCAGGTTTGATTGGTTTTAGAAAGTAACTTCAAAGTAAAGTAATTAGTAATCTAATTACTTTCCACATGAATTAGTAAAGTAATATAATTACAATTTTCTAAAAGTAATTAGTAATCAGTAGTGGATTACTTTTTTGAAAGTAACTTACCCAACACTGAACAGCTATAATGCAAAACACTTGTTCAACCTAGCTACTGTGTTGATCACTGTGCAGCACCCATAAAGGCCAATTATTAACCTTAGATGTCAGGGAGTTTGAGCCCTATTTTAATACCAGCATTATGTGCAGGGCTATGTGCTTTGACCGTGCACTATGTCTTATCCAGTTTTCACAAGAGTGCTAAATGTAAGTTCAATTTTCATGCCAAGACAACTGGCTATTAATGGGAGTGCTCGCTGTAGCAATTTGTGTGAGAACTCTGGGTGTATTCAAAAATAAAAATGATGCGATGGAAAACATATTTTTTTGTTTTTTAAGAAATAGTTCATTGCACTTTGGAAAACTGAGAAACATATACACTGACTTTGCATGCATAACGCATCTCATAAGCCAAAATGTTGTAGGAAAATTATGTGTGTTAGGAATTATATTAAACTGTCCCCCTGTCTACGGCATTATGTAGGAAAATTATCGGTTTTACATATCTCGGACAATAATACGTAGGAAATTGTATAATGGAATTAGCCGCGTTCGACCACCATAATAAGAAGGATAAATGACAAATGATCAGATTGTAAATCTGAATCAAATTCTCCACCATTAATATGTAATACAACGTCTCGTTGTATCCGATCACAATTTAAATGTAAGGAATTAGCCTAATAAGGGAATTATGATAAATTAACTTACTGAAAGAATTCAAAGTGTACATCTGATCACTCGGCCACACTGAGTTTATATGCCGCATCTTTTAGCTCTTTAGAGTAATAATATTCTCACGGAAAATAATATCACAAATATGTTTAGATATGGTTTGAGCTTCGGAGCTCAAATCTTTTAAAAAAATCAAGTGACGAGATTATTTATCAAAATGTACCACAGTCAAATTAACTTGGAAAACAAACAAGACTTTATTGCTACTCTAAACACATAGACAAAAATGACAAACAGGTTGGTGAGTAAATTGTAACAGAAGGTAAATGAAATTATCTGTACAGAGAAATGTAACTATATGGAGTCTATAGACAATGCTTTGAGAATCATCAACTTCCATTTAGAATAAATACCTCGATTGGCAATCGGGTTACTCAAATTATATTAAAGAGACACCAGCACTTTCAGCGAAGTTGGAGACGTACTTGCGTTTCCTTGTGTTGCTTTGGTTATTTGGCTCTTTGTAGAAAGTTCTGTTTGTTCCGTCAATGTTTTGGACCTCTGTTAAGATTGTGGATTGTAATAATGAGGCGGGGCTTTGAAGCGAGGCCTCCCGCAAGGCTGACTTTCAACACCCCCATCGTGTGTGTGAGTCGTAGCCCAGAGAAGAGTTCCTGAACTTTACTTTCCAAACTTTCCTGGGCTCTACATTGTGCGGATCCTGGGCAGATGGGCTAAGAGTCACGAGGGAAGAGAAGAGAGGAAGAAGCAAGTGCATGCAGGAGAGAGAGAGAGAGAGAGAGAGAGAAAGAGAGAGAGAGAGGAGACTGAAGCGCGTCTTAGGAGGGGAGGTTTTGTTGAGTTGAGTTGAGGTTTGGCCACACCCCAAAGGTGCGTTGAGCCAATCAGAAGTGTTTTTCAGATACCATGTGATCATCTCTCTATCCCTCCTTCTGCTCCTTCTGAAGTTGATTTACAATACTTTGTGTAAAGGATTCTTAAAATTCCAGCTCGAAAAAGTACATTTTTATCATACATTTTATATAATGAAATCGCTAAGAAATATTAGAAAATACCCTTCATTAGCATTCGAGACATGCAAAATGAAACTCAACGATAGTAAACATGACATACCTTCATGAATATTCAACGTGCAAGTTACAAAACATGAACATACCCGATTAAAAATCATAATGGTTAATTAATTGGTTTTACAACATGGATAATACATTATACATTATAAAAAGCATAACTGTCAGGGTATATTATCAGGCTAAACCTTGACTGAGAGTTCTAGGCACTTTGGCAGACTATGAACAGGATAAAATTACAGTAAAGTAAGATTTGCAATTGTGTCAAAGTTCCTGGATTAAGATGAGATGTCCTGATCAAAAAAATAATACAAAGAGATCATTTTTAAAGAAAGTATAACAGTTTTCAAGCTCTCGCTTGTCTTGTACTGAGTTTTAGCATGTGACATTGGAAATGTCTCATGGTGGTCATTCAGTATGTAATTTTAAGTGTTCATATGTTACTGAATGAATGGAACCAAGGAGCTTCTTTTGCATTTCTGGAGATCATGGACGTTCAGGCGTTCCGCAGGAAATGTCTCACGCTCCCTTATAGGCCTAATTTAAGTGTAGGAAATTGTTTATATCGAAGGACAAAAGGAGAGTGTCTTAGATTTCATGGTATGGGGGGTTTCTTCAGAAGAGTAGTCTTCAAGTCATGTGAATAATTATTAACATGAGTGTTTTTTGGGTATGTGCTATCTTCACAAGTCTTCATTGTTCATTTTATTGGCCAGATGTGGGTCATCTCAGACTAGTGATGGGAAGATTGGATCATTTTACTGACTTGAATCTTTGAGGCTCATTCAGCAAAATGAACAAACTTTATTCAAGTTACATTTTCAATAGCCAAATCCCCCCCAATACATCTACTTATGCAAACTTTGATTACAGTCCCCATAAGGAAAAATTGATAATGCAGCCAAGGACAAATTATGAGAAACAGAAATTATTAGTTCACCTCTGGAATTTCTTGTCCGAGTCGTTCGTACGTTCGTATGTGACAAAAGAACGAACGACTCGGACCAGAAGACTCGAGAGGTGAACTAATCATTTCTGTTTCCTGTGTGAGCAATGCATAGCGTATACAGCTGTCACGTGAAAAAAGAACGAATGACTCGGACCAGAAGACCAATATTTTTATATGCATTTACTGTTTTATAAAAGTAATTAGTGCACCATGCTATAAGCAGTGTTGGGGAGTAGCTAACTACAATAGCAACGCTACTAACTTAACTAAAATTTTCAGTAGCTTGACAGTAGCTCAGCTACTTTTAAAACAATGTAGCTTTTCCAGTAGCGAACTACATTTTCCAGCAAATAGCTGTGTAGCGCGACTAAATGCTACATCATGTTTTGGTCAGATTATAACTGTTATAATTAATAGCTTTCTTTACTGCATAGAATCCAAACTTCTACCGGCAAAGTGTCTGACGAACTGGCAGCGTATTTCTGGCTGCTTCTCACAATCAAGGTGTGTTCCAAATTCCAATCCGCAGGGTCCCTACACAGTGTTCACTGCTCCCTACTCATTGAGCATGGGATATCTGTTGAAGTTCACTTCACTTGACAAAATTCGTTCATTTGGAATACCCTGCAACACCATCAAACACAGACAATGCTCGAGTCACACTGATTACAGTCGCACTGATGTGTGTGTGTGTGTGTGTGTGTGTGTGTGTGTATATATATATATATATATATATATATATATATATATATATATATATATATATGGACTGTTGACATGACATGGCATTTTCACTGTCACACAAGATAAAAATTAATAAACAGTATTGTCATCATTTAAAAATGCATTAAATGATTAAACATTTCTTTGCTTTACATCGACCTGTTATTATACAAACTGCATTGTCATTAGATTTTTTTAATTTTTTGAGCCAAATCTCAGAATTATCCTATGGTGTGACTGTCTCAAGCAAGGTTCAATAAATTCTAACTTTAATAAATTAAAAAGAAAAGCATAAAAATCTTGATAAATACCACTGGCATAATTTTACAAGTGTCTATTTTAGTAAATGACAATTCGTTTTTTTTTCATCCATATATGTCTAAAAGCGTAGGAAGTTGATACATTTTGTCACTGAAAACCACATCCTCTGGTGTGACACCATATCCTCATATTAAATCGGGCAATTCCACAGACAACTTTATTTAGTTTCTATAACCCCATTCAAGGTCATGTTTCTGAAGCCCCCTGTTAAGGCCAGGACATATGCACATGGTAAGTTTTTGTCTCCAAATTGTTCAAATATTTAACTTGTTTCAAAGCTCTAAAAGTGTTTACATTTTGTTGTCCTTTGGTGTGACACCCCTAAATTATTATTATTATTTTTTTTTTTTACTAAAAACTATGTTAAACTGCATAATTATGGAAAATTGTGCAAATGTGTCTTGCTAACTGCTAATGACATGTTAGCTAAGAATAGCAAGGTCATTAACTCACACAAAAGGCTGAAACATCCTTTGGTGTGACAGAAAATGTCCTCTGGTGTGACACCACCTCATCTGTCACACCAGAGGATAAACATGTCACACAAGAGGACAAGGTCTATTAAAGAAGCATTTTAAAAAATTAAATAAAATGTAACTAATTTTTATTCTTTTTTTTTTTTTTTTTGACCATTTTCAGTTTTAAATTGCAATAATTAAACTACTTTCTGCTGTTTTTGCAGAACATTTGTACTGTTATAGTGATGATATGATGTATGATGATACTGCTATTCAGTGTCATGAAAATAAATAGTTATAAATGTTAATTAACAGAGGTTCGGGAGTAGCATGCCAATTTTAATCTGACATAATTACAGCCTGCGAGCAGCAGTATATAAGCCGCAGTTTACCTGCTTCCCCTGACAGATTTTCTTGGCATCCCGCCTCCTCCCCATCTCCACCTATTTTCAGATATTCGCTATTCATCTAAGGGTACGTTTACACGACAACGATATACAAAAAAACTGAAAAGTTTTTCCTTTGCTTTTTTGAAAAGTTTTGCGTACAGACGACAACATTGTCAAAACGATCCCCGTTCACACGGATCCGCGAAAACGACTAAAAATGCTGTATTATGCATGCCAGGCCAGTAGTTGGTGATGTCACTTTGTAAAGAAACACTACGCGCCTGCGCACCTAAGCATTCTTCCACAGAGCGGTGAATACAAACAATGAAGATGGCGATTGCTGGTCGTAGTAGTGATGCAGTAAATCTACAATTTGCTGGAGAAGCGTCAATAAACTCAAAATCTTGAGCAGCACAGTCATGTAGTCCGCCATTGTAGTTTTGAATGTCTCGCACATTGTTTTGAAGTACTCGCGCACATGCCTATAGACTGAATACATAATACGCGTGTGCATGACGTCATCGTTTTCACAAATTTTCATGTTTTTGTATGTTTACACGGAGACAGTAACGGCATCGTTTTCAAAAACGTGCACTTTGAAACCCTTTTTCAAAAGTTTGCGTTTTCAGGCCCCAAAACGCCGTTGTCGTGTAAACGAACAGCCAAAACATAAAAAGTTTTCCGTTATTAGTTGAAAACGTTGTTGTGTAATCAGCCCCCCAAGTAAGTAAAGTCCGGGGGGGTGATTGGTGTAATCAGGACTCAAGTCGAGTCTCGAGCTCTGAGCCCTCCAATATCGGACAGCAGGCCAAATATGCTTTACTCTATTGAAGATTACATTTACATGCAAACTACTGAAGTATAAAATGTGGTCCTTTATTTTTGGATTGTTTCATTTTTGGACAGAAAGTATTGAGGGAGGAAAATGAGTGGGAGAGAGAGAACACAAAAGTATAGAGAGAAAATTAACAGGGATCCACACAGAAGCGAGGAGATCCTAAGAGAATGATGAAGAAAGTAAATAGTTTAAATGCTGCTTTGAAAAATGCAACAATTATATTTAAAAAATTTAATAAATAAAAATGCTTGAATGTAATACATCTTATTTCTCTTTAATCCAACAACTACCATTTCTGTCCACATAATGTCCTATGGTGTGACACATAAAAGAACCAAAAATTAATTTTTTAACTCAAAATATGTTTTAAAAAAACTGCTGAATATTGCATTAGGGTAGATATAATCATCACTTATCTTAAACTGGTATAATTTTCAACATTTTTGAAAGGATGACAGCAAATTTTGACTTGTGTTTAATGAAAATGTCCAACAAGTTCAACAGGTTCAATGGGGGGGGGTGTTATATTATTTGTTATATTTATATTTATCATTTTCATAATAAATAAAAAAAACACCATATGAAAATAAGCATCTAACAATGAAAATAAATCTCTCATGCTCTTTGTATATTACCTAACTTTTTTGTTCTTCATTTTTGTTATGTCACACCATAGGACACATTTACAGTGCAGTTCAGAAAAAATGTTCAAAAAAACAGTGAAAGAATTGACAAAGTTAGTGACCCCTTATATTTTCTTAAATATCAGACTTTACACTACATAAATGGATGTATTTTACACTTCCGCACAACCGCATAGAAAGCACACCTGAGGTAAATTAAGCTTAATTAAAATGACAGCGTCTAAAACGCGTTCTGAACTAGAAGGTCAGAATCTCTCCGTAAAGCAATGCGTAGTCACATAATATGACGTTTACCTGTATTTATCCAATAAACAGCGAAGTGTTAAAAAGCCGTGAATTTCAGTCTGATCTTGTTCAAACCTTGTCTGCTCACGTAACTGTCAGCTGTAATAATTATATCTCAATTGAAATACGATATGTAATAAAACAAGATTTCATTAATGGTATATTTAGCCTATGTAAATAGCAATATTCAATAACTGTATCTAAAATAAGGGACAATAAATAATTCAATACTAATAAAACAAGCTAGAAAAATAGACATTTATTCATTTTAATATTTTATATATTTCGTATATGTTTAAACATGACACCGGGCGGCGTTCACAGGAAAGTGCACCGTTAGATCGGTTTCATGCTGAAGAATTAAGTTTTTTACATAATGTTTTCTCCCGTAAATGCCAACATCATCTTATATGTCGAAAGGACTGAAGCCTATCAACCAAAACATGAGCTCACTGATGTTATAAAATATCAGTCTGCTTTTTTTATTCCATCCATTACTACTGGGTTACATCCTACCTACGTTTAATGGGGCAACGCTCACATATTTAGTAGTGAATAAATTGCGACTTAGTGCCATTTACGCCACAACTAGACTAAGTTGTAACTTACTGGTGGGTAAATATCCCTCACCACTTCCTGTGAAGTGACGTATCCATGCACAGTGATAATGCGTTTCTGCCTTATTTAGCAGCGTAAATCTAGCAAACTTTCAATATGATAATTTTTTTAAATATTGAGTGTAAGTTTATAACATTATGGTTTGTGTTATATTACCCTGGAATTAGTTTAAAAAAAGAATTACCACAGTTGAAAGGGGGTTTCTATTACAGCTGCAGAGAGAGTGACAGTAAATTTGTCATCTTCTCCCATCTGACTTGCTTAATCCACTGCTCTATTTTTTTTTTCCTTTCTTTTTTCTGGAAAGTCATTCAAATGTAATAGTGGATTTTTTCTTTTGGTCTAAGCAAATGGGTAAGTGAAAATAACATTTGCTGTGGTCTCCCATTCACCGCTGCCGAAGTTTACCCTGCAAACGTTTACTTCCACGTTCCAAAACCCGGAGTGTGAAAAAGGACTACTCCCTATGCCGTTTGCAGTTCCCTACCAACTGAACATAAACGCTCGCTTCAGATTGGAATCTCCCTTAAGATGGCTGAATACCATGTGAAGTCCACTTCGGAGGATCCGAGGAAGGGTCGATTAGAACCAAAATCTTTCTAGCAAGTCAGTCCCCTGTCGGCCATCTTTGGAACGCTCATCGGAGGCTATTTCCAGTCATGACATTACTGGTATCATAAATTGTGATTCTTTACCTCATATTATGCTAAAAACACAATTTCCCGGCTTGTATAGCTAATGCGCATGTGCGTTCTAGAGTTGATTGACAGGTGATGTCTGCAATCTACAAGGTGATTGACTCTTTTAACTTTAAGGTGGGACTTCCTTTCTACATCCGTTGTAGAACGGTCCAATTTCTCCCATTCATTTTAATAGAAGTGGCCCGTTTCTGCTAAATACTCTCTGTTAGAACGCACCTTCAGAGGGCATCTGTCTTCTTTTGTAACGGCAGATCACTAACTAAAATAGTGCATTACCGCCATCTACTGGCAGCTTATTATGGTTCACTTGGATAATAAGAGGCTGTCTGATGGTTATGTAAAACGACCAACCACAGTTTGTTTACTTTTACATGAGGTACAGGGGCGGGTATCTGAAAATGGTGAAAGAACCAGTGGTATTTGTGAAATTCTGACTTGTTTTAATGATCGGCATCGGCCAATACATTGTCCCGTTTGGCCAAAAAAAAAATTTTTTTTTTTTTTTTTTTTTTTTTTGAGGGCGCCAAAAATCGTCTGCTTGTATGTGAAGCGTCTGAGACATGTAAACGACCAGTCACTGTTCATTTTTTTGTTACATGCCATCGTGTTACTACAATAATAGACCGGTGTCCGCATATCAGAGCCGCGAGCGACAGACGCAAAACGTCGGCAAAATACGTGCTTCAGAGGAAGATTTATGAGCTGTCCACAGGACTTCGGATTTATAAATATTAGACATTGAATTATAGGCGATGACGTCACCAGCCCCCCCCCATGCTCCAAATTCACCCAAAATAGTCTCAATCGTTTGTGCTGGTTTGTGCTGTAAAATTTTTCGTTTGTGCTGCTTCGGTTTTTTAGGTATTAAAATAGTATTTAGAGGTTATTCTGAGGTCACTCAGCCCCCCACATGCTCCAAATTTACCCAAAATAGTCTCAATCGTTTGTGCTTCGTTTGTGCTGGTTTGTGCCAGTAAAAGTTTCGTTTGTGCTGCTTCGGATTTTTAAATATTAGACACTGAATTGTCTATGTATTATAATAAAATAAAATAATACATAATATACTATATATATATATATATATATATATATATATATATATATATATATATATATATATATATAAATAATTTACCCCAAACCTTTGAATGGTTGTGTATCATGGTTTCCACAAAAAAAAAAAAAAAAAAAGCAGCTCAACTGTTTTCAACTCATAATAATAATGAATGTTTCTTGAGCAGCAAATCAGCATATTAGAATGATTTCTGAAGCATCGTGTGACACCGAAGACTGAAGTAATGATGCTGAAAATTCAGCTTTGATCACAGGAATAAATTACAGTTTACTATATATTCAGATAGAAAACAACTGATTTACATTAGAATAATATTTCACAATATTACTGTTTTACTGTATTTTTGATCCAATAAATGCAGCCTTGGTGAGCAGAAGAGACTTCTTTCATAAACATTAAAAAATCTTAATGTTTTCAAACTTTTGACTAGTACTATATATATATATATATATATATATATATATATATATATATATATATATATATATATATATATATATATATATATGTGTGTGTGTGTGTGTGGAAACTCGTGAATTAAGAATGAAGCCAAAATTATTTTACTTTTGAAATTTAATTACTGTGTACTATCGAACATCCATTAACACAAATAATGGACCTTTAAAAACTTAAACTTAAAAACGTGTGATGATTTATCACATGTGTCCAGATTCCAGGCTTAAAATTGTGTATTCCCTTTTTTGTGTTTTAGAGAACTTGTTGTATTTAACCATTTCAGGCATGAATTCAATCCATTTCTGAAATGGAACTTCAAGATCAAAAGTCCAGCAATCTTTTGGTCTGGGTGAAAGGGACCCTCTGTCATCACTACTGCCATTTGTTTCATGATCACATTCATGAGTAAACCCTAAAGCAGTCCAGATGTTGTGTCTATTTAATTTAACAAAAGTGTATAGAGCCTTTGCAGTGATCTTGATTTCTAGCTGTTTACTAAGCTCTGTCCAGATTAGGAGTAGTTTTGTTGCCATTTTGGAATATGGCCTCTTTAGATGAACACAGGACAGTGAAAATGGAATCTGTCGACTGCTGGTTTCTTGGGCATCTGGCATAAGCAAAACATAATTACCCACTTAAATAATCCTGACTCAAAAAAATGTCATGTTCAGTATAAACTTGTTTTTATGTATTACTGTATTGGTCTGAATATAAGGATAATATAATATAGTAATAATATATAAGGATAATATATCTTATATTAGGACCAATATGGTAATGTTGACCCCTAGATGCACAGTGTATTCAAAAAACTAACATGGGTCACATGTGCAACTGTAATTAGCATATATTAGTATTAGCAATGAGTTTTCTGTTCAATAAACATTGACAATCTTAGCTCTCTTGAATGTTGAGTGAAGTGAAGTGAAGTGTAGCAGATGATACTCCATGTAAATAAATAAAAAGTTCAATCAGGAAAGACCAGTGAATGGAGTAAAGATAATTGTTTATTGAACAAATGATGTGATGATTAGTCTTGACAGAAAGTCTTCGGCAATTCGACTCTAAAAGTGTGTTCACATCGAGGAGATTTGCGCTTTTGTTCTCGTGCCCAGAGCTGAGCGAAAGTGTGACAGAAAAAGAGTCCGACAGACACCAGATGAATATTGAGCTGCTGCTGTCTGAACACCAATAAAGTTTTTAATAAACACCATAGCGACTACAAAAACATTGATAAGAAGGAGTTGTTGTTGTATTAAAACATCTTCATCCAACATTTTGGTAAGAAATTAAAATGACAAACCCAAAATAAAATGCTCACTGCTCATAAATCGTACTGACTACACACAAAACAAGAGAGACCTATTTTAGAAATATATAATATAGAGGCCTAATATATAGTAATCAGAATGACCGAGACTGCTACTAACCTATATTTGATTTTTGTGAACATTAAGAGATCTATTTTATTCCGTCAGTATTGTATTCAATAAATATCAGCATTTATAATTCGCCTGTAACTCAGTGTCTAATATTTAAAAATCCGAAGCAGCACAAACGACACTTTTACCGGCACAAATGAAGCACAAACAAACGAGACTATTTTGGGTGAATTTGGGCTGGTGACGTCATCGCCTATAATTCAATGTCTAATATTTATAAATCCGAAGTCCTGTGGACAGCTCATAAATCTTCCTCTGAAGCACGTATTCTAAAAGTCTCTCCTCAAAAGTTCCCTGTAACTTTTCTGATGATAAAAGACAAATATCAATAAAACTTCTATTTTATACTGTCTTCAAATATGCGCATATCTCGTTTAAATAGATACAAAAAATCCAGTGTTTTCTTCAGTAGAAAAAACTTAAGTATCAGGATCAAAAGTTCCTCTCATTCACAAATCACGAAGTTGGCGATCCATGCTGTCACGAGCACGTGAGTACAACTTCAAGGCTGCGTCCGAAACCAGGAAAATGCAACCTCTGGAGCCTGTCTACGAGGGTACGATGAAAATAAGGTGCTTTTCAAACTGTTCAGAGATCAGTTTCCTTAAGCGTTCAATTCATTCAAAACAGATGTCAGTTTAGCCATTAACTGTTTAGGTAGCAAGTCAGCTGCCTACATTTTCGGATGCAGCCCAAGATAAAAGCGTTTCACGTGTACTATAATTAAATGCCTTATTCACTACGCACTGTATGTACAATTGGTTTGATTCTGTATTTTTTGAGTAAATGCGACATGGTTGCTGAACTACTGTGTGTACTGTTATTTACTTCTTTCTAATATATTAACAATTTCTTAATTTTCATCAATAAATTACTAAAATTACTCAAATGTGATGAGTAATTAGAAATCTGAAGAAACTGCTATCTACCAATACAATAAAATACAAAATTATTTTTTTGTTTTGTGTGAAATTGAATACATAGTGCTAAATAAGAGATTATTATTTTTTAGCAATTTTAGGTTTGTTACTATATTAAATTGTGTGATATATCGGCATTATATCAGTCTATCGGCCACCCTGCTCTCTGGATATCGGTATCGGCATCAGCCATTAAAAAACCCACATCGGTTGACCACTAGAAATAACACAATTCTATTCTATGAAACAAAGTATGTTCAAAACAATTTGTTTTTTAATATAGACAACACAACATCTTTACTTTTTAATAAACTAATTCAGTAAGGTATTGCCTTTTGAGGGATTTATTTTCTGTTCTTAATATGTTTATTTCATTTCACATTATCTGTGCTTTATTGGGAGCAGCGAGACAAATAATTCAGATCATGCACAACTATTTGATAAGACATTTTATATATCTTTTAGCATTTAATTAACCATTATTTTCATGTCAAACAAATAAAATTACTGGTAAAATAAATAATTTATTATGGCATGTATTATTACATGGTGACCATCAGTGGCGTCTGCAGCTGTACAGCCAGTGTTGCCAACTTAGCAACTTTTCAGACAACTTTAGCGACTTTTTTCTAAAAAGCACCTAGTGATAAACCTAGCGACTTTTTGGACAAACCTTAGCTACTTTCCATAGAAGAGTCGACAGCACTGCCGCGCGAAGTCTTGCTTTCCTGCCGCAGGCACACCTCTCTCTGTGTCTACTCTGTTCAGTGAGTGGCAGAGAGGAGCAGCACATTCAGTTGACCGCACGGCAGCTGACATAGACGTGAATGAGCTACGCATGTGCATACAGAGTTATACAGTAATCTGTATGGTTTGCTCCTCCTTTGTTTTAAACAATTTAATTTGACCATTATTTTACTTGCTTATCACTCACTGTTACCCAGACAGAGGCTGTGCGCTGTGTGAGAGAAAAAATAAGACATTCTGTCGCTTCTAACTTTCTATCTGAGTGCTCATTTTACATGTAAATATAGCCGAAATCACAGCACAGCCGTTGTCTTTAACTTATGTTATAAAATCAGGATATTTAACAGTGAAGTGCTGCAGCTTGGAAATTGCTTGGAAGTGACTACTGGTTTACATGTAGTCTTAATGGGCATTGTTTCAGTCACTATTTCATACTTGTTACATTGTCTGACAACAAAAACTGAACAAATATGTACATGAGAACAGCTTTATTGGGAATTCGGCTGTATTAAAATACAGTATGTGAACACAGAGAGTAGGAGAGAAGCAAACAGATGTAAAGGGCTGACACAAGGCAGAATGCAAATGCTATGCAATGACGTCATGAATATGCTAATTAATGCATGACGTCATCTAGCGACATTTAGTGACTTTTTGAGCAGGCTTTAGCTACTTTTCATTGAAAGTAGTTGGCAACACTGTGTACAGCAGTAAGCACTGTGCGTACCATGAGCGCTCTGACTGACCTGAGAAATATTTACTCTCAGACTATTTCACCATTCATGAAATGTGTCCCATATTTCTGTTGGCTGTTTAAAAGCACTAGCAATCCCCAGTTTGCAAATGAATAATTTTTTTGAGTTGATTCTTTTCAGTGAATTGGCCAAACAGGCTTGCAAAACGTTCTGAATTGATTCGTGATTTAGTACAATTCGTACAGAGCGCTCTCTCACTGAATCATTTGGAGTTGTTTCTCACACAGTAAAACAGTATCGGGATATTTACGAATAAAGAGAACAAACAGTGCTGGATACAGTGTAAATTTACCTACAGTCAACTGAAACAAAAGTCTGTCTTTTTGAGAGGTAACTTTGAGAAACTTCAGCTAGTGCTGTGTTATGTGAACAAGGGCCTTTTCCATGTAAACATTCGCTAGATGGATGTCTTTTGACAACTGCATCACGTTTCACTGTGCTTTTAGCATTGCCACACGGTCTCGGTATGGGTCGGGATTCATTTTAAGGCCTGTGCAGATCTCTAGGCAGATTTCTGTGCATACCCTCAGATTAAATACTGCAGGTGCCCATGGTGACCATATGTTATTTTTTCCCCCAGACATGTCCTCTTTTTCAGACCTGAAAAAATCATCAGCCCGGGATTTCAAAATTGCCTCTAAATGTCTGGGATTTGGCTTTGTCTTCATATTTATGTGATGTCTACAATTAGGACTACCATACATTTTGTGTATTTGATACTACGCATCAGTTTACACTTGTATATGTGTCCTTATGTGATTATTCTGGCTATTTACATGTTCTCTCTCGCGCTCTTTCTGTGTGTTGTATGTATGCGTGGGAAAGGAACATCAATAATGTAAGTACACTTTAAAAAGGACGTTCCCCAACTCTGCGAATTATTAAATAGCACACCTGTTTTATCAGACTCACGCTTACAACACAAAGTCACTTTTAACTGAAAATGACTATATTGAGACAACATCAAATAGCCTTTACTATGTATCAGGGATATTTAAACTAATATGACGGATGAAAATAGACCATGATGAAAATTTTACAACTTAGTCTGTCAGATATTTGTAGCACAACCTCTGTATGTGACCTGTAAAGCTGGCACTTGCATGTCAATGGCAAAAAAAAAGTCTGAAAATACAATTAACAAAAACACAGGTGAGAGCGGAAACAAGCCAAGAATCTCTATTCATATATTATCCATACTAAATATTATGTGACAAAATGTCAGCCCAAGGAGAGTTTGTCATAAAAAAATTTATCTTTAGAGAAGTAGGCTACAACTGGCCACAGCAGGAGGACTGAAAATTGTGAAGTATACCTTTAGAATATTTTTTATATATATATTTTAAATAGTGTTTAATGTCATTTTGAATGATCTTTTTTGGTTTTTATTTTATTTGTATTTTTTTTATGGCCATTATAAAATGCATTAATGTTACTATTCATTAAATGTGTTAAATACATTTATTGTATTTAATTAAATGCATTTATTGTATTTCATTAATACATGTATTAATTAATATATGTTGCTAGTGTATATTTCGTTATTATTATTGGTTTTATAGTAACATTGCAAAAATATTGCCTCATTAAGTAGCTCCAGTGTAGCTAGCTAATTCTTGATAGTAATTTGTAGTCTAGCTAACTATTTTTTCAAAAGGGTAGCTTGACTGTAACTTAACTACTTTAAATTATGAGTAGCGTGTAGCTTGTCAAATTACAGTTTCAAAGTAGCTTCCCCAATGCTAGCTATAAGCCATAGCTGAAAGTGTTGTAGGCATGCCTAACAACACCCTTTAGCAGTGGCGTAGATTTGGCTTGAACATTGGGGGGGTTGCAGTGTGAGGCATTTACATGTTTCCATTGATAATGGTATAAATAATGGGAGGGTTGTACTTGCTTGTTTTGATTATTGTGGGGGGAAGGGGGATATTACCTCCCCCCGGAATCTACGCCCCTGCCCTTTAGCCATCACTATATTCTCAGAATAGCACAGCCTTAAGTGCTTTATTGCTTAAAAATAGGTTGTTTGGGAGTCACATGACGCCATGCGAGGAGCGGACGTGTAAAAGGTGAGCTCTGTGCACTTTGCTAGTTTTTAATATTTATTTTTTTTGTCA
Source organism: Myxocyprinus asiaticus (assembly GCF_019703515.2). Taxonomy (NCBI): domain Eukaryota; kingdom Metazoa; phylum Chordata; class Actinopteri; order Cypriniformes; family Catostomidae; genus Myxocyprinus; species Myxocyprinus asiaticus. Next base: position 30,947,138 of record NC_059379.1, on the reverse strand, counting down.
TAAACCGGTGAGATTCGATACACCCTGCTACATATCTGTTCTTTTGAAGTCAACATTGCAAAGAATTCAAAATCCTCAGGCTAACGTGCTCAAGTTGAAACATCAGACAGGCCCGCAGACCAGGGACTCGGTTTGGACTGTGCAACGGGAGAAATCCAGCAGCAACTTGCGAGCATGTCGGTGATGCTGACGAAAGTTGTTGCTGACTTAGAGGATCTTGCTGTAATACGTCGATCGATTACTGCGATAGAAACAAAATTCTATGAGTTGGTTACAAGATTGTCGGATGTCGAGAGACGGATCGATTATCTGGAGTCATCAGAGAGGGAATTGGCTGAAATTTGCTAGCAACCAAAATAGATTTGGAACGCGTTTTTGAAATACTGGAGGATTTGAAGAATCGTAGTAGGTGAAACAACGTCCGAATTGTTGGAATTCCTGAGCATGAAGAAGGCTCGAGTCTGCTCGACATATCAGGCCACAAGCTAGAAATCGAGCGAGCTCACAGAGTCCCGGCTCGCAGATCGGCTGAGGGAGACAGGGCCGATCAATTCTGGCCAAATATCTGAGATCATCCGATAAAGATCTCGTGTTGTGCGAGGCGAGGAGCAAAGGAAAGCTTTCTTGGAAGAATCACAGCATTTTCTTGTTCCCAGACTTTGCGAATTCGACAAGAGAGAAACGTGATCGATTCAAGGAATGCAAGAAACTCTTACATCAACAGAAGATCACTTTTGCTTTGATATTTCTGGCCAAACTGAGAATAGATGCTAAGGATGGCCACAAAATATTTACATGCCCACAACAAGCATTGTCTTTCATAGAGTCCATGGGGTGAGTAAACCATTTGGTGTTTCTAATGCGGCCCCCGAGGGGGCTGTCTCGCTGTACACACACTGGCTGGGCTGGGCGCCTTTTTTGTTCCTTTTTGTGTTGGTTCCGCCTAGTGGCTGGAGTATGTTTTGTGGAATAACACTCCTTCAACAAACATTTGCATCGACGAAGGGTCACTTTTACAATGAAGTTCCCAGCCAAATTGAGAATAGATACAAAGGATGGCCACAAAATATTTACATGCCCACAACAAGCGATGTCTTTCATAAAATCAATGGACTGAGGTAGTCATGGTGTGTTTCTCACATGCCTCCAAGTGGACTGACTCACTGAACATACCTTTGACCCTTCGAGGAAGCCGGGTGCCTTTTTTGTTTCTTTTTGTGTTGGTTCCACCTAGCGGCCAGAGTTTGTTTTGTGGAATAACACTCCTTCGGGACAGTTATGGATGAATCTGCATGTTCTTTGTGCTTATGCCTCCTATTGGCCGGAGTTTGTTTCGTGTAGTATTTTTTGCAGGACATTGGATGGATTAGGTCATCTGCTGCACTCATGAACAGCCGGCTCACTGAACATTCGTTTCACTGCCCGAGGAAACTAAACATTTGTATTTATTTATTTATTTTGTGCTGGCTCCGCTAGCGGCTGGAGTTTGTTTTGTGGAGGAACACTCCTTCGGGACAGTTTTGTAAATTAATCTACACGTTCTTTGTGTTTATTCTGCCTATTGTCTGGAGTTTGTTTTATAGATTATTTTCTGTTATGTAATTCTGTCTCACAAAATTTGTATAGAAGCACCGGACTTGAGCAATCTGATGGCAAAGTTGTCACGGGGACTCTCGTAAGCGTACATGGACTGTTAGAGTTTAGAAGGATGGACGCCAGTTGGCGCTATCGTGCGTGGGGTTAATGTGCACGTTTTTCTTTTTTCTGTTTGTTTGGTTTGGGGGGAAGTTCAGGGTTTGATTGTTGCACTAATGGGGAATGTGGTCTTTATAATTTTATATTTGACACACAATCTATGTCAAATATGAGTGGATTATCTCTCTCCACGTGGAATGTGAATGGGTTGGGGCACCCCATAAAAAGAAGGAAGGTTATTTCTTTTCTTAAACATAAAAAATATGATATTGTGTTTCTTCAAGAAATGCATCTTTCCCTGCAAGGAAGGATATGGGGTGGACATGTTTCCTTTAGTGCTTGCTCAAGTAAAAGCAGGGGAGTTATTACATTGATAAGTAAACATCTAAATTTCAAATGTCTCAAACAGATTAAAGAAAAATAAGGAAGAGTCATTATTGAAGGGAAGTTGCAAGCCACTAGCACCCCTCATGATATAATATTGGGAGGAGACTTTAATCTTTTGATGGACTCAGTCCTTGATCATAGTGAAGCAAAAGTGTGTAAGCCCCCTAGAGCAACAGTGATGCTTCATAGGATATGTAAAAATCTTGGTCTTACAGATATTTGGAGACTTCTGAACCCATCTGATAGGGACTATACATTTTTTCATCAGTCCATAATATTTATTCTAGAATAGATTTTATATATAATTATACAAGTCCCTCATTTCATCTGTTGTTGATTGCTCAGTTGGAAACATCTTAGTAATTTTGTCAAAAATCTTGGCTAACCAATTAAGTAAAGTTATGATATCTCTTATACATACAGATCAGGTGGGTTTCATTCAGGGCTGCAGCCCTTCTGATAACATTAGGCATTTCATCAATGTTATGTGGTCAGTGGCGAATGATCAGACTCTGGTCGCTGCCATCTCACTTGATGCCAAAAAGGTGTTTGATATGGTAGAATGGGATTAACTTTTTAAGATTTTGGAAATGTACGGGTTTGGGAATACTTTTATTGAATGGATTAAATTACTTTATAGACACACTGTAGCTGCAGTACAAACAAATGGATTAATTTCAGATTATTTTACTCTGGATAGGGGCACCCGGCAGGGTTGCCCTCTTTCCCCATTATTGTTCTGTCTTGCCCTGGAACCATTAGCTGCCACGATAAGAAGGGAAAGTGATTTTCCAGGGGTGGTGGTGGGAGGTATTGCACATAAGCTTTTGCTTTATGCAGATGATATTTTATTATTCGTCTCTGACCCCATTAGATCTATGCCTTGCCTCCACAGGATTATTTGTTCCTTCTCTAAATTCTCAAGTTACAGAGTCAGTTGGTCTAAATCTGAAGCTTTGGCGCTGACAGCATACAGCCGGGCACCTTCCAGTGGCCCAAACAGGGCATTAAGTATTTGGACATTTTATTCCCAGCTAATTTGTGTGATTTAGTTAGAGTTCATTTCGACCCTTAAATAAAAACGTTTTCGAGCGATGTGAGTAGGTGGGCTTCATTACATTTATCTATGATTGGGAAGGTTAATGTTATTAAAATGAACTGTATTCCAAAATTTAATTACCTGCTACAATCTCTCCCTATAGATGTTCCCCTCTTTTATTTCAAACAATTTGATAGCATAGTGAAGTCCTTTATTTGGAATGATAAACGTCCCAGATTACATTTAAACAAGTTACATAGGTCAATTGACAAAGGTGGTCTAGGCCTACCCAAGATTTTGTTTTATTATTATGCATTCGGTCTCAGACATTTGGCTCATTGGTCACTTCCACCTGAGAGAGCCCCAACCTGGTTTCATATTGAACAGGAAGTCCTTGCCCCTATTTCGTCATTGCAAAGCCTTTCTATCAAACTAACCGGAGAAGTTAAGTCACACCCCGTTATCTCGCATTAGCACGTGGTTTGGACAAAAGTGTCCAGAGTGTTTAATTCTGACATTTATTTAAATGTTGCCTCAAGCATATGGCTGAACCCTAAATTTCATATTAATAAGTCCCCTTTCTGTAGGTCAGAGTGGATTGGGAGGGGGGATACTACACTTGGTGACCTATATGAGAGTGGAGTACTGAGATCTTTTGATAATTTGGTTCAACATTTTAAGATTCCTAGATCCCAGTTCTTTAGGTAATTACAGTTGCGCCACCTGTTCTGTACTATTTTTGGGAGTAGTATACACCCCCCTTAAGTGGCAGATACTCTGGAAATGGTGATTACTGCTTTTGGGAAAGGTCATGAAGCATCTGTGTATTACTCCCTGTTAATTCAGAGTCTGGGGGATTGAGCTTAGTCTTCTCTCAAGAGATTATGGGAGAAACATTTAAACTTGGTATTGGAGGAAGGAGAGTGGGCTAGGATTCTAAAAAGCATCAAGTCTACATCTAGAGATGCAAGGGTCCATCTGATGCAATTTAGGGTTTAATGTGAATAATTGATTCCGTATTTTATGTTGTGTTTGTGTGTTTTATGTTTGGAATCAATAAAATTGTTAATATAAAAAATAAATAAATAAATAAATTGCTTGTTTGATAATATTAAAAGATCAGTCAAAGTACCTCATCGCTCAAAAATGCATGTTTGAATGTGTGAGATAACATTTAACAGACCTCATACTCAGACATACAGAGTGAGAGAGAGAGACAGTGAGAGAGAGAGAGAGAAAAGAAAGTTCACACTTATTACTAGCATTTTGTTCTTGCCTTATAAGGACAATTTTGTTTTATCCATAACATGTCAATGGAAGGCACTAGTCATACTCTGCTTCTAATATAAGAACCACATTCTTTCCAAGCATTTTAAAATCACCAGTTTCGATTTTCATACCCTTTAACTGGTACATAGGTTTTTCTAATCCAAAAGTTTTGCTAAAAAAAAAAAAATCTCAAAAAATCTCTTTAAATCATTCATTAATCTCTCCATGTATCGTGTGACTTGGGTAGTGGTGGTCTGTACAAAATAAAATACAAAATATATGAGTGGAAAAAAAATAAATAAATAGCTCTTACCACAAAAGATACACAAGCTGATACACAAGAAATTGTGGTCCATCTTTACTTGTCAAACATAAATCAGCGAATGCAAGAGGTGAGCTAGAGTCAACGAGCTAATGTGTGAAAGAGTGTCCTGTGGTTTACAGCTGCATACAGGGTGGTAACATCTAACTAAAGAGGAACAAACTTGCCAAAGAGGAAGTTAGGTTTCAGAGAAGCTCAATATAAATGGAAAGTCATGAGACATTTTTGTATTATTATTATTTTTATTTAATTCTAGCAGTTTATCAACTCTTTGAATATTCAAATTAAATAGATGCCAAGAGAGACTTTTAAAGAAAATCATTCTGGGGAGAGATACCAAGTGGTGTACAGTTATTGTATTTCAACATCTGTTTGTTAATGAAAAGCACTTGGAAAAGTAATGAGGCATTGGACTGTTTAAATCTACAGTATATAAAACCCCCATACTGTTGTTCTAGTAACTGTGGTAGAAAGAGTTTCTTTATCCAAGTATGACAGATACAAACAGAACTGTGCATAATGCAATGACATTCATTAGTGCTAGACATATAGGAAATAGATAGTGATTATGGATACTGTGACTAAAGCCAAGTAAGGATGTTTCTATAAAGTGTTCTCTTGCGTAGAGTGATAGCGACATTACTATTATTCACTTCACTTTTTTTTTTTCTAACAGGACATTTAAATCAACAGAAAGGTCAACATACAATTATTACACTTTTCTTTATTACACAACTGTAAAGGAACAGCTCTAAAGGAGCAGTCTAATATTCAAACTTTGCACATTGCATTTGGTTACAAACATATGGTAACCAACGGTGTAATTTGTCAAACCTTGCGTGATGTTTCTTGACGCAGCAGATCTGAAAATAGATATGTGTGAACTAGATTTGACAACGGAGCAGAGGGAATGATTTTGAGTGACTATCAACATAAATTTCATTCAGTTCCTCACACAATGCATGGCTTTGCAGAGCTTGCTTTTGTCTGACACAATAATGTAATATCTTTTAATTATTCTCATTTATGGGCTTTTCTCAGCAAATATTGATATGTCCAATTAATTTGATTAAGGGCTCGGGTTAGGAGTTCACATGTAGGGGATTGGGTGTGTCCATTAAAACACAGGAACTGAAAATCACAATCATTCTTTATTTGTGGGTGGTTGGTTGAAAATTGTGTTGAGGGTTGGACCAATCAATGATGAGATTGAGTAAAATGTAGACAGGCAAATAAGTTTAAAACTATTAACAAATCAATCATAAGAACAGAAAAGAAACACAGAAATCCTGGTCTAGATTTTCTACAATTATTTTCATTTATTGACAGTCCTAATATACATATTCACAAGTTCTATGCTAGAACTACAGTAGAAGAATTCATCAGTTTAACATTAATTTTCATTTAGATTGTAAAACTCAGCTTCTTGTATTGTACTTTTCATCAGTTGTATGGATTTCTTTTGAAAAAAAAAACAGCCAATAATAGAAACAAAGAGACTCTCATGCAAGTATGGTGTGTAGTTGAGATGAGGCGATGGATCAATATACAGGCTTTTAATGAAGGTGAAGATAAACACCATGGAGTAAACAAAAGAACCAAACACACCAACATCAGGGTTACACGGACGAGAACTGAAAAATCAATGAAACAGGAGGGTATTTATACACAAACGGAACTAATGATGGAATGGAAGACAGGTGAGGATGATAGGGAACAGATGGCTGATGAGGGCAGTGTACCATGGGAAATGTAGTCCGGGGGAAAACAAAATAAGAGTCCTTGGAAAATATGAGGGAAACAGACCTACTACTACTACTACTACTACTACTACTACTACTACTACTACTACTACTACTACTACTACTACTACTACTACTACTACTACTACTACTACTACTACTACTACTACTACTACTACTACGCGGCTCCTGGCACATAAAGATGGAGAAGGGCAGGAGGAAACAGGTGACTGGGGAGGATCCAGGAGTAGAGTCAGGAGATCTGGGTGTCAGCCTCAGGGCTGGGATTGGGAGGCGGCCTCAGGGCCGGGATCCATAGGCCTGGGAGGCGGCCTCAGGCTGGGGTGGGATCCAGAGGCCTGGGAGGCAGCCACAGAGCAGGGACAGGAGGCAGAGCCGTGGAAGGCTCAAGGGGTGGAGCCAAGGGAGGAGCAGCCAGGGAAGGCAGAGTCGTGAGAGGCTCGAGGGGCGTAGCCAGGGAACTTTGTGCCCGGAGAGTAGCCGAAGGATCGGAGGACCGAGGCGGTGCCGAAGGGAAGGAGGTCCCCGGTGAAACCGGAGGCTCAGAGTGACAACGCGTAGGTGACCGACTGACCAAGGGGGAGCTGGAGGGACCCCGGAGAAGCCAATTGACTGAAGGACCATGGTGGAGCCAAAAGGGACATAGAGCCGAGGTGGGACAGAGGGAATGAAGGGAGAGTGGTCTCCATAGTGCACCAAATTTGCAAGCAAGAGAAACAAACGCACGTGATCCTCAACCGGACGGTACCCTTGCTCAAGGAGGAGGATTCTAACAGCCGGTAGATCCATCTTTGTCAGTCAGTTCTTCTGTCACGCAAGTATGGTGTGTAGTTGAGATGAGGCGAGAGGTGATGGATCAATATACAGGCTTTTAATGAAGGTGAGGATGATGAAGTTAACAAACACCGTGGAGTAAACAAAGAACCAAACACACTAACATCAGGATTACATGGACGAGAACTGAAAATCAGTGAACAAAACAGGAGGGTATTTATACACAAACAGAACTAATGATTGAATGGAAGACAGGTGAGGATGATGGGGAACAGATGGCTGATGAGGGCAGTGTACCGTGGGAAATGTAGTCTGGGGAAAACTTCAAAATAAGAGTCCTTGGAAAACGTGAGGGAGACAGACTGTGACAGAGACATTATGAATTTATTATACATTGTGTTGTTACTTCACTATATGGCAAAAAGTTTGTGGACACCCCCTTTTAATTAACATGTTTGGCTATTCTGTTAATTTCAGTGAATACACATCTTTATGCTGCAGTGAACAGTGGCATTCTAAAGAATTGTGTGCTTCCAACTTTGTAGTTTGGGGAGGGGGCCTTTCCTGTTACAGCATGACAATGCCCCTGAGCACGAAGCAAGGTGCATATTATGTACTGAGTCTGGTTTGGAAGAACTTGACTGGCCTGCACAGACCTGAACCCCACTGAAAACCTTTGGGATGAATTGGACGCTGACTGCAAGCCAGGCCCAATCACCCAACATTAGTGCACTGATGTTCTTGTGTCTTAATGGGAGCAAATCCCTGCAGCTCTATTTCAACATCAAGTGGAAAGCCTTTCCAGAAGAGTGGAAGTTGTTATAGCAATAAAGTGTGGGATTAGTCCCTATGGTTTTGAAAATAATGGTTCAACAAATCACATGAATGTTGGTGTTCAGGTATCCACAAACTTTTGGCAATTTAGTGTATTTAAGAATTATGAAAAGGCTGGTGTATTGTACCTTAACGAGGACAGCTGTAATGAGACAGAAGAGCAACAGTCCTCCAATAACACCTCCAGTGACCTCCTTGATGAGACTGGGTTCCTCATAGACCTCCACCTGAATATTTACCTTTGAAACCAAAAGGTAAAGTCTAAACATTTCATCATGTTTAAAGCATAGAATGAAGTATACCATTTAAAATATTATAAAACGTATGCACTTATCTCAGGTTGTACATGTAACAATTAGAAAATGATAGGCTTCAGTGAATGCATATGTGTTACTTGCAAACTTGTGCAGGGCTGAGGGAGTCAGAGAAGTAAATATATTTGATCTCATCAAAATCTAGAGATGCTGTACTGATCAGCTGAAAAGAAGCCAATCTAAACCCAATCTAAGAAAAAATAACAATTGACTATTAGAATGAAGATCTGAGTGAATATTAAAATGGCAGAAATATCTTATCTATTATTTCAAGGTCTTTAATTTTAGCTACCTGCTCAATCCACCCAGAGGTCACATTGCTAGAGATGTTGTAGAACTTCCATTTATTTTTCATGAGATTCAGATCACATTTGAACACTGCAAACACTGCAACAGAGCAGTTCTGACACATAGACAGAAAGAAGAGATACATAAGTAATTAGAAAATAAAAAATAAAGACAGTGATTTCAACTTCTAGTCAAACGGGTTTAGTTTTTCTATAATATAACAATAATAATAATTAACACTCATCAAAATTAACAAATGCTGTGAAATATCACTGTTCGTTGTTAGTTCATGAGACTGCATGTTAACAAATGGAACCTTATTGTAAGGTGTTACCCATAATTTTTTTAATTAAATTTAGAATAGATAGTAAACATGCAACTCACCAACACATGTTTCTTTGTGAGTACTTTCAGAAAATCTGTACTGGTGGGCTGCTCATCTCTTTTCCTCCAGCAATCTGGAATCTTTCACAACACCAAAACATTTTAGTTACACCTAAAAATAATGGAGGGTCTCAAACACATTGAACAAGGTAACGCAACATTAAAGGGGTCATATAGTCAATTTTTATTATGATCAAATTTGCTCAATGCCCACTTGTAATATATACACACACACACACACACACACACACACAGGTGCATCTCAATAAATTAGAATGTTGTGGAAAAGTTCATTTATTTCAGTAATTCAACTCAAATTGTGAAACTCGTGTATTAAATAAATTCAGTGCACACAGACTGAAGTAGTTTAAGACTTTGGTTCTTTTAATTGTGATGATTTTGGCTCACATTTAACAAAAACCCACCAATTCACTATCTCAACAAATTAGAATACATCATAAGACCAATAAAAAAAAATAAAAACATTTTTAGTGAATTGTTGGCCTTCTGGAAAGTATGTTCATTTACTGTATATGTACTCAATACTTGGTAGGGGCTCCTTTTGCTTTAATTACTGCCTCAATTCGGCGTGGCATGGAGGTGATCAGTTTGTGGCACTGCTGAGGTGGTATGGAAGCCCAGGTTTCTTTGACAGTGGCCTTCAGCTCATCCGCATTTTTTGGTCTCTTGTTTCTCATTTTCCTCTTGATAATACCCCATAGATTCTCATGGGGTTCAGGTCTGGTGAGTTTGCTGGCCAGTCAAGCACACCAACACCATGGTCATTTAACCAACTTTTGGTACTTTTGGCAGTGTGGGCAGGTGCCAAATCCTGCTGGAAAATGAAATCAGCATCTTTAAAAAGCTGGTCAGCAGAAGGAAGCATGAAGTGCTCCAAAATTTCTTGGTAAACGGGTGCAGTGACTTTGGTTTTCAAAAAACACAATGGACCAACACCAGCAGATGACATTGCACCCCAAATCATCACAGACTGTGGAAACTTAACACTGGACTTCAAGCAACTTGGGCTATGAGCTTCTCCACCCTTCCTCCAGACTCTAGGACCTTGGTTTCCAAATGAAATACAAAACTTGCTCTCATCTGAAAAGAGGACTTTGGACCACTGGGCAACAGTCCAGTTCTTCTCCTTAGCCCAGGTAAGATGCCCCTGACGTTGTCTGTGGTTCAGGAGTGGCTTAACAAGAGGAATACGACAACTGTAGCCAAATTCCTTGACACGTCTGTGTGTGGTGGCTCTTGATGCCTTGACCCCAGCCTCAGTCCATTCCTTGTGAAGTTCACCCAAATTCTTGAATCGATTTTGCTTGACAATCATAAGGCTGCGGTTCTCTTGGTTGGTTGTGCTTCTTTTTCTTCCACACTTTTTCCTTCCACTCAACTTTCTGTTAACATGCTTGGATACAGCACTCTGTGAACAGCCAGCTTCTTGAATGTTTGAATGTTTGTGGCTTACCCTCCTTGTGAAGGGTGTCAATGATTGTCTTCTGGACAACTGTCAGATCAGCAGTCTTCCCCATGATTGTGTAGCCTAGTGAACCAAACTGAGAGACCATTTTGAAGGCTCAGGAAATCTTTGCAGGTGTTTTGAGTTGATTAGCTGATTGGCATGTCACCATATTCTAATTTATTGAGATGGTGAATTGGTGGGTTTTTGTTAAATGTGAGCCAAAATCATCACAATTAAAAGAACCAAAGACTTAAACTACTTCAGTCTGTGTGCATTGAATTTATTTAATACACGAGTTTCACAATTTGAGTTGAATTACTGAAATAAATGAACTTTTCCACAACATTCTAATTTATTGAGATGCACCTGTATATATATATATATATAAACATCAAAAAAAGAAACATCCTCTCACTTTCAACTGCTTTTATTTTCAGCAATCTTAACATGTGTAAATATTTGTATGAACATAAAAAGATTTAACAACTAAGACATAAACTGAACAAGTTTCACAGACATGTGACTAACAGAAATGGAATAATGTGTCCTTGAACAAAGGTGGGGTGGGGGGTAACAGTCAGTATCTGGTGTGGCCACCAGCTGCATTAAGTACTGCAGTGCATCTCCTCCTCATGGACTGCACCAGATTTGCCAGTTATTGCTGTGAGATGTTACCCCACACTTCCACCAAGGCACTTACAATTTCCCGGACATTTCTGGGGGGAATGGCCCTAGCCCAAACCCTCCGATCCAACAGGTCCCAGACATGCTCAATGGGATTGAGATCCAGACTTTTCACTGGCCATGGCAGAACACTGATATTCCTGTCCTGCAGGAAATCATGCACAGAACAAGCAGTATGTGCTGGTGGCATTGTCATGCTGGAGGTTCATGTCAGGCTGAGCCTGCAGGAAGTGTACCACATGAGAGAGGAGGATGTCTTCCCTGTAACGCACAGCGTTGAGATTGCCTGCAATGACAACAAGCTCAGTCCGATGATGCTGTGACACACCGCCCCAGACCATGATGGACCCACCACCTCCAAATCGATCCCGCTCCAGAGTACAGGTCTTGGTGTAATGCTCATTCCTCCAACCATCACCCCTGGTGAGACAAAACCATGACTCGTCAGTAAAGAGCACTTTTTGCCAGTCCTGTCTGGTCCAGCGAAGGTGGGTTTGTGCCCATAGGCGACATTGTTGCCAGTGATGTCTAGTAAGGACCTACCTTATAACAGGCCTACAAGCCCTCAGTCCAGCCTCTTTCATCCTATTGCGGACACAGTCTGAGCACTGATGGAGGGATTGTGCGTTCCTGGTGTAACTCGGGCAGTTGTTGTTGCCATCCTGTACCTGTCCCGCAGGTGTGATATTCGGATGTACCGATCCTGTGCAGGTGTTGTTACACATGGTCTGCCACTGCGAGGATGATCAGCTGTCCTTCCTGTCTCCCTGTAGTGCTGTCTTAGGCGTCTCACAGTGTGGACATTGCAATTTATTGCCCTAGCCACATCTGCAGTCCTCATGCCTCCATGCAGCATGCCTAAGGCACGTTCACACAGATGAGCAGGGACCCTGGGCATCTTCCTTTTGGTGTTTTTCAGAGTCAGTAGAAAGGTCTCTTTAGTGTCCTATGTTTTTATAACTGTGACCTTAATTGTCTGTAAGCTGTTAGTGTCTTAACGTCTGTTCCACAGGTGCATGTTCATTCATTGTTTATGGTTCATTGAACAAGCATGGAAAACATTGTTTAAACCCTTTACAATAAAGATCTGTAAAGTTATTTGGATTTTTACAAAATGATCTTTAAAATACAGTGTCCTGAAAAAGGGATGTTTCTTTTTTGCTGAGTTTAGTTAGTATTTGTCAAGTTTATAATTGACAGTACACATTAACTTACCCACTAAAGCTGAAGTCCATTTTGAGGTTGTCAACACAAAGGTTGTCTGAGTTACAGTTTATCTCATACTCTAACTGCAATATGAGGTCAGATTTTAAAATATAAAAAAATATTTTTATACATTTGTCACACAACTGCAACCAAGTGTTTCACAGTAGATCAATTCCTAATACTAACATGTCTTATCAAGTAAATCTACGGGACAGCACAGCAAAACAACTTTGTATACAAAAGAAAGAGTCATCATTAAATGTAAAGTTAAGAGTTATTGTCTCCCTTTATGACAATATACTATGCAATATTTATCTCTTACATTGTGGATGGTAGTGTTCTTTATCCAAGGTAAAAGATTAGGCTGCAAGTTCCCAAGACTTTGGGAGGGCAGACCCTCAAAATTGAATATCAGTTCAATAAACAATGGGCTCAGAAAATCCTGTGAACAAGCCTGCACAGATCAAAACAAGGCAAACAACGTCATACATTATTTTTTTTCCTTCTAGTGTAGCATTGTTTCTTAAAATTCACTTTTAGCAGATGTATTTATATTGCATATTATACTTCTGCAGTATAAACACTAAAATGCTCTCTAAAACAAGAATGTCCCTTCCCCTAATACTATCTGCTTCTGACACACATTGTCATAATAATATTCAAGTGACATAAACTACAGGCTCTTGTGGCTTGCCTTACCGTTCCGTGCCAATCCAGGGCCAGTTCTCAGGGAATTTGAGAGAAGGTCCCAAATGCAAGAGGCAAATTAATGGGCTTAATTACAAAATAAACAAAATACAAGCCAAACACTCTCACGGGGAAGAAAAACATAAAACAGGACTAAATAACTCAAAGAAACAAACAGGAAAACTGTTTGAGAATAATGAGCAGATCAGGAGCCAACCATCAAGGTAGACACACAAACAATCTGGCAAAGGGCTGAACACGGGAGGAGCTTAGGCAGGTAAGGGTAATGGGAAGCAGGTGCCACTGATAATGAGCAGGGTGGAGTAACTAGCTGTTGTCAGATAACAGAGCTAACGTTCTCCACGTGGCACCTGCAACACAAGAGTGAAACGCAGAAACAAGCACACACAAGAAACAAGCAGGCAGAGACTGTCATGATCCTGCCACAAAATGAATAAACAAAGACAAAAGTGTCAGGATCATGACACCAGTTGGCACATTTAAAGTTTCTTTTTTTTCACTGTGGTGTGGTGAAATCAGGTAAATGTCCGTAACTGACCCATCTGTGGTGACAGCATGAGAGATAAACACTGGAGCGAGTGTGCTATGAGGATGATCACATACTCCAGTTTTTAGTACTGCTTTTTTCTCCAGGTTTTACTTTGCTAATACACAGAAGAGACACGTCCCACATCGTAAAAAGGAATACAAAGAGAAAAAGATGAGAGGTTTACCATGATGAGCAGGGCTATAGCTAGTGGGGTGAAAGGTAGTAATGATTCTAGGGGCCCACAGGACCAGGGCTGTGGGGAGGGGGGCACAACAAATTTTGAACTGTATTTTTTTAATAGGAAAGGGGCCCAGAATACATTGCTACAGCCCTGGTCATTAGGGCTTGTGTATGCCACTGGACACGAACATGCAGAATGGTAAAATTTCCCAGACTAGCTAAACAGGATATTTATTGACAAAACGTTTTATAAGTATCATATTTAAATAGTATATGAGAATATATTGATATATTTTGAGTTTTAACAAGCTAGTAATCTACTTCCCTGATGAAAAAGGCATGTAGAAAAATAAATGTAGGCTACAATACTAGTTAAACCATCATCATAAAATCATGAACATACATTGAACATGTACAATTTTTATTAACTTTTACTAACTTCACCAAAACATTAGTGAACTTGGCAAGCTAAAAACAACTAAAAGCACATTAAGTTACCTTGGCAAGTTGACAATCGTGAGTCACCACAAACTGAAGCCAACACGGTTGAGAATGGTTGAGTATGTTAAGCTAACCATGCCAAGAAATTTCAGGCTGAGAATGGTTTATAATCATGCCGTGCCAAACAGTGCTCAAGTGGAACTGCTACTGTTACCGTTCTATACTGTTAGTGGCTATATTTTATTTACAACAATTTTGGAAAACCTGTTATATCATGTTTGTATCCACTCATGTTGAAGCACACTGTCAGGATGTTTTCCAGTGGCCTAATGTAGTTTATTTCACTCAGTTTGGTTGGGGTTTTGGATGGGCTGAAGGCTACTTCCACATCCAAGGACACAATGGGTCTAGACCTGGGTGCTGTAGAAACAAATACACACATTTAGAGTTCCAATACATAAGGAGTGGCTTTGTAGTCAATGATTATAAATAGTCATTGATTATAAGTATACAATACAAGTATATAAGCATAGCTTACCAGCAGCCACATCACCCTGCAGTTTTCACCTGGTTATCCACTGAAGCTAAGTAGGGTTGAGCCTGGTCAGTAACTGGATGGAAGACCTCCTGATGAAAACCAAGGTTGCTGCTGGAAGAGGTGTTAGTGAGACCAGCAGGGGATGCTCATCCTACAGTCTGTGTGGGTCCCAATGCCCCAGTATAGTGACAGGGACTCTATACTGTAAAAAGGCACCATCCTGAGACATTAAACTGAGGTCCTGGCTCTCTTTCGTCATTCAAAATCCTAGGGCTCTTCTCATAAAGAGTATTGGGTATAACCCCAGTGTCCTGGCTAAATTCTTCCCATTAGCCCTTATCAATCATGATCACTCCCAAATCCAAACATTTTAACTTCTTTAACCCACCCCTTTTGCTGTGACTTAAAAATCACTCTACGATAACAGGTGGAAAATTACTAATACAAATGATATAATAAATACAATTCAGTCAGGACCACTTCGTTTGATTTATATTTATTTGTACAAGCTCTTGACAATAGTTTTGGCAGGAAGGCTCTGCTCTGAGGGGTTCAGCTTCCATGCTGAACACATGGTATACCTCGCTGAGGCTCAAACCCCCTAACGAAGCCTATAACAATTAATCAGATAAATTACAAGCAAATTGACAACTGACTGATGACAGATCCAATATATGGTAATAATACAGTACAAATAGTGATACACTACAATGGTTGAGTTCAGAACAAGGAATCAGGAAGTCGACGATAAAAGTCTATGTCACTGAAAAATGAGGTAATATCCACATGGACAGAAGATGCGTGCAGAAAGGCTCAGATTGGCTTGAGCGTGAGGGGGAGCTGGGGATGGGGGTGGGTGAGCAAATGTCTGTGCGACAGACTAGAGCAGGTGTGTGCTCTGAGTTTATATGTACTGCCTAATTGGTAGGAGGTGGAGCTGAGTGTCAGCTGATGAGCGGGCTAGCACTCTGTGGTCTGCCTGAACTACACTTAAGCTCCATTTCAGTTGCTAAAGCTGCATTTGTAAATATAAATATAACAATAATAATAAGAATAATTGGAAAAAATAAACCATGGCCTAAAGATAGTTTAACACAAATCTCATGAATATTTGTTTCATAAAGAGGCTTCAATAGTGATCCTACTGTATTTTCAGAGTTTGGACATGAACTTTATTACCACATGCTGGTGGTATTTCCAAACTGCAAATGTAGGAATTGAATTTAAACTTTGCGCTGAGTTAAGACATGTTTTTCAAATGTCGTAGCGCAGTGACCTATTTCTCAGGGAAATAGCAAATTGTGCTATGCACCACTTCATTAACATTCAATACACCCACAGTTTGCATGCATACACCAACAATAGCGCAAACACTCCCACCAGTGTTTCCCATTAATTGACTAGACTCTGGCGGCCCGCCACAGTCTAATTTGCCCACGCCACGGTCTCATAATGAACCGAAAACATTTTTACACTTCTCATCTAAAATATTTTTGCACTTCTCAGTCTCATAAGAACATAAAATAAAAGGTTTTGTTTTGCACTCTCTCTCGCGGGCCAGTCAGCTCCAGTCACTTCAGTCAGCTCCTCACCCGCTGCTGTAAACTCATGCACTCACACACACTCGCAGATATATGCACTGCAGTATTCCTGGATCTGTCTAACATTATTTGGTTGAGGAGGATGACAAATCTTTGAGGTAAGTAACGTTAACTAACATTAAATGTATCCACTGCATTTAGACACTACTCCACACAACATTTATCATCATCAGTGTACAAGAGCAAACAGATAATATTATTGCCGAAGTTAGAATCATAATTAGGGTGACCATACGTCCTCTTTTTCCCAGACATGTCCTCTTTTTCGGACCTTAAAAAAGCATCCGGCCGGGATTTCTAAATTTGCGAAAATGTCCGGGATTCAGCTTTAGTTGCATTATGAGGTGCATCTGGTCTAATACTGCATTGTGTGTGCGCGCATATTTGCATTGCTTTAACCCCTCTTTGTAAGTCCCACCTTCTCGCACACCAGTTGGTCAACTATAAGAGGCTTGCAGCAACTATTGGCCAAATTCCTGCCTGACAATCTCTCTGTGAACGTGCGAAGCGCTGTTGTGTTCGGCATCAAACAGCTTGACAGTAGCAGCAAATGACAGTTGAGTGGAAACAATGCCCAAACAAAAGTGAAAATTTACAGAAGATTTGCACAAAAAATTCCCATGCTTTCGTCCAGGTCGAGATCCGTGGGAAGCGGAATGTATGACATGTAAAGCTGGCACTTATGTGTCAGTTGCTAATAAAGGTGCAAGTGATTTAGAAGCACACATTAGCTCTGCGAAGCATAAAGGGTCAGCAAAAGGTGAAAGTTCATGAGGTAAATTAATGGACTACTTTTTGCGACCAGGTAAAGGTTATCACATTGCTTCATTTTCCATGGCCATTCAAAATAATAGTAATAGTAAATGAAGGTACACTCATGGCATCAATTATTTTATTTTAGTACATGGACATTCAAAAGAATGTTGGAAATTTTTATTTATTTATATATATTTATGTTATGCTAATAGAGTGTCTTTTTCACTGTATTAAAGTTTGCATTCATAGTAACACTGTTTTGAACCCTATTATTCCACCCCACCCCAATCTCCCCCCTCCCCCGGCGAAAAAAAAAGAAGGTGTCCTCTTTTTGGAAAACCAGAATACGGTCACCCTAATCATGATGATTAACGTAAATTAATGTTAGCGTTACTAGTTAATTGGCATAACGTTACACTGCTTGCAGCTTCACTAGCTAGCTATCGTTAGCAGTCTGAGGTAACGTTAAAAAATAAAAAGCTGAAACTGACATCCCTAGTTTGTACCCTGTGAGAGATTAGTTAGCACCACAGACTCTAGCTCTGAGTGAAAATTGTGGGTCGGGTAGTGTCAATCCAGCTAATTTTAGCCAATGCTTTTGGCGAGGCAGACCTTGGCTCTGTTTGTGAACAGCTGTCAATTAAACCCTGGCTTAGGGTGAAGAGCATCATGTATATGGGGAAGAATTGGGGGTGCTGTTTCTCACAATTCGATTTATTTCAAAGTTGCCTACTGCAGCTTTAAGAGCACAAAATTGTTTACAAGAGCACAACACTAACCTCATAATTTTGCTCTCAAAGTGCCCCAGATGGATGTATTTAACTTTACAATGTACAACATTTTCTTACGGGGGAGCATGCCACCGGACCCCACTAGAGGGTCGGAGGTCCACCCTCATAGTCTCACAAAATCCTGTGGGAAACACTGCCCACCCATGCCAAAGTGCGGCTTTCACCTGCGTAAATGCCTGTTGACACTGCTCTGTCCACTGGACCGGGTCTGGAACTCCCTTTAATGAGATCAGTCAGCGGGCTGGTGACGTCCGAATAATTAGGCACAAATCTTCTATAATAGCCTGCCAGCCCCAGGAACTGTCTCACCCCCTTTTTGGTCTTGAGTCTCAGGCAGGTCGCAGTCACCGTAGTTTTATCAATTTGGGGACGCTGGCCCAAGTGGAACCCCAGATACTGTACCTCCACCCGTCCAATTGCACACTTCTTAGGGTTTGCCATGAGTCCCGCCCTTTGCAGCGACATCAGAACTGCCCTCAGATGCTGCATGTGCCGCTGCCAATCATTATTGTATATAATGATGTCATCCAGATAGGCAGCGGCGAAAGCCGTGTGCAATCTGAGGATTCGGTCCATGAAGCACTGAAACGTAGCCGGGGCTCCAAACGGTGTGGAGAAGGCAGTTCCCTATCTGTCACTCACTTGAAGTTGTGTCGATGTAGTGACGATAGGGGTCACTCTTGGGAGCCCGAGACACCTCTGGTCTTTGATAAAAAGCCAATGAAAATTGGCGAGTGGTATTTGCATGCCACTCCGCCAGACATATGGATATAAAAGGAGCTGGTATGCAACCACTTATTCAGATTTTCTCTTCAGAGCCGAACGGTCATGCTCACTGAGCTGAATTCCCACGACTCATCATTCACCTCTGCTGGATCTGACGGCGCATTCAGCGGCTTCTCCCTCCTCTGCACTGGTGCACTGCAGAGAATGCCCCTGGGCGCTTCGGCAGAAATAAAAAAGTATATTTCTCTAAAAGAGTATATATTTCTAAAAGAGTGGCACACACGGAATGTCTTTTTAAAGACGCGTCTTTTTAAAGATGCCTTTCCTTTGTGTGTTATTCCTGGTTGCGCTCATCATCTCTCGCCTTCTGACGGTCACTATCACTGTCTTTCGTGTCTGGGCACTGCTCACACAGAGACAGCATTCGTGGATGGGTCATGTACTCATTGCGAGAACATGTCCATGGCAATGATGCGGTCCCGGCTTATCTTCGTAAGAAAGCAAGCCACCCCATAGGCTCCCCACCTCAGTCCTTCTACCCACGGGTATTAGGCCAGCGCGGCTAGCACTGGGGGCGATTTGGGGACCCCAATGGGACCACCTCTGCTGGGTATCCCCCCATGGACCTCCCATTCCCCAGCACGCTTGTCTGCCCCGATCGGGCTTCCGCATGAGTCCGCCGGCTCGTCTCATGGCGAGTTTGACCTCTTATTCGGAGCCCGCAAAAGTGATAAGCTCTCAAGCGCAGCATTGGAGAGCAGGCTCGTCCAGTTGGACGCGGAAGCCTCAGCTGGGCTCCTCCCTTCGGGTGTGGTCGCCCAGTCACAGGCTGACGCAGAGATGACGACATGCTTTCCCGGGCAGCCGCGAGCGTCGGGCTAGAGTGGAACCCTCCGCTCTCCCCTGAACCCTCGCGGCTCGATAATTGGTTCCTGGGCTTGCGGCGCCGGTCAAAGCCATGCCCCGCCCCCATTCCTTTCTTCCTGGAAGTGCATGAAGAGCTGACAAGGTCGTGGGAGGCACTTTTTACTGCCCGGTCCCAATCTTTCAGCTTCCCGCCCTCACTACCCTCGATGGTGGGGCAGCCAAAGGCTATTCGGCAATCCCCCTGGTGGATAAAGGCACTCGTGGTGCACTTATGCCCGCAGAGGGCCGCCACCTGGCGTGGGTGCCCAAAGCTCCTGTACAAGGCCTGTAGGTTTACGTCATTTCCGACGGCCAAAGCCTACAGTGCTGCTGGACAAGCCGCCTCCGCCCTGCACGCCATGGCTCTCCTGCAAGTCCGCCAAGGTGCTAAAGGAACTGCATGAGGGTAGTTCCGCCCTGGGATTGATGCAGGAGCTGTGCTTGGCGACCAACCTTGCTATCCGGGTGACGTAGGTCACGGTTCGGTCTCTCGGGCGGGCGATGTCCACCTTGGTGGTCCAGGAGTGCCACCTTTGGCTCAACCTGGTAGAGATGGGAGAGGCCAACAAGGCACAGTTCTTTGCTGCCCTCATTTCCCAAGTTGGCCAGTCCGGCGACACCGAGGACTTTGCCCAGCAGTTCTCAGCGGTGAAGCAGCAGATGGAGGTTATCCGGCACATCCTGCCCCGGCACGGTTCAAGATCCCGCACCCTGTCTGCTCATCGTGACTGCACCGGCTCCACCACAGCCCGCCCCTGCGGCCCGGCCCTGGCGTGGAGCCCACTGCAGGAAGCAGACGCTACCCATCTCGTGGCCACCAAGAACCTGCGAAAGGCTTCGAAGTGCCCCTGAGATGGGCAACCCAGGGATGACAAAACCCGTTGCTCTGGAGCTGGTAAGCAGACCACTCCATCCCCCGGTCAAGGGCCGGGAGGAGAATCTTTTGTTACTTTTGCATTTAATTGCTCTGCATGCCCAAGTGGATTCAGTACCCAAGAGTTCAGCAAGAGTGGTTTCCTTGTTCCCTGGGTCACGTATCCGGTGTGCATGGCCGTCATCAGGACCACCGTCCACCACTCTATTTGGCAGGTTTGGCACTCCAGCGGCGGTCTCCCCACCCCTGAGCGCCCAGCTGAGGCACAAATCCACCCCTGATGTGACAGTCTCCACGGGTCACGAGGACAGGCCTCTTCCTCCCCCATCCCAGGCTGTTCCGGGGGTGGTCACAAGGAGCCAGGTAAGTACTTCGATGTCCCTGAACTCAGCACGGCCATGACACGGTGTGTCACCTCAGGCTCCGCCCTGCTGCAAGGCCCCACCTGCCGGTACATCTGATGAGATTGTCCCTCCGGCCGAGATAAAAAAGGGGATTTACAGCCCCTACTTCATTGTACCGAAAAAAGGCGGTGGGTTGCGGCCAATCTTGGACCTGCTAGTACTGAACCGGGCTTTACACAGACTCCCGTCCTAGATGCTGACGCAAAGACGCACTCTAGCGAGCGTCCGGCATCAAGATTGGTTCACGGCGGTAGACCTGAAGGACGCATAGTTACACGTCTTTATTCTACCTCAACACACACCCTTCCTGCGGTTTGCATTTGAGGGTCGGGTGTATCAGTACAAGGTCCTCCCTTTTGCTCTGTCCTTGTTCCCTCGCGTCTTCACGAAGGTCGCAGAGGCAGACCTTGCCCCGCTAAGGGAAGTGGGCATTCGCATCCTTAACTATCCCAATGGTTGGCTAATCCTAGCTTGCTCTCGGGATGTGTTGTGTGCACACAGGGACCTGGTGCTCTCGCACCTCAGCCGACTAGGGCTTCAGGACAACTGGGAAAAGAGCAAGTTCCTCCCGGTTCAGAGCATCTCTAGTTCGGACAGAGAACACGACAACGGTAGGATATGTCAACTGCCAAGGCGGTCTGCACTCTTGTTGTATGTCACAACTCACCCGCCGTCTCCTCCTCTGGAGTCAGCAGCACCTCAAGTCGCTGTGAGCCACTCACATCCCGGGCGACCTCAACACTGCAGTGGACACACTGCCATGGCAGGTTACCCTCAGTGGAGAGTGGAGACTCCACCCTCAGGTGGTCCAGCTGATCTGGAGTCGATTCGTACAAGCACAGGTAGACCTGTTCGCCTCCCAAAAATCCTCCCACTGCCCGCTCTGGTACGCCCTGACCGAGGCACCTCTAGGCATAGACGCGCTGGCACACAGCTGGCCCCCTGGTCTGCGCAAATATGTGTTTCCCCCAGTGAGCCTACTTGCACAGACTCTGTGCAAGGTTAGAGAGGACGAGGAGCAAGTCATCCTGGTAGCACCCTACTGGCCACCCAGACATGGTTCTCGGACCTCACGCTCCTCACGACAGCCCCCCCGGTGAATTCCCCTGAGGAAGGACCTTCTTTCTCAGGGACGGGGCACCATCTGGCACCCACAACCAGACCTCTGGAATCTCCATGTCTGGCCCCTGGACGGGATGCAGAAGACCTAAGCGGTCTACCACCCACGGTGGTAGACACGATCACTCAGGCTAGGGACCCCTCTACGAGGCGCCTGTATGCCTTTAAGTGGCATCTGTTCGCTAAGTGGTGTTCTTCCCAACGGGAAGACCCCCAGAGATGTGCAGTTAGATCGGTGCTTTCCTTCCTGCAAGAGAGGTTGGAAGGGCGGCTGTCCCCTTCCACCTTGAAGGTGTATGTTGCTGCTATAGCAGCACACCATGACACAGTGGACGGTAAGTCCTTTGGGAAGCATGACCTGATGATCAGGTTCCTGAGAGGTGCCAGGAGGCTGAATCCCTCCAGACCATGACTCATTCCCTCATGGGACCTCTCTGTAGTTCTTCAGAACAGGGGAACCAGGGGAAAAGGCTCCCTTTGAGCCTTTTCAGTCAGCTGAGCTTAAGGCACTCTCCTTGAAGACTGCCCTCCTGACTGCACTCACTTCCATCAAGAGGGTATGAGACCTGCAAGCGTTTTCTGTCAGCAAAACATGCCTGGAGTTCGGTCCGGGTTACTCTCACGTGATCTTGAGACCCTGACCGGGCTATGTGCCCAAGGTACCCACGAGCCCTTTTAGGGACCAGGTGGTGAACCTGTGAGCGCTGCCCCAGGAGGAGGCAGACCCAGCCCTGTCGTTGCTGTGTCTGGTGCGCACTTTACGCATCTATTTGGATCGCACGGACAGCTTTAGGATCTCTGAGCAGCTCTTTGTCTGCTTTGGTGCACAGTGGAAAGGAAGTGCTGTCTCCAAGCAGAGGATCGCCCACTGGCTCATTGACGCCATAGCTATAGCATATCATGTCCAGGACATGCCGCCCCCAGTAGGGCTACGAGCCCATTCTACCAGGGGTGTAGCAGCCTCCTGGGCCCTGGCCAGGGGTGCCTCTCTAACTGACATTTGCAGAGCAGCGGGCTGGGCAACACCCAACACCTTGCGAGGTTCTACAACCTCCGGGTGGAAATGGTTTCATCCCAGGAAGTGGCACGCAATACAAGTGGATAAGCCCGGGATAGCCGGCCGGATGTATCGCTTGCACGTAGTGCCTTTCACCTCCTCTGAGCTGAAGACGTTCGCCATTTTTTCCCAGTAGTGTTCACAAACTATGTTCCCTGGTTGACTTCCTCCGAGCCCTGTGACAGTCGAGTTTTCAGAGAGACTCGCTGCTGGCCCAGTACACGTGCTAACTATGATCCCTGTTCTGGGGTAGGTGCTCCACATGTGGTGGTTCCCTATAAGGTAACCCCATGCGATGTATATCTTCCGCTAATTAATTTCCCTGTTGGCAAACTGCGTCTTCCTTGGGCAGAGCCCCCTCTGCCACAGTCTCCATGTTTGTAGTAACTTCTCCCCCGCTGGGTAGGATATACCATGAGACTCCTCCATATGATCGGCAAGACCATGTGACGTATTTTCCACTTAAATATCCCCCCCTCTCTCTGGGTGAGGTGTGGTCTCCGCGGTGTCCTCCCCTTGGGAGGCCCAGTTGGATAATCCCCCTTTTTTTTAGGGAGTGAAAAAAAGAAGGGGAAAAGAGGCCACGACTGGGCTAGCCTGTCTCTACCTTTTGGGTAGTCGACTTGTCCCCAAAGGGCCGTTCTACACTCATAACTATGTTGGGGGAGGTTACGTGTCGGCCTGGTGCGCTGGCTACGAGGCACACAGTTGTCTGCCCGTCACACACCGGCAGTTCACATTACACAGTTCAGCCAGTTGTGGCGTTTTGTATAGGGGACACAACGTCGAGTGAGTGACAGATAGGGAACGTCATGGTTACTTGCGTAACCTCCGTTCCCTAATGGAGGGAATGAGACTTTTTGTCCCTCCTGCCACAACGCTGAACTACCCGCTGCAATGGCCGGACCTTCTCTCGGCTCCTCAGCATAAAACCTGAATGAGTGGTTGCATACCAGCTCCTTTTATACCCGTATGTCCGGGGGAGTGGCATGCAAATACCACTCACCAATTTTCATTGGCCTTTTATCAAAGACCAGAGGTGTCTCGGGCTCCCAAGAGTTACCCCTAGTGTCACTACATCGACACAACATCTTGTTTTCTCCATCAGGGAACGGAGGTTACGCAAGTAACCATGACATTTTTCACAGGATATTGGCGTTAAGGGGATCTGCCAATAACCCTTTATCAAATCCAGTGTCGAATAAAAGTGAGCGGAGCCCAACCGATCGAACAACTCATCAACACGAGGCATCGGGTATGTGTCAAATTTAGACACCGCGTTGACTTTTCTATAACCCACACAGAACCGTACAGAACCGTCGTTCTTAGGAACCAGAAAAACCGGGCTGGACCAGTCGCTGTGGGATTCCTCAATTACCCCCATATCAAGCATTGCATCCAATTTTTCCCGAACTATTTTTTTTTTTGGTGCTCGGGCAATCGGTAGGGACGGCTATGTACCACTACCCCTGGCTCAGTCTCGATGTGGTGCTGGATGAGGTTTGTACAACCCGGAAGAGGGGAAAACACATCTGAAAATTCCTGTTGCAACTTGGCAACATCTGCGAGTTGATACGGTGAGAGGTGGTCTCCGCAAGTGACCGGGGTGATATGAATGGGTTTTGTATTCACCTCTGGCACGAGCTCCGCCCTCTCCAGAACTACTGTAGCCAACATCACAGGGACCGCCTCCCTCCATAATTTCAGGAGGTTGAGGTGATATATTTACACGCATCCCCTCTATCAGTTCGCTTTACCTCATAATCGAGATCCCCCACTCGTCGTTGACCTCAAATGTTCCTTGCCACTTGGCGAGTAATTTGGAGCCCAATGTGGGGAGTAATACGAGCACTTTGTCTCCTGGTGTAAATTCCCACAGCCGAGTTCACCTGTTATACAGTCGGCTTTGAAGTTCCTGAGCCTGGAGCAAATTCTCCTGTGTTAGTTGCCCCAAAGTGTGGAGTTTTGCTCTAAGATCAAGAACGTATTGAATTTCATTTTTACTGGTTGAAGGTCCCTCCTCACAAGCTTCGTGTATGACATCAATCACGCCACGTGGGCGCCGCCCATACAGCAGCTCGAATGGGGAAAACCCAGTGGAGGCTTGCGGGACCTCTCGTACTGCGAATAACAGGGGATCGAGCAATTTGTCCCAATTTATAGCATCCTCGTGCATGAACTTACGAATCATATTTTTAAGGGTTTTATTAAATTGCTCCACCAGGCCATCTGTTTGTGGATGGTAAACACTGGTGCGAATCGACTTAATACCCAACAATTCATAAAGCTCGCAGAGTGTCCGTGACTTAAATGTTGTGCCTTGATCAGTGAGGAATTCTTTTGGAATCCCCACCCGGGAGATTATTTTGAAGAGTGCCTCAGCAACACTGCATGCTGAGATGTTGCTTAGAGATACTGCTTCCAGATATCGCGTTGCATAGTCCACCAGGAATAATACAAAGCGATGTCCGCGTGCGACCGCTTTAATGGCCCGACGAGGTCCATGCCAATTCTTTCAAAGGGGACCTCGATTAGCGGAAGGGGGTGCAATGGCACTTTTGGGGTGGCTGGTGGATTCACCAGCTGACACACACGGCATGCCGCACACCACCTGTGGACATCACCGCCAATGCCCGGCCAATAAAAACGGGCTATTAGTCAGTTCAGTGTTTTCCTCTCCCCTAAGTGACCCGCCATTGGATTATAATGAGCTGCCTGGAACAACATTTCCCGGCGGCTCCGCAGTATTAAGAGCTGGGTTGTATCTTCCTTTGTTTGAGCATCCTGCATCACTCTATACAACCGCTCCTTTATTATTGCAAAATACGGATATGAAAGCGCAATGTTTGGCTGGAGTCTGTGACCATCGATAACTTTCACTTGGTCAAAGGCGTGCCTGAGGGTTTCGTCCCTCGACTGCTCCAAAGGGAAATCCCCTTTGGGAAATCCCCTGAGGATGGGAGGGGCCGCAGCCATTCCCCCCCTCACGTCACCCTGACGTGGAGCCGACGAAGATGGCCCCAGCTCCGCCTCCCCTGCCAAAGCATCACACATTTCACATCCCACCGCTTTCATGCAGGACCCATCCGCACACATTCCCTTTAACAAATTTTTTAATTCTGGGCAATTGGTGCTCAGAATTTGCGGATGGGTGAGGCAGGAACTAACCGTGGCCTCCACTCTATGTTTTGTTGACTGAAATTTAACAATGAGGGTCACTACCAGATAGTTGTGAATATCCCCATGCACACACTTCACCCTCACTCTTTTGACTGTGCACAGCGCCCCACTTTGAACCAAGCGTTAGTGGATAGCAGTCTGGTTACAACTCGTGTCCACCAAGGCTTGGTGAGTACTCCCCTCGACACTTACCGGTATCCTGTATGCTCCGGCCCGATCGGGGGCAGCCTGTGGCGTGTCAGGGATCCGGACCACCATTCCCAGCTCCTTCACGGGGCATTGATCCCAGAAGTGCCACGGATTCCCGCAGCTCCAGCAAGCTGGCCCAGGCGCTACGCCCGTACTTGCGTCAGTGGGCACATCCACCTGAGGGGGGAGAGCAGCGGGGCAATGAAGTCTCCGGACGAAAGCTCGACCATGCCCCCACTGCCACACATCTCTATCGCAGTTATGCAAAATCGTCACACATGGCAAAAAATGCGCACCTCATTCTGTTCACATTACAGGTACGCAGTACATTTTGTCAGAGAAATGGAGGAGGAAGGTGGAGCGGCTTCACGTGAGAGTTGAGAATTAAAAAAACAGGGTTTTTCAGGCACTGACAATTTTTCGATGGCCACCCAAGCAAAACTGCAGGCCACCGAAGCAAATTCAGTGACATTCATCTTGCATCTAAATATACTTTTCTTCTGACAGGTGGAGCTGTGTTTCACGTGATTGTCATGCATGATATCTCTAGAACATGCAGGTGCACGTGAGTCCAGCATGTTTCCCGTTTGTGCTACAGAGTCAGGAGAGTGCAGAGTGGGATTGCACATGCTACTCAGTCCGAATCACAAACCACAAAACTTATGTGAACCAATTTTAATTCAAATTCTAAGTTTTTTACCTTAAAACGCTATGGAGGAAGTCTAACATCTCTAATGGCTAGACAGCCCAACATTCTAACTACCACTGATGGGGAAAACGGCTAAAACAATGTGTCATGCAGGTTTTTTAAACTACACATCATCACCCTTAATACAATTTTGTTTGAATGATATTAGATATAGGGAAACAAATCAGCCATGTTTGCCTTCAGTTTTTCACATATTTTCTTTAGAGATGATTTAAGTCATTGAAGCCTAATGAAGTGATTATTTTCATTTTTTTTTTTTTTTACTTATGTATCATCTTTGAGATGATGTTGAGTTTCTTAAGGAAAGTTTATAAAAATAATAATATTAGTCAACAACATCAGACTGAAATGTGGCATAATGTGAAATTTAACATTATATTAAAGTTGATTTAAAACCAAATACATTTTATTTTTATTTATTTTTTTATTTTTTTATTTAAATAAAGATAAAATTATATACATAAGAGGAAGTAGTTTTCATTTATTAGGTATTTAACTCACTGACTGGATTATTCAAAAATAGGCATTACAATATGGTTATTTTATATACAGTATAAACCAGTTTTTATTGATTTTTTTTAATAAAAATTTAACTATATCATGATATATATCCTTATCATAATATAAAATTATTCATATTGTGATATAAGATTTTGGTCATATCTCCCATCCCTAGTGAGGACACAACTTTGATAGGTAGTTTTTTTTATGGAAAATATAATTTAAAATTTACTTTATGTATTGTTTGATATCTTACAGATACCTCCCTATCATTTGATATTTATATTTATGAATTTGTTGCATTTTTTAAACACTTTGTTTGGCAGTTTAACATTGTGACCACTTGCTAAGGACAGGTTCAGTTACATTTCCAAGTATAGAGCATGCATTTTAAAAACTTGTAAGTAATGAATTGAGTATAGACATACATTGAGTATACACATTTCCTTTAGATTTAACTTTTTCAGTATTTTTATTATTATGAATTTCATGATTTTTAACATAAAGAGGAGTTTTGAATGTAGGATATGTTTTGTCCCTTATCTCAAAAATCAGTGACTTACTATGTACAAACATACTCCTATGAATGATTTAGAAATTCAAATACAAATTAAACTGTATTGTAAAGGAACGTACAATTAAATGCAATCATTTAGACAATAGTAGTCAAGTACTTATCCGACTGGATGATGATTTGCTTTAATGAAAAGAAAATGCAGGGCACTGAAAGTCTTATACTACAAAATTAGGCTAAGTCAAAATGCTCATTCCTAAGTACTGTACATCATGCCATTTGGTCTTTATACATATATGTACATATATGGAAATATGTTGTCTTCTGGTGTCAAAAGGCAAAATTATTTGATAGAACATAACCTTACAGTATTGTCTTGCGGGAATGATCATACAACCTTGGGAGAATCCAGCAGCAGGTTAGTTGTGTTGGTCGCTAGTTCTGAAATGCTCACTTGTCCTTTATGTCAGTATCTTGGTGCTCACAGAATCACAAACTTTTTCCTGTTGCTATTGTCTTTGAATAACCTTGAAGGAAAATTGTATGAACATAATTAGGCTTTTTTTGTTGTTGTTGAACACAAAATAAGAATTTTGTAGAATATTCATGCTGCTCTTAGCCTATTCACATGGTTGGAAGGTTTGAATATGCGCATGAGTGAAAGAGATTTGAGAGCTACTGATTGGAAGAAGGCAAGATTTAGAAGACTTGATATATATAACACACAAGGCAAGGCACCTGGCCTATATGTTGTCATTGTATGATAAAATGCAGATTTTTCAAAATATTTTATTTTGTGTTCCATGAAAGAATAAAGTCATGCAAGTTTAAAGTGACATGAGGTAATGGGTAAATTATGACAGAATTCTTTTTTTTTTTTTTTTTGGTTAACTATTCCTTTAACACGTTTAGATGTGTGTAGATCAGAGATACCATCAATAAATACATGGCCAATTCCATGCATTGTATTTTTGGCCTGTATTTAAGCAGGGTCTCACCTAAGTAACTATCATGCTCATTTCCCTCCTGGAAGGCTGATGAATAACCATTTTGATAGTATTCTTGATATCCACCCTTCCCTTGGAAAGCTCCCACAGCACTTAACGTCAGGCTTACCTGAACAAAGAGAAAAATATAAAGAAAAAAATATTTCCTACATGATATTTCTGTTCTCATCTTTTCAGATATATTACCGTCTAGAATAGAGCATAGTAACCTATTCTATGACATATTCATTGTGTTACTATTATATGCAATATATTGTGTAATAAGTGACATTAATAATGTGTTCATATATAATACTCTATATATTGTATCCACTGGCATTTGTTGACTGCTAAATTTTAAATGGTAAAAAAATAAAAAGATAAATAATATTGAAAATACACTAAGCATGCATTAACATGTGAATAATTATCATACGCTTTTTTAAGTATTTAGTTACATTTGACATAAACACTGCAATAAATCACCAGTAGACTGGATTCCTAAGAGAAAATATTTAAGAGTAAAAGCAATGCAGTGAATAACATGTAAGATCACATGATGTAAAATAACAAAGGGTGAAAAAAGGTAATCTGAGACATTGGGACACCTAGGCTCTGATGTGTACAGTTCATGCTCCATCACAAGCAATATGCATTAATATTACCATATGCTAGCTGAGTTGTCATGTGATAAAGTCTTAAGCAGGAACTAAAAACTGTTAAAAGAATGAAAACAAAAAACGAAAACAAACAAAAAATTTCAGAACGTAACTGAATCCCTTGCAATTGTTACAGAGTGAAAACAATATATTTAAATGCTGGTAACTGGTTAATAACTGGCTAAAATTTTGTTCCAATATTATTTTCATGAAACCAGAGAAAGGGTTTATCACAGCAAATATTTGGAATTACACCACTTACTGCTGACCGAAAACAAAGCGGCTTCTCTCTTTTAAAAGAACATAAGCATACGCTTTGATTCTGAAGGAATCCTTAGTTTAAAAACCAATGTTAAAAAATTGAAAATCATTCGCCCGCAAAAGGTGATGTTTAGTCCAAATGCGCCCACACAGTGTGTGTGTGCATGCAGGCAGGAGAGAGAGATTTATAGGCTATTAATTGATTTAGGCAGCCAAAAGAATATTCTAAGTATTTAAAATATTTTTGGGGATATATTTCAAATCAAATCAAATCACTTTTATTGTCACACAGCCATATACACAAGTGCAATAGTGTGTGAAATTCTTGGGTGCAGTTCCGAGCAACATAGCAGTCGTGACAGTAATGAGACAATTTACAATAAACATCAGATTTACAACACAATTTAAAATCTAATATGCACATAGTTACACACAACACAATATACAAATAATAACATACAATGTACAGTATACAATACACACAATATAGAATACACATTATACAATAAAAAAAGTATATATAGTATATATAAAATGTACAGTAGGTTGTATTGTTCTGTATTGACATTCAAGCTGTCGGTTGATAGTCAGTTGCCAGTGTGTTGTTAAGAGAGAATATAATATAATAATAATATAATTTATGACAGTGAGATAATAAGATTAATAAAGTGCAGTGCTGATGTATATTGATCGTGGGAGATCAAGAGTTCAGAAGTCTGATTGCTTGGGGGAAGAAGCTATTATGAAGTTGGCTGGTGCGGGTCCTGATGCTGCGATACCGCCTGCCTGATGGCAGCAGTAAGAACAGCCCATGGCTCGTGTGGCTGGAGTCTCTGATGATCCTCCGAGCTTTTTTCAAACACCGCCTGGTGTATAGGTCCTGGAGGGAGGGAAGCTCACCTCAGATGATGTGTCTGGCAGTTCGCACCACACTTTGCAGGGCTTTGTGGTTGTGGGCGGTGCTATTGCTGTACCAGGCGGAGATGCAGCCAGTCAGGATGCTCTGTACAGTGCAGGTGTAGAACCGTGTGAGGATGTGGTGGTTCATTCCAAACTTCCTCAGCCGTCTCAGGAAGAAGAGGCACTGATGAGCCTTCTTCACAACGGCCTCAGTGTGGACGGACCATGTGAGTTCCTCAGTGATGTGGACACCCAGGAACTTGAAGCTGCTGACTCTCTCCACTGATGCTCCATTGATGGTGATGGGACTGTGTTCTCTGTCTTTAGAATAGATTTCTTGAAAATACATTACTATATATTGGCCACTGTACTGTATACTGTGCTTATAATTCCTATCCTGAAAGTTACCCCACATGGGAAAAAAATTTAATCGCTTATTTTCACAAATTTTGGTTGAGGTTTGATTTTGATTTTGAATTCCCATATTTTGAGCTTGTTTTTCAAAAACAGGTGCCTTTTTTCTCTTTAGAGACCACTGAAACTGGTATATCACCCACCCTTAGCACCAGTGGAGTAGTAGTGTCTGAAAACACAAAACATGCACCCGGTTATATACAGTACATATGTAAAATGTGTAAAATATATATATATATATATATATATATATACAGGTGCATCTCAATAAATTAGAATGTCGTGGAAAAGTTCATTTATTTAAGTAATTCAACTCAAATTGTGAAACTTGTGTATTAAATAAATTCAATGCACACATACTGAAGTAGTTTAAGTCTTTGGTTCTTTTAATTGTGATGATTTTGGCTCACATTTAACAAAAACCCACCAATTCACTATCTCAAAAAATTAGAATACATCATAAGACCAATAAAAAAAACATTTTTAGTGAATTGTTGGCCTTCTGGAAAGTATGTTCATTTACTGTATATGTACTCAATACTTGGTAGGGGCTCCTTTTGCTTTAATTACTGCCTCAATTTGGCGTGGCATGGAGGTGATCAGTTTGTGGCACTGCTGAGGTGGTATGGAAGCCCAGGTTTCTTTGAAAGTGGCCTTCAGCTCAACTGCATTTTTTGGTCTCTTGTTTCTCATTTTCCTCTTGACAATACCCCATAGATTCTCTATGGGGTTCAGGTCTGGTGAGTTTGCTGGCCAGTCAAGCACATCAACACCATGGTCATTTAACCAACATTTGGTGCTTTTGGCAGTGTGGGCAGGTGCCAAATCCTGCTGGAAAATGAAATCAGCATCTTTAAAAAGCTGGTCAGCAGAAGGAAGCATGAAGTGCTCCAAAATTTCTTGCTAAACAGGTGCAGTGACTTTGGTTTTCAAAAAACACAATGGACCAACACCAGCAGATGACATTGCACCCCAAATCATCACAGACTGTGGAAACTTAACACTGGACTTCAAGCAACTTGGGCTATGAGCTTCTCCACCCTTCCTCCAGACTCTAGGACCTTGGTTTCCAAATGAAATACAAAACTTGCTCTCATCTGAAAGAGGACTTTGGAACACTGGGCAACAGTCCAGTTCTTCTTCTCCTTAGCCCAGGTAAGACGCCTCTGATGTTGTCTGTGGTTCAGGAGTGGCTTAACAAGAGGAATAAGTCAACTGTAGCCAAATTCCTTGACACGTCTGTGTGTGGTGGCTCTTGATGCCTTGACCCCAGCCTCAGTCCATTCCTTGTGAAGTTCTCCCAAATTCTTGAATCGATTTTGCTTGACAATCCTCATAAGGCTGCGGTTCTCTCGGTTGGTTGTGCATCTTTTTCTTCCACACTTTTTCCTTCCACTCAACTTTCTGTTAACATGCTTGGATACAGCACTCTGTGAACAGCCAGCTTCTTTGGCAATGAATGTTTGTGGCTTACCCTCCTTGTGAAGGGTGTCAATGATTGTCTTCTGGACAACTGTCAGATCAGCAGTCTTCCCCATGATTGTATAGCCTAGTGAACCAAACTGAGAGACCATTTTGAAGGCTCAGGAAACCTTTGCAGGTGTTTTGAGTTGATTAGCTGATTGGCATGTCACCATATTCTAATTTTTTGAGATAGTGAATTGGTGGGTTTTTGTTAAATGTGAGCCAAAATCATCACAATTAAAAGAACCAAAGACTTAAACTACTTCAGTCTGTGTGCACTGAATTTATTTAATACACGAGTTTCACAATTTGAGTTGAATTACTGAAATAAATGAACTTTTCCACAACATTCTAATTTATTGAGATGCACCTGTATATATCCATTTAAAAAAAAAAAAATTAAATAGTTGTAATTATAAATCAGACAAATTTGCTGGGAATAAAATCCCCAAATATTTAATGCCCTGTTTGGGCCACTGGAAGGCACCCGGCTGGAAAGCCGTTTCTGGGCAGTATGCTGTCAGCGCCAAAGCTTCGGATTTAGAGCAATTGACTTTGTATCCTGAGAACTTGGAAAAGGAATTAATAATTCTGTGGAGGCAAGGCATCTAGTAGGTTCAGAGACAAATAATAAAATATCATCTGCATAAAGCAGAAGCTTATGCGCCGCACTTCCCGCTGTCACCCCTGGAAAATCATCCTCCTTTCTTATCGCAGCTGCTAATGGTTCCAGGGCAAGACAGAACAATAACGGGGTTAACTGACGCTGGATCTCCTCTCTCGCCGCACCATCCAAATCGAGTCCCCGGTCTGTAGGCCTGTCGGGGCTTTCATCCTGAACAAGTAAGTGTCTTTTAGTATCTCCAGAGCCCGAAGATTTTGACTTCTTTGCCATGTTTTGCAACAAAGGACAAATGTGTAACTGGGTGTATCAAATTTCACCAGATTATAACATGCGAATAATCAAAAATTCAGCAAAGTGCGCAGAGCTCGTCGCTCACATGTCTGCTCCTTGCATGGCGTCCATTTTCCCTCATGTTGCTTGTGTTTAATGTATTGTCTTATGATAGCATGATCTGGAAAGGCTTTAGTAGATACTGATAAATGTAATAGTACATAAGCCAGTTTGTTGTGTTATCGTTAAAATACGGTGTGATGTATGTGTCATTAAATAACAAATAAGGGCCATACACACTGACGTACGCTTTATTTGTCAGAGGGTCTCTTCCTGTCTTGGTTGGTCCCTACCGAGCCATCCCAACCAATTGCCCAAGTACAAAATGGAAATTGTCCAATAAGAATTGGATGCAATGCTCGATATGGGGGTAATAGAGGAATCCCACAGTGATTGGTCCAGCCCGGTTGTTCTAGTTCCTAAGAGCGACGGGTCTGTGCGGTTCTGTGTGGATTATAGAAAAGTCAACGCGGTGTCTAAATTTGACGCATACCCAATGCCTCGTGTTAATGAGTTGCTCGATCGGTTGGGCACTGCTCGATTTTATTCGACACTGGGTTATTGGCAGGTCCCCTTGACACCAATTTCCTGTGAAAAAACAGCCTTCTCCATGCCGTTTGGATTACACTAATTTGTGATGCTTCCGGCCGGTTTGTTTGGAGCCCCGACTACGTTTCAGCGTCTCATGGACCAAATCCTCAGACCACATTTGGCTTACGCCGCTGCCTACTTAGATGACATCCTTATTTACAGCAATGATTGGCAGCAGCACATGCAGCATCTGAGGGCGGTTCTGAGATCGCTGAGACGAGTGGGACTCACAGCAAACCCCAAGAAGTGCACGATTGGGCGGGTGGAGGTACGGTATCTGGGGTTCCACTTGGGCCACGGGCAAGTGCGTCCCCAAATTGACAAGATTGCGGCGATTGCAACCTGCCCGAGGCCCAAGACCAAAAAGGGGGTGAGACAGTTCTTGGGGCTGGCTGGCTATTATAGGAGATTCGTGCCTAATTATTCGGATGTCACCAGCCCGCTGACTGATCTCACTAAAAAGGTAGCTCCAAACCCGGTCCAGTGGACAGAGCAATGTCAACAGGCGTTCATGCAGGTTAAAGCCGCACTTTGCGGGGGGTCGCTTTTGCATTCACTCGATTTCTCTTTCCCTTTTGTCTTGCAGACGGACGCTTCAGACAGAGGGCTGGGGGCCGTACTCCCGCAGGTGGTGGAGGGGGAGGAGCGCCCGATGCTGTACATTAGCCGCAGGCTCTCATTGTTTCTTGTGAAGTACTTCCAGGTCACAGGATCGATGTTGAATCCCAGCACCAACTGAAAGGTTGGATGGTGCAAATTAGGACCAATATAACACACACACACACACACACACACAGAAATAGTATACTTAAATACACATTAATTTCATGGTGACCAGTCTGCTTATTTCTCCTGGCAATGTTTCATAAAAGGCAAGAATGCACAGTAGTTAACATCTTTTTTTATGTTCCATGGAAGAGAGTCATCTAGGTTTGGAATCACATCAGGGTGAGTAAATGGTAAAATTGCAGCAATTGCTATTCAGTGTCCATTATACACATTTAATTATTCTGATCTTATGGAAACAAACGCAAACAGAAAGAGACTGTTGCCAAATTGCTAACTGACAGAGAAAAAGCGAAAATCAAGGAGGAAGACTGATAACCGAGTTAAGGAAGTTGCCAAACTATGATGGTGTAAAGTGTCAGTTTCGACTTTAGTGACTAACTTTACAGGTTCCTTTTCCTCAACATTTTTTTTCTTAAAGTATTTTTAAGGGGCAACATGATGTATGAATTGTTTTTGTCCATACAATGCAAAGCAATGGGATTAAAAAAATGTTAAGCTTCAAAAAGCACATCCACACAACTCAAGTGATTTAATCCATGTCTTCTGCAGCGATACGATCACTTTTGGTGAGAAACTGACTAAAATGTAACTCCTTCTTCACTATAAATATTGACATTAGCAGTCACCTTGGCTCGTTCATGAGACAAGCTCATTCACACACTTCCTCACGCTTGACGCATGCGCAGAGCTCTTTACACACCAACACAGTTAACCAGAGTTAAACAATTAAAATGGTTCAGTTTTTTTAGGATACTTTTAAAATGTATGCAAAAAAGTTGATGATAAACACTAGAAAAAGAAAATGCAATGTCTTACTAATGTATAATAATACCTGGATTGAGTGCCTGGCAACCATATGTGGCGTCAAAGCATCACTGTCTTGAAACCTGCACTTTGTTCCAATCAAGCCGGATGTCGAGATTTATAGTGTCTGTTCCAAACCTAGTGAGCTTCCCCCAGAGACAGCATTTTAAGACATCATAGGCGTGATCCCGACGCGAAAGCTGTTCTAAAAGGTAGGCATCTTAATTATGCTGCCTCTTAAGATATCTCGTTTTGGCACATTCTAAGGTAGCATCATATGTATCCTTCCCCATGTAGGCAATCCCAGAATGCACCGTGGTGAGCTTGATGGAAAAATAAATCCAAGATGGCAGATGAAGCTAGAGAAATTTAGATTGTAAATATACTTATAATCCATTCACTACTGAAAACATCGATAAATAACAGTTTAATATGACACAAAACCGACTGTTTTACCCAAAATGTGTGTGTGCTGTGCGTATTTCTGCTCATTAGAAGATCGTGTCTTTTTCTTGCATCACCTGTATTGAAATCAGTTGCGAGTCGAGTCTGCTGTGCACTGCACATGAGGAGCGCAGTTTGAATGATGCACGGAGCTGCCGCCTATGTAGAGCGTTCCAAATCGCTCTCTTACGAGGCATCATTTATAAGACAGCTGCCTATGTAGGCAGGAGACTGCGAGGCAGCTCACTAACTTTTGGAACAGACCCATAGTGAATAAAAGGACTTGAATTTTGACCTGTTTCTCACCCAAACTGACCGTATCGCTTCAGAAGTCATGGGTTAAACCACTTGAGTCATATGGATTACTTTTATGCTGCCTTTATGTCCCTTTTGGAGATTGAACATTTTGGACGGCTGTGGCAGCGGGGGCGTGGTCAAGCATCTCTCCGGAGAGATTATGTCTAACACCTGTCTCTAATTTCAGTGAGCATGGGGAGAGCGGCATAAATAGACACACCGCAAGTAGAAGACAGAGAGAGAGAGACTGGACAAGACAGAGCCGAACCAGAGCAAAGATTTTTAGTAATGAGAGTTTATTTTGTGAAGCGGTGTGAGATAGTGGTTTAACTTAGTGTTTAAAGTGAGACTGTAAATTGTGCTGCGAAGAGGAAAAATAAACCCTTACCGAAACAAGGAAAGCTGCTTCTCGCCTCCTCCTTTACACTGGTGCCGAAACCCGGAATTGAAGTTTGGGTCGAAGATGGTTGGGAGTCATCCTGTAGAGTCCTCCCAGTTGCGGAGATCCTCCAAGCCCTCGCTAGCCTACATCAGAGCCACCAACAGACACTGCTTGAGCTCCGACAAGACCAAGACGGCCGGTTTGTCGAGCTCCTGCACGCTCAAGCCGAGGACCGGCAGGCGATCCGGAGTCTCCTCAGTCAGGAGGCGTCCTCAGCCGCGACCCCGGCCACTCCCAAGCCGTTACCCCCACCAGCTTTACAGAAAATGGGGGCGGCGGACGACCCCGAGGCCTTCCTGGATTTGTTTGAGTGGACTGCCGAGATCTGGGGTTGGCCGCTCGGCCAATGGGCAGCCCGACTGATCCCACTATTGTCCGGGGAAGCCCAGCTCACGGCTCAACAACTGCCAGCGACGAGCCTCCTGGCCTACGGAGATTTAAAGAGAGCCATCTTGCAACAGGTTGGTCGCACTCCAGAGGAAAGTCGTCAACTCTTCCGGAGCTTGAAGTTGGAGAGCCCCGACCGCCCGTTTGCCTTCGCCCAGCGGCTCCGTGACGCTTGCCGAAGATGGTTGCTAGCGGGGGACCGTGACGTCAATGGAGTTATCGACCAGGTGGTACTGGAGCAATTCACACATCGACTGCCAAAGGGATGGCGGAGTGGGTCCAGTGCCACTGCCCGGCGTCATTGGAGGAAGCTGTCTGGCTTGCGGAGGACCACATGGCGGCGATCCCGAGGGCGGAAGAGCCCTCCTACATTTTTTCTCCTCCCTCTGTTTCTTCCCCCTCCCCTCTCTCCTCTCGTTCTGCTCTCTCTCCAAGTCCCTTTCCTGCCCCACGCAGACGAGGAGGACTTCAGCCCCTGAAACCAGTTCCCCGGGTGTGGGAGGTGACACCTACCCCTATCCCAGTGCCCCGCCACTCTCCTCCTAAGGGGGGGGCGCCCGCCGATGCAAGTGCAGGCGTAGCGCCTGGGCCGGCCTGCTGGAGGTGCGGAGACCCGAGCCACTTCCGAGATCAGTGCCCTCTGATGGAGCTGGGGACGGTGGTGCGGGTCTCTGACCTCCCACAGGCTGACCCCGACCGGGCCGGAGCGTACCGGATACCGGTAAGTGTCAAGGGGGGTACTCACCAAGCATTGGTGGACACAGGCTGTAATCAAACCACTATCCACCAACGCCTGGTTCAACCCAAGGCATTGGTCACAACTAAAACGGTGAACGTGAAATGTGTACACGGGGATATTCACATGTATCTGGTGGTGACCCTGATGATTAAATTTCGGGGGAAAAAGCATAGAGTGGAGGCCGCGGTTAGTTCCCGCCTCACCCATCCGCTGATTTTGGGGACTGATTGGCCTGATTTTAGAGTTTTATTAAAGGGAATTTGCGCGGATGGATCCTGTACGAAAATAGGGAGATGTGTGATGTGCGATGCTCTGGCAGGGGAGGCGGAGGCGGAGCCGGGGCCGTCCTCGACAGCTCCACATCATAATGACAAGAGAGGGGGAGAGGCTACAGTCCCTCCCCTTCTCAGGGAATTCCCTGACGTAGATTTCCCTTTGGAGCAGTCGCGAGACGAAACCCTCAAACACGCCTTTGACCAAGTGAGAGTCATCGATGGTCAACGACTCCAGCCGGACATCGCCCTTTCATACCCCTATTTTGCAATTATAAATGAGCGGTTGTTTAGAGTGACACAGGACACTCGGACCAAAGAGGATACAACCCAACTCTTGATTCCAAGGAGCCGTCGGGAAATGGTATTCCAGGTGGCTCATTATAATCCCATGGCGGGTCACCTAGGAGAAAGGAAAACACCTTACCGTCTAATAGCCCGTTTTTATTGGCCAGGCATTGGCGGCGATGTCCGCAGGTGGTGTGCGGCATGTCGCGAATGCCAACTGGTTAACCCACCGGCTACACCAAAAGCGCCATTGCGCCCTCTCCCTTTGATCGAGGTCCCCATTGAGAGAATTGGAATGGACCTCTTCGGGCCATTAGAACGGTCAGCACGCGGACATCGCTTTGTATTGGTCCTAGTGGATTATGCAACGCGATATCCGGAAGCCGTGCCTCTTCGCAACATCTCAGCATGCAGTGTTGCAGAGGCACTCTTCAAAATATTCTCCCGGGTGGGGATTCCGAAAGAAATCCTCACCGATCAGGGCACAACGTTTATGTCACGGACACTATGCGAACTGTACGAGTTGTTAAATATTAAATCGATTCGCACCAGTGTATACCATCCTCAAACGGATGGCCTGGTGGAACGATTTAATAAAACCCTCAAAAACATGATTCGTAAGTTCGTACACGACGATGCTAGAAATTGGGATAAATGGCTTGACCCCCTGTTATTTGCAGTCCCGCAAGCCTCCACTGGCTTCTCTCCATTCGAACTGCTGTATGGGCGATGCCCACGCGGCGTGGTTGATGTATTGCGAGAAGCCTGGGAGGAGGGACCTTCAAACAGTAAAAATGAAATTCAGTACGTTCTTGATCTTAGAGCAAAACTCCAAACTTTGGGACAACTAACACAGGAGAATTTGCTCCAAGCTCAAGAACGACAGCGCCGACTGTATGACAGGGGAACTCGGCTAAGGGAATTTGCACCGGGAGATAAAGTGTTTGTATTGCTTCCCACATCGAGCTCTAAATTACTCGCCAAGTGGCAAGGACCATTTGAGGTCACACGATGAGTGGGAGATCTCGATTATGAGGTTAAACGAACCGATAGAGGGGACGCACGTCAAATATACCACCTCAATCTCCTGAAATTGTGGAGGGAGGCGGTTCCCGTGACGTTGGCTACGGTAGTTCCCGAGAAGGCGGAGCTCGGACCGGAGGTGAGTTCAAAACATAAACAGTTCACCCCAGTCATTTGCGGAGACCACCTCTCACCGAGCCAACTCGCGGAGGTTGCTAGGTTGCAACAGGAGTTTGCAGATGTGTTCTCCCCTCTACCGGGACGTACAAACCTCATCCATCACCACATCGAGACTGAGCCGGGGGTCGTGGTACGTAGCCGCCCCTATCGATTACCCGAACACAAGAAAAAAATCGTTCGGGAAGAATTAGATGCAATGCTTGATATGGGGGTAATAGAAGAATCCCACAGTGATTGGTCCAGCCCAGTTGTTCTAGTGCCTAAGAGCGATGGGTCTTTACGATTCTGTGTGGATTATAGAAAAGTCAACGCAGTTTCTAAATTTGATGCATATCCAATGCCTCGTGTTGATGAGTTGCTCGATCGGTTGGGCACTGCTCGTTTTTATTCGACATTGGATTTGACGAAGGGTTATTGGCAGATCCCCTTGACACCAATTTCCCGTGAGAAAACCGCCTTCACACCGTTTGGATTATACCAATTTGTGACACTTCCATTCGGTTTGTTTGGAGCCCCGGCTACGTTTCAGTGTCTCATGGACCGAATCCTCACACCGCATTCAGCTTACGCCGCTGCCTATTTAGATGACATCATCATTTATAGCAATGATTGGCAGCGGCATATGCAACATCTGAGGGCGGTTCTGAGATCGCTGCGCCGAGCGGGACTCACAGCGAACCCGAAGAAGTGCGCGATTGGACGGGTGGAGGTACGGTATCTGGGGTTCCACTTGGGCCACGGGCAGGTGCATCCCCAAATTGACAGGACAGCGGCGATTGCGACCTGCCCGAGACCCAAGACCAAAAAGGGGGTGAGACAGTTCCTGGGGCTGGCTGGCTATTATAGAATGTTCGTACCTAATTATTCAGATGTCACCAGCCCGCTGACTGATCTCACTAAAAAGGGAGCTCCAGATCCGGTCCAGTGGATGGAGCAGTGTCAGCGGGCGTTCACGCAAGTTAAAGCTGCACTTTGCGGGGGGCCGCTTTTACATTTACCTGACTTCTCTCTCCCTTTTGTTTTACAGACAGATGCTTTAGACAGGGGGCTGGGGGCTGTACTCTCACAGGTGGTGGAGGGGGAGGAGCGCCCGGTGCTGTACATTAGCCGTAAGCTCTCATTAAGGGAAACTAAGTACAGCACCGTGGAAAAGGAGTGTCTCGCCATCAAGTGGGCGGTCCTCACTCTCCGATACTACCTGCTGGGGCGGGCCTTCACCCTCTGCTCGGATCACGCCCCACTTCAGTGTCTCCACCGCATGAAAGATACTAATGCCCGGATCACCCGTTGGTATCTGGCTCTTCAGCCGTTTAAGTTCAAGGTGGTCCACAGACCGGGGGCGCAGATGGCTGTCGCCGACTTCCTTTCCAGGAATGAGGGGGGAGTGGTAGGCAGGCCGGATGCCGCCCCGGCCTGAGTCGGGCGGTGGGGATATGTGGCAGCGGGGGCGTGGTGAAGCATCTCTCCAGAGAGAGAGATAGCGGTAAGGGCGCTTACACCTGAGCGAAATTATGTCTAACACCTGTCTCTAATTTCAGTGAGCACGGGGAGAGCGGCATAAATAGACACACCGCAAGTAGAAGACAGAGAGAGAGAGACTGGACAAGACAGAGCTGAACCAGAGCAAAGATTTTTAGTAATGAGAGTTTATTTTGTGAAGCGGTGTGAGATAGTGGTTTAACTTAGTGTTTAAAGTGAGACTGTAAATTGTGCTGCGAAGAGAAAAAATAAACCTTTACCTAAACAAGGAAAGCTGCTTCTCGCCTCCTCCTTTACAACGGCATTCACTTGAACTGTATTTACTAATTCTTTCGGCTGCTCCCGTTAGGGTTCACCACAGCAGACCATCCATGATCCACATATTTGACTTGGCACAGGTTTTATGCCGTTTGCCCTTCCTGATGCAACCCCCAGTGGCTGGGGGACTATTCACTTGCACTGTATGGGGGGAATCCACATCACACATCCTTACAAAATATCATTGTTTGTGTTCTGCAGAAGAAAGAAAGTCATACACATCTGGGATGGCATGAGGGTGAGTCAATGATGAGAGAATTTTCATTTTTGGGTGAACTATCCCTTTAAGTACACAGTCTTGTACCTTTGCTGTTGATGTTTTTCTTTCTGATTTTCAAATACTACTTTCTAGCTTCAAATATATACAGTATATAGTCTCTGTGGGGGAACAAATGGGGGAAATACTTCTGGAACCAAGTCGTCCGAAAATGTAGGTTGCACTCTATTAATGTTACTCTAATACCTCCTGCACTATTATCCAGACAAGTGCCTGGATTGCAATAGTAGCATGATGCTGTATAGTCCCAGTTAAATGTGTCAGATTTAGGTTGTCTGCTTAATCCTCCACAACCTAGCTCTTAGAGTCAGAACCAACCTGCAAGCTGGGGTATTACATTTTTTTCAAATTCTGTTCAGCACAGATATTTTGGGTTTGTTTCCTGCTTTGCTAAATTAACATAGATAGCATGTGTACTACACACAATAATCTACACTATCAGTAACCTTAAAACAGTTTGACAGCAATGCAATAAATAAGCAAAATAGCAATAACAACAAAACCACAACAAACAAAAGATCTCAACATGTTTGTAGAAGATTATCAGGATTTTAACAACATACTATACATTTTGATTACTGATATTTGTCTCCTGGTCAACAGGTGCTAATGAATAATTGTATAGTTTAAAGGCAATTTAAAAAACTTTAATCATGTTAGGTGGAAGAGTATCTACATGGGAATACTGTTGTACTGTTTGGTCTTACCACAAAACAGGTACAACCAGATGCAGATATTCCAGTCCATGGTCATATCAGGATCACAAGGCAGTGGTGGTGGATGCATGAAAGGTGGCTATTGCCAAACTGGTGTATAATCAGCAATAATAGAATGAGTCTATTTATTGAGAAAGATGGAAAGCAAAGTAGCACGTATGACTAAGGAGTGTCAAACAGTGGCAAGAGGAAGTGGACATGCCAGACGTGAACGTATGTGAACAACTGAGCTAGAGTGATTCCCCAAAAGATAAACTCTGCAATGAGCGAGGAAATGACAATGAACAAACATGTACAGCATAAAGAGTTATACAATCCAAAGGATTGTCAGGATGCAGCCTCCCTTTGGCAAAATCATCTCTGTGCTATGGCATTACCTAGACATGGAGTGGAAAATCAAAAAGCCATTCGGTCAGTTTAGTGTGAACTGGTCTGATGATGAGGTGGATGATTGGACATGGTGTGTACAAGGAGTGGTGAAAACAGTTTCAAAGATGGTGACCATTCTAGCAGGCCAATGGCTTCAGTAATTTGTAACTTTTTCTAATACTGAAAAACGTATGGAAGTATATTAATGACAAATGTTTTTGAAACAAAAAGCACACTAAATTGAGCTAAGTGAAAAGTAAACGCAGTGCATTAACAGTTCATTAATTGTATGAAAAGCAGTAGAGTGCCGATGCACAATTTCTACTTGCTGCTACTCAGCTAGTTTTGATAAATCAATTGAAAGAACTTGACAATAAAGACATTTTAAACAGTTTCTTCAGTTTAACAAGATGCTTCATTTTGTGTCATCTTTCGTTTCAATGTACAACTCTTTCTGAGTGAGGCAAATGTGTTCCTGGTTTATGAGGAAAAATGAGGAGCTGCAAGCTATTGTGCATCGACACTCTACTGCTTTTCCTGCAATGCCAGGATGTACAAGGCTGAATTTCAAATAATAATTTGCAAAGCAAAATATAATGGACCGAATATTAAAATTGCATCCCCACTGTTCATGCAATGTGTTTATTTTTCAAATAGTGCAATTCAGTGTGCTTTTTTTTTCAAAGACATTTATCGTTAATATACTTCCATGATAATTGTTGATTGTTATGCTGTCTGTCTGTCTATCCAGCTGTCTGTTTGTCTATAAAAATGTATATCAGCAGAGACATTAAGAATCCACACAGTTTGCTTTGCATGGTGAGCAGCTGGTTCTACACATTCAACTTCCTGTGAGTTTGTTATTGCATCAGTTCTGCTTTCACTCATTTTAACTTCAACACTATCAAACATTCTCAAACTGCCAATTTGTCCAAAATATATGTAATTCAGAATAATTTCTCAGTGAAGCTTTAAGTTTTTGTATGCCATTAATTGTCATGAATAAGAGGCTCAGGACCTAAACGCAGATTGAAAAATAAAGGTTTATTTAATACAAAAATAAAACACAAAAATCGAACATAAATACTCCCACAAGGGGGAAAAAACAAACACAAACTGATGTAAAGTAATTAATCCAGGCTGGGGCAGAGTTTATGGGGAACAGAACCGACCGGACTGAGACCAGGAACCGGGATGGAACAGGACAGATTAAACACCACCAACACACAGACAAGACCAACTGGAAAACAAGACAAACTGGCACTGGACAGCAAACACGAGAGACTAAAATAGGGAGAGAAATTAACAGGTTAACAAGACAGGGCAGGTGTAAAGCTATAAAACTAATAATGGGCAAACAAGAAGGTGGGGTATGATGTAAGACAGAGAGACATGTGGTGATACAGAAACAAAACAAAGCCACGTGCTCTCACAAGAAAACAAAACACCCGAATGGCATGAGCGCACATCGCCAAGACAATAAGACAATATACGCCCATGCCAACCGGCAAATAAGATGAGAGAATGCATAGCAACACCAAACAAAGCGATGCCATGCATTCTTACACTAAACAAAACCTGAACATACATTGCGAGGCAAACACAATGTGATGCACGCAACAGGTGACAAAAACAAGACAGGAAACCTGTGCGAGAGTTCGGCCACAAACAAACCCGAAATCTCAGACCGAAGTGACCAAACCACAGCACAACATGAAGACAGCTCACGACCCGGGCGCG
Source organism: Myxocyprinus asiaticus (assembly GCF_019703515.2). NCBI lineage: Eukaryota > Metazoa > Chordata > Actinopteri > Cypriniformes > Catostomidae > Myxocyprinus > Myxocyprinus asiaticus. The sequence continues at coordinate 30,902,194 of NC_059379.1, read as the reverse complement.
CATCGCAACGCAAGGTGCACCTGTGTTCACGAAAGACAGACATAAACTACTGACGCGAGTGCATGCTGCCAAGATGACATAAGCGCGATGCACCCACGTCAATAACAGACAGACATGGAGCATGAGTGTTCGGATCCTGACACAGACCGAAACCGAACCAGACAGGAAGTCAGGACCCAGACACCATTCTCCAGACATGAAACAAGACAGACCGAAGAACGCAAGGCAGGGAATGCAACCGAAACCGTGTGCTCACACAAAGACAATGAAAAACAAGACAGACATGGGACAATGATGCCACGATCCTGTCAGAAAAAAAACAAGACTGACATAGTGACAGGACCGTGACATTAATTTAACAGAATTATATGAATAATGAATTGTTGCCCTTGACACAAGAGGTGTAAGAGGTGACTATTAAGAGATACAGAACCACTAGAAAATGGAAAGGCTTTGGTTGTTAACAGAAAAATGCTCTATGCAAGCAACTATATTTTGGCATGGTGACCATCTGCAAACATGAGATACTGTATTATGAAAATGCTTCTGCTTTATAGTAGAAATGTTGTTTCTTAGTGAATATAAAAATGTGACTATAATGTTGCACGTACATAGCAGGAGTTTAGTGATTTTCAAGCTTAATAAGTATACTGTACAGTGTGAACATAAGGTACCATTTTATAATGAAAGGACATTGATTAGAACACTTGCACCATTTATTATGTCATACCATGGGTGTGCAAATATATCGGATGAAGTGTTGTAATTGTTAAGCTTGCAATGGAGGACAGAGGTGAATTTCACACCCTTTCTCTCTTTTTATTTCTCTTTTACATGAACAGTATGCTTCACTGTCTCTTTCTGTATAGCTCAAGCCATCATTCTTTTCTCTTTTTTTCTGCCCACTGCCTCACACGTGGTATCACTTCATCACACGCTCTGCCACTCATGCATACTCCCACACTTTATAAATACAACCTTACAAGTTAAAGGGGTCATGACATACTCTTTTTATATAATTGTATTATTTTCCCTGAGGTCCACTTATAATGTCAGTAAAGTTTTTTTGTTTTTTTTTTTGCACCAAAACAGTCATAATTTAATAATATATGATAATTTCTCAACCTGTCTCTGGCCCGCTGTCTAAAACAGGGGTCGGCAACCTGTGGCACGCGTACCAGCACTGGCACGTGGAGAGGTAATCATTGGCATGCCAGCAACGGCGAGAGAGGAGTAGACTATTTTATTCATATGAAATTCCGCACCTGCATTACAATCTACATCTTGATGTAATCCTTCCTCATGATCACGCAGCGTTTTTCATGAGCTGAATGGGAGGCTAAACAAAAAGTTCAAATGTGGCGAGACTGCAGTATACCAAACAGACTCATGCAGCGCGTCACGAGCCAGCAGCACTTCACTTTCAGTTAATCTTGCGAGTAAACGCGCCAGCCTTAGATGACAGCCTACATTCCGTGTTTTATTTGTTTCTTTTTGCTTTCATAACAACACATGATGTAATAAGGAAACCACCTCTGTTAATCCTTGAGATTTCCAACCCAGCATACAGGTACACCCTCCTTAAACCATTGTCACATTCAAAATTACATTAAATGATTAAAAGAGAAAACATGAACCCACATCGTGGTGGTTCAAAAATCTGAGTCGATACAAAATATAAATTAAACCTGGAAATAAAGTTTTAGGATTTTGCAGGTGCGATTCACCAAAAAGGGCTAAATAGTTGATCAGCTTGTGATGTGCGAATGGCTTGCACGTGCAGCACGAGTCTCGTCACACTTTAATAGTGTTTAGCCTCCCATTCAGCTGATGAAAACACGCTTCGTGATCATGAGGACGAATTACATCAAGATGTAGACTGGAATGCAAGTGCGAAAAACGTCATATAAAATAGTCTGCTTCTCTTTCGCTGTCGATTGCGTGCTGGTGATTATCCCTCTGCTTGATTTTGAAAAATGTATGACATAATATAAGAAATATTAAAGATTCCACACAATTTCATGATCAGTAATCAAATAGGTAAATTTGTGACATTAACTGTGTTAATACATTTTCTACAAAAGGACAGGTTTTCTTTCATTAAAGCACTTTCACAAGATGCTCTGTGAAAATTCACATTCAAGATTTTTCATATGCAGATTTTGCACAAATTTTTTACTCAAATTGGTATGCTGATAATATAATTTGAAATGAAAAATAAACGATTAAAATAGAAAAATGCAAAATAGAAACATTTTCACAAGTCGGCACAGCCATTGACCAGGAAAATAAAAAATGGCACTCCATGTCAAAAAGGTTGCCAACCCCTGGTCTAACGCCCATTGTTTGGCTAACTTTGTGTTGTCCCTTAAATACAGCCATATTTGAAACTCAATCCAAAGAAAATGAACAAACTTCACATTATAATTTATAAAACTACATTTCAGGGTTAACACAACGTACACCCAACACATTTCATCCGAATGTATAAAAATGTTCCCTAAAGCACAGCAGCTATAAAACAGTCATGACATTTGTGAATAAATCTGTTCACTCACAGTTTTGGTAGTGTTTAACTGCCCCATCCTTCAATAAAAGATCCTTTGCAAAGCTTGAATCATATTGTGACTGGCTCACAAGCAGTCCACGTTGATATGAGCCGTAAACACATACAATGCATCCTGAAATTTTCTCAATATGCAAACGTAATAATGGTGACGTTTAGTGCTTCAACTGGCAACAGGCCAAAGAAGAGATGCTGGTCCTCTCATCTCACATCTTCCGTGTTTGTTTACACAGTCATTGGCAGCAGCAGAATGAGACACATTTTTAAAAACTGCATTTGTACCGCTCTTAAATGTGCCGCACATCACCGGAAATGCATCAGAATGATTAAAGACATCCATATAGTGCATGTGTACGAAAGACTAACAACGAAAAAAAGCACAGATGGGTGCAAAAATGGTCCAGGACGCCTTTAAAACAGCACAACAGCAAGATGAAACAGGATGGGGGTCTCCTTTTTAGAGTCCTAACTTGACATTGCGTCTTTAAAAAGTGGCACGAGATAATAATAATAATAATAATACTAATAAAACTTTATTTTCTATAGCGCCTTTAAAAGTTGCATCTCAAAGCGCTTTACAAAAGAAACAGAAAAATACATTGAAATACAAAAAAGAAAAAGAAAACATGCAATCAGAACAATTTAAAAAGAATACAATAATATTCACAAAATAATCACAGAAAACCAATCCTAAAAATTAACGATGAATGATAATGGTCAAAGCCGTTCATCTAATGCAGGTTTATGTAGAAAAACATTTAAATCCATATAGGCACATGATTGATTTTCCCCTTTGGATGAATCTCCCATGACAGGCTCACTCTCCTCTTCACCTGTGTGAGTGTGACTGTTTGATAGTGATGGGTGGTTCACGAACAATTCGTTCATTTTGAACTAATCTTTTATGTGACTCAGAAGAACGAGTAGTCTCAGAGAGTGATTCATTCATTTTGTGTTGGCAGCGCATACCTCAGTTAATTTGTTATGTGAAAACCACATAGGCGCTGTACAGGAAACAGAAATTATTAGTTCACCTTTTAACTCTTCTGGTCCGAGTCGTTCGTTCTTTTGTCACGTGACAGCCGTATACGCTATTCACACACACAGGAAACAGAAATTATTAGTTCACCTCCTGAGTCATCTGGTCCGAGTCGTTCGTTATACGCTAGCATATATGGCTGTCACATGACAAAAGTACGAACGACTCGGACAAGAAGATTCAATCCAGAGGTGAACTAATCTTTCTGTTTCTCATAATATGTCCTTGGCTGCATTATCAATTTTTCCTTCTTGGGAGTATAATCAAAGTTTGCGTAAGTAGACATGTTGGGGGGATTTGGCTATTGAAAATTCTGCTCAAATGAACGAAATGACTTGAATAAATATTCGTTCATTTTGCTGAACGAGACTCAAAGATCCAAGTCAGTAAAATGATCCGATCTTCTCATCACTACTGTCTGAGCACCAGTGGGCGGGGTCAGGGGTGCAGTGACGAAAAATTGTTGTTGATGTCTTGCTGGAGGCAGTCATTATGCAGATGTATTTGGTCCTTGTGACATCACAACAAGTTCCACAAATTCCAAACTGCCCGTTTCTAGAGCCTGGTTTAAATAAATGCTCTTTTTCTGTTAAGGAAGAAGTTTACTTACAGTATGTTTTTATAGTACAATGACCTGTTCTATGTCAAAAATCAAGGAAGATTTGAACCCTTTCAATATATAAATACATGTCAGCCAATGCTGTTCTTAATATGCTTGCATCTTGTTCGCTGATTTCAATACAATGGCAACTGAAAGCAACTTGCATTAAAGCTTAAAGGGAAAGTTCACCCAAAAATGAAAATTCTCTCATTATTTTACTCACCTTCATGATATCCCAGGTGTGAATGACTTTCTTTCTTCACCAGAACACATTTGAAGACAATTAGAAAAATATCTTAGCTCAGTAGGTCCATAAAATGCAAGTGAATGGAGATTTCTCTTTTGATGCTCCAAAAATCACAGACAGTCAGCAAAAACTTCATCCAATCGACACAAGCTGTTAAATTAATGTCTTCCAAAGTGACATGATCGCTTTTGGTGCAAAAAAGATAAATATTTAAGTAGGTTTTTTAACTCTAAATCATGCTTCCGGTCGGCAGCGATACGTGCGTGACGTAATCATATTGGCATTTGAAACATGGGAGAGCTGACACGTGCGTCACAGCCGGAAGAGCAGCACTGTTTACATGTGTGTAGGAGGAACACTGTACAGTAACTTGGTTGATTTTGGTTTAGATCTGTATTTATCTGTTTCTTTACTCACAATGGTGCATTTGTGTGCTTATCATGGATGTCTTAACCGAGTTGAGAACGTGAGATTACCTCGGTATCCATGGCAACGCGAATACATCACACGAGAGACCGCTTGGACTCCACTCTCTCATGAAGCGTTGGGTTATAGTTAAAATGTACATAAATATTGATCTTTTTTCACACCAAAAGTGACTGTATTGCTTTAGAAGACTTATTGACGTATTGCTTTTAATTTAACCGCTGGATTCGTATCAATGAGGTTTATGCTGACTGTCTGCTTCAAAAGAGAAATCGCCATTCACTTGCATTTTAAGGACCTACTAAGCTAAGAAATGTTTCTATTTATCTTCAAAATGTGTTCTGGTGAAGAAAGAAAGTCACACACCTGGGATATCATGAGGGTGAGTAAATAATGAGAGAATTTTCATTTTTGGGTGAACTATCCCTTTAAAAAAGGACCCAAAAGTGTCATATAAGTAGTCCATTCAATTCTGAAGGCATATGATAGTTTTGGTGAGATGTAACCCAGAATCTACCTTATTTTATAGTGAAAATCTGTCAAATAGATTGACTTGATCTTGATTTGACACTCCTTTTGCTTGTTCATAAATCTATGAAAGAAGTTTGTTCACGTGTTCATGTGAGAACATGCGTTATTTTTGCTTTCAGCGTGAACCATTGTAAACAATCTTCTCTCATGCACTCATGACAGACAGAATTTTCATTTTTGGGTGAATTATTACTTTAACAGATTTGCAACGTGCGTGAAACACAGGACAAGTGTTTGGTTTGGTTTTTTATCACTTATTTTCACACGTTTTTGTTTTTGTTTTTTATAATCGCAGTACTAATCTCCCAACAGATCGCTAAAAATGATTTTTTTTATTTTTAAGCATGTTTCAATAGATTTACAGTACAAGACAAATTCATAAAGTAAGTATACCCAATCAATGTTTCATCTAGAAATATCTTTTATTTAACATACACACCTTAACAGTTGAGCCAGAGGTTTGCCATGTCAGGCCACTTAAACAAATAATGTTTGATAGCGCCATAGTATACAGTTTTTAAACTCTTCAGGAAGTTACAAATGGCTTACAAATAACTGTCTCTGACTCTCTGTACATTACTGTGAAAACTGATTTAAAAAAAGCATACACCACTGTAAACACATTATCACACACACATACATAACATACTGTATGTACTGTAAGTATTGCCTTATTCCTCCGACCTGCCCCTGTTCAAAGGCCACTTAAAGGTCAAGTGTCAGTGTGTTGCCATGTATAGATTAAGCTTCTAACAGTAGGATACTCATGCAGCGCAGTTTATCCTCTTAAAATGTATGCCTTGTTAAATCATAAAAATAATAAAAAAAATATGGTTTTAGATACCAGAAATTGTGCTATTCTTTGTGTTAGATGTCCAATAGTCTAACAGGAAGTCCTGTCCCAAACCCACGCCATTGTTTGAGACACGTACGCACATCTACACAGAAACAGCTATAGAGGGCAATGCTGAAATGGCAGGATTAAGATTTATATACTTTCCAGTTCATAGGTCATAACTTCTACATATCAAGACTTTTTTTAAAAGACCATTGGTGATACTATGGTTGTTGTACAGTGTATGTTTTTGGACACATACTATTGTAATACTATGGTATACAGTATGTTGTCAGACGCAGACAGCCTCATTAATGAAACACGAAGTGAACTTCTGTGTAAATTGAATTCAATGCAACTACAACAATATAAAAGAAATTAATTCTGCTTATTTTTCATGAATGAGGTCCATAGTGTGCAGGCCAATACTGCAACACTATTACTAGCATCCATTACTTTTCATCCAGAGTGTTCTTTGTTTTTCATTCACTTGTTCTGTTTGTCCCTCTTTGACAGCAAAACACAGTAGCTACACATTTTGTTAAAATTGAGTTATGCCAAAATAATGTCTTTTAGAATATTATCTGTCCTGTGTTGCACAGGTTTTGCTCAACTATGCTCAGATTCAGAGAAAACTGTGTGAAATTTGCAGTAACTATAAAAATACACAATAAAACCAAGGCAAACAACACAGGTGACGTGTTGGCGTACTTATTGCGTTTTGCTTTTGTATTGTTCACAAGAGCCCACTCAAAGGTTTGAGCCCCATACACCCTACTCCCCTCTCTTTGTCTGTCTCTCTCTCTCACTCTCTTTCATGCATGGGAATGTTGCCACCCTTCTCCGATGTCAAATTGGTGCTAATTTTAGCAGGACAGCTGAATGTGAGGGGTCATAATGCTGAATAAATGCAGTGGCCAGTTGGTAGGGCAGTTGTCGTGGTCTGAGCCAGATCTTTTACTCTTTCCCCCTCTTTTTCTCTTCCCCTCACTTCAAGGGTCCCTCCATTTAGTCTGGTCTCCTTTCAGCAAAAGACAGGGGTAAGAAAAATTAAATATTGATAAAACACTTGCATCTGCCAAAGTTCCAACAGTCATAGAAAACTGAGGAAATATTAGGGGCATTTTAAAATTGTGATTTTCCAGGCCTGAAACATTTCTCAGAAAATTACTGTAGTCAGTATAATTTGTTATACATATAAAATATTTCATTGCAATCTCTGTGAAATTATTTTATAGCATTTTAATCATTTTAATCCTAGTGTACAGTTAGACAGGTTTTATCGCAAGATAAACCTTACAGGTTGAGGTCTTGTATCACCCAGGGTGATAGGGTTTATTTTGCAGTAATGACCTAATTACATTATCATACTTATTACACAGCGACTTACCAACGAAATACATAAATAGATTTTTTTTTAGTTAGTTGATTTCTGTAAGAATATACAGTATTGTGTGAAACAGAGTGCAAAGAGATGCGAGAAACTTACTAAAACAAGCCAGGCCCGGTCCCAGATCAAAATCGCTGAGCGTCATCTGAAAATAGTGGTGGTGCTCTGTATAAAGTGGAGACGTAATTAATTTTGTATTTCTTTCTATTTTTGTTTTCTTTCTTTTTTTTTATTTTTATGAAATCATGTTTAATGTTTCCAAAACAGCTTTTTTGTATAATACAACCAAACACAAAATACACTCCATTTGTTCATGAAAAGTTTTTATTTGTATTATTATTATTATTATTATTATTATTTATTGTATTTTTTACTTACAATCATTAATGGCTACAGTACATTTTCACTGCGCATGAATTAAGCAAGCGATGTCGGAAAAAATGATGTTATCCGAACCACTGATCTAGAGTCAGTTTTTACGTTTCACTAATAGTTAATATTTGGATTTGGGAAACTGATCCTAGACCAGCCTTTATGGCCCACTTGATCCCGGAGCAGAAATTGGATGCAGCAGGTGGTGGATTGAGTGCGATAATTCTGCGATAACTATTGTAAGCGCGAGCGGAGGTCTTTACCAATTAAATGCGTATGTGTATGTTGAAAGCAGAATGCTGTGCTGCAAATTAGGACACCGATTTGCAAAATCATACACGTTTATTAGCATTGGCACAGGGATTTTATGCATGTATTTGCTGGGATTCAAGAAAATCTACTTTGCCAATGTACAGTATTATTAGGCCTACACATTCAATTGAGGGTGCTCTAACCAGTGGTGGACGAAGTACAAAAACCAAGTACTTGAGTTAAAGTAGAGATACACTAGGTAAAATATTACTCCAGTAAAAGTAAAAGTGCTCCCTTTACACTTTCACTTGAGTAAAAGTACAAAAGTATTTGCCTTCAAATGTACTTAAGTATCCAAAGTACTATGATTTATTATGGCTATAATATCCTGTTATCATTTTTGTCACAAGACTCATGCTTAATCAACAATATGTGAAAAGACTCTAATGTTACTCTTAGCACACCAATCTATTAATAGAATGATATTAATTAGTCAGACACTTATGTCTATTAAAATTATCATGAGCTCAACCTTGAAGCTAAACTATTTCCTTTAGAATCAAATGAAATAACAGGATTTCAGAGCAGGTTTAAATTTAAGGTTTATTTGTAACAGTTGCAAGTTTAAGTTTAATAACTTGTATTATACACAGGTTCACATGAGTTTTCTTTTACTATATTATATCTGAATGTCTCTGTGCATAAATATAAACTGGCCATATCAAATTTACTGTGACAGGAACTAGTTTTTGTGTCAGAAGAAACACACTTGCCAGTCACAGCTGCATGTGTGTACAAAACTCAGTCATGCATTTCTCCACAAAGTCAGGAAGAATGTTATATTAATTTAGTAATGCTTGGATGTGTGATTATCAGTGTTTGTGCATTAATTCCTATACTGCTTCACATAAAACCTGGTGATACCTGGTAAATAAAATAACTTGGTAAATATATATATATATAACTAAGGTGACCTCAACATAGTGTGGACATCTCAAAACAAATTACATAAACTGTCATCACAAATGACGTACTAAAATAACAAGCCTCAAATGGCAATGAACAATTTGTGGCAGTAAACATCATTAATCAGCATGCCATTAATTCTGCTTCTGGTGAGTGTGCTAGTAGAGTAGGGCACTGATGATCTAACTAAAGTGGCAATATTTTTATTCAGCTTGAGAAGGAGCTGATTCTCAAAGTTTTTTGAGTCCATTCTTGCCCTCCTGGGACTGAAAATAAGCCCTGCTGTGCTGAAAAGACGTTCACAAGCTGCAGAAGCGGGTAAAGCAGTGTTGACCTTCAAAGACAACTTACAGACTGCTGGGAAGGACTTGAGAATTTCTTTGTCATCAGTTTTGCAGGCAAGGTAGCCATCTAACTGCCTGATACCTTCCTGGCCATGAGTAGGCTTCATGCTTGCAAAGAAGTCCTCTTCCTCAGAGGCACTGGAACCATCAACTGGTGTTTGATTCAAAGTCTCTTCCTCCAGATGGTCCTTGATGTAGTCCAGGCTTGAAATGGACATTTTCATAGATGCTAAAAATCAAAACTTCACTTTAATCATACACATTTCTCCAGGACAAGGACTGCAGCTCTTATAAACTCTGGCTCTACCAGCATGTTTCCAAAGCGCTGCTGCAGGCCTCCTTGGATGGCATCCACCAGAGGTTTGCAGTACCTGGAGGTAATGCGAATTCGGTCCAGTTTCAAGATGAGGAGTGTCAAAGTAGGCAGAAGCCATCACATCTGAACATTGATTTCAGCCTGAAGAATGTTGAGGGCTTTGGCTAGGGGGCTCATGGTTCTGGCATACTCTTCCAGAAAGGCAATTTCAACTGGACTCAACCTATCACACATTCAGACAAGAACAATTAATCATTTCAAGTCATTACACTTTTAAGTGTGTGTGTGTGTGTGTGTGTGTGTGTGTGTGTGTGAGAGAGAGAGAGAGAGAGAGAGAGAGAGAAAGAGAGAGGGAAGTGTCATTTTACTGTATCTACTGTTTTACTGTTTCCCTGTATCTACTTCTATCAGATCCTTGAGTAGTTAAGCTACTACTCAAAGTAATGTATTTAAAAAAAAGTTTTACTATTAACATTACATTACTGGAACATGAATTTAAAGGAATTATAAAAAAAACAGCACTTACATTGGCAACTTTAGTGAAGTGCAGACAGTTCTGATAGCCCCCTCTCCCTGATCTTTAATGATTCGAAGCACTCTCTCAATGGCGAGAAATAAGGAATTCCACCTTGTTGTGTTGGGGTGGATCAGCTGAATTTTGCACATGTCTTCTATAATCTCTGCTGCAGCCGCAGATCTGCCACACTTATTCCATAGTGCATGGCACTTTGCAAATGCTGACCTGGACAGCTTCTTGTAGGCTTCATTTGAACAGGCTTTGGCTGCATCCACTGTGGAAACCAAGTTTAATAAGTGGCAGGAACAACGATGATGCTTTGGAAGTTGGAATTGTAAGCCATCATCCTCATCTAAAACAGCTGTGACCTCTACAAAGTCCGCCTCGACACCATCCACATCCTCATTATCTCCATCATACATCACATCACTTATCTCATCTTCAGTCTCATCTGAAGCAGAGTTGTTGTTCTCATCTTGCTCTCCGTATATACGGAATACCTTTAAAAAATTTGACCCGTTGTCCGTAGTAGTTCGAACAACCTTGTTCTGTATTCCAAATTCAGAATGTATGTCATTTAGAGCGCAAGCCAAAACACCTAAAGTGTGTGGGCCTTTGAGCTGCCTGCATGCTAGTGCTCCTGAACACCTCTCCGGGCTCTTAGGATCAACCCAGTGGGCAGTGACACCGATGAAATCTCTTCTCCTTGAACTCCAACAATCTGTTGTAGTTGCTATGAAATCTATTTCTGACATTGCTTTTTTCGTATTAGTCTTCATCTTAAGTGCTGCCTCATCCATTTTACGTCGCAAAGTGGCCCTTGACATGAGAGAGGTGTTAGGCTGAAGATCATGCAAGAAAGCTTTAAATGATGGTTGTTCCACCACATTAAAGGGTTGGAGACTCTGGGTCACAAAATTCAACACTGCATGATCAATATTCTTCTGTGTGACTAGCTTAGTTTCTCCCAACGTCAACTGTCTGGAGGTCGAAGGAGCCTCGTCGCTCTCCATTTTTCTTTTCCTTGGCGCTGTTAGGGCAGTATATCTCTGCAAGTGGCTACCATGCTTTCTCTGCAAAAAGGAAACATTCAAAAAATGAACTACATATCCAGAGATCAGTCTTCCTCCCTTTGAGAAATAAAATAAATATTTCATGTGGTTTTAGCATGTCATAGATGTAAGCAACAGAGTACAATATTTTCAGCACAGGCTTAGATCACAGTCTTTGGAAGCTGAACATTTAAAAAAAATAACAATTTCGGTTAATAAGGAGCACTCAGAATGCCAACTGTTTAAGCATCATACGCTGCATGCAAAACTAGGTCAAAATAGAATTTATATTCCAACATAAAGTATTAACATCGATTGTCATTTCACAATACCGGAGCACTCAGCTTCAAAAACTACAAACTTCGGTAAAATCAACTAACTTAACATACACAATGAAACCGTTTTCTGTAAGCTACAGTTAGATTACTCAATTAAAAATGAACACCAGAATGAAAATGGCTTACCTCGATGTGTTTCCTTAGATTTGAAGGAGAATTCTTGTAAGAAGAAATTTTACAGGGCCGAGGCAGGCAGAGAAGGCAATTGAAAATGAAGGACTCTTTCTTCTTTTCAACGACTTCATAAAAATCGCGCAAATAAGGCCACGGGTGTTGTGGCAAGTTAGAGTCAGGAGTTTCTTCCATCATTTATGAAGGCACTGGCACTCTCAGTCTCAAAATGTTAACACTGAACTGTATTCGTGCGTAGATACCACCAAGCGGCAACCAAAACAAGTTCAAAACAGAGTGCGCGCTGTACCCTGATTGGTGGCTTGCCGTGTGCCCGACCAGTTAAGTTAACTTTTTTATCCACTAATAAATAAAAAGGAACGACTGATTTCGCAAAATGTAGTTGAGTAAAAGTACGATATTTGACTTTGAAATGTAGTGAAGTTAAAGTAAAAAGTCTCCCCAAATGGAAATACTTCAGTAAAGTACAGATACGCGAAAAAGTTACTTAAGTACAGTAACGAATTACATTTACTTCGTTACTGTCCACCACTGGCTCTAACATTCGGTCAGCGCTCAAGCACCCCGGTAGAAACGGGCCTGAAACTAGCACAGTGTAGTTGCCACTGGTTGCCAGGGACAAGGGGTAATTATACCGTTTAGTGGTCATTTTACAAAAACTTTTGATTCTGCAATTGGCCAATTGGTATCAAGTGTTCCAGAGACTGTGTAAGAATGTTTGATAGCTGTCAGATGTTCCTCATTACAAATCCTGGACTAATTATAATTTTTACAAAAATGTGTGTGTAAAAGCTATGAAACATGATTAAGTTAATATATCATATTTTTATCCAAGTCCTATGCAAAACTGATAATACAATGACATTTCACACCTCTTGAAAGAAAAGTGATTAATATGATCAAATGTTTACAATTTTAAAGGGATAGTTCACCCAAAAATGAAAATTCATTATTTACTCAACCTCATGATATCCCCGGTGTATGAATTTCTTTCTTCACCAGAATACATCTGAAGAAAAAGTTAAAAATGTCTTAGCCCCGTAGGTCCTTAAAATGCAAGTGAATGGAGATTTCTATTTTGAAGGTCCAAAAATCACAGACAGTCAGCATAAACATCATCCATATGACTCCAGCGGTTAAATTAATGTCTTCTAAAGGGACACTATCAATTTTGGTGCGTAAAAGATAAATATTTAAGTACTTTTTTTAACTCTAAATCATGCTTCTGGTTGGCAGGGTTACGCGTGTGTGACGTAATCACGTTGGCATTTGAAACACGCGAGAACTGACGCACGTGCATCACAGCTGAAAGAGTAGCGCTGTTTACAAGTAAGGAGGAGGAATACTGTACAGTAGCTTGGTTGGTTTTGATTTAGATCTGTATTTATCTGTTTCTTTACTCACAATGGTGCATTTGTGTGCTTATCATGGATGTCTCAACCGAGTGGAGAACATGAGATTACATGGCAACGCAAATACATCACACGAGAGACCGCTTGGACTCCACCCTCTCCTGAAGCATTGGATTATAGTTAAAAAGTACTTAAATATTTATCTTTTTTGCACCAAACGTGATCGTGTTGCTTTAGAAGACATTTATTTAACCGCTGGAGTCGTATCAATGATGTTTATGCTGACTGTCTGTGATTTTTGGACCTTCAAAAGAGAAATTGCCATTCACTTGCATTTTAAGGACTTACTGAGCTAAGAAATTTTTCTATTTTTCTTCAAATGTGTTCTGGTGAAGAAAGAAAGTCATACACACCTGGGATATAATGAAGGTGAGTAAATAATGAGAGAATTTTCATTTTTGGGTGAACTATATATATATATATATATATATATATATATATATATATATATATATATATATATATATATATATATAGCTGTTATTTTAAGAAATACTTTCTGTATACAGTAGCAGCTCACTGCAGAAATGCTATTGGCGTGCAAGCACAATGCAGGCCTTTTGTTTGCATCTCTCATAATGAACTCTGATATGAGAAATACATAAAGCAAGCGGTCGCCCTCTGTTTCTGAGCTGACAACACACTTGAACGCTTCTCATTAAAGAAAGGGAGGCTGATGTAAGATCTAACTGTGCAGAAACAATCCAAAGCTTTATTGCACCAAGGTGGAGTAATATCAGTTATTTGCTTATTGGTAGATGGCATGCAATGATTCATTTTTCTTTAGGTAATCAGATTTTACATTTCCATCCAGTCTAAAATAGGACAAAGTCCAAGTGTTGCATTTTGCATTCAACCTTGTAGAATTTGTCCTTTATATTATGTAATCTGTCCTTTGCGAAGCAAAACCGATGCAGCTGGTAGTAGCCAGTTCATATATAGTCTGAACTAGGGGAGGGCTGGGGGGTACAGGAAAATAGTTTGGCCTGCATACTTCAAATAAAGGTAAACTATAAATTATTATGGGGAGATGAAAGACAAAGAAAGATGAAGAGGAGCAAGGGAAGGGCATGTAGTGTATAGTTCCCTTTACAACAACACAGAAACCTGAAGTTCTCTAAAAAAAGAAAAAAAAAAAGAAGAAGGATCTGAGCTTTTAAGGTGCGTAAGTCTGATGTTAGTGACATATCATGAAATAGAGCCTTATGGTTGATAAAATTCCACTCTGTATTTAGAGCAATGTTCACTGAAATCACTTCCTCATTACAACATCCTTTTGTGTCACTGACACTTACTAAACATTTCGCAGATGCTTTTCATCCAAAACAAAGCCCAATATCTCCTGTAACAACACAGGAGCTGCGGGAGGAGATTCTCTGTTTGTGGCCAACCATGTTTATTAAAGAAACCTATGCACACCTAGATTCCCCACAGAAAATGACCACACTTTCACTGGCTCTCACACAGCAATTCCCTAATCTGTCTGTGCCCTAATGTGCACCAAAGCACTATTTGTGTCATGAGAGAAAAAGTGCAATGCTCAAAACCCTTGTAGTTTGGATTTGTTGTTTTCTTTTTTTACACAAAATGATATTGTCTAACAGAAGTCTAACAGAAGAATAAAGAACTCAACCAACACATGAAATAGTGTTTGATTTCCTTGAAAAAAATTTTTTAAGGAAACTTGAACAAATAACCATTAATGAAAGAAATATATAGGGCAATAAAAAGCACATTTATTAACATAATTTGATTAAATCTCTTGGGGTCACACCATGAGCTGTTTCAGATCACAAACTCATTAATTTCATGATTACAAAACTACCGAAAGCATCCATAAGGTCTGTAATAGATAGATGGAATTAGCATTCCCTGTTAGCATTCTCATTCATCTCAATGGCAGTTGCTCAGTTGCCATCTTTGCTTCATGGGCACTCATGTAACTGACCACTCTATTCCTAGGAAGCACCATTTGGAAGTTGAAATTACGATGTGATGGACATTTTTTAAATGTTGCTTGCAAAAAAAAAAAAAAAAATTGATATATTTTAAGTCAGACTACTCGCCTACTTTTGAATAGTTATGGAGAAATTGTTTTCAGAGTGTCTATTTGCACCCCGGTGTAAATAGTATCTGCCACACAGTGCAGCTATTTGCTCCCCAATGGTCTGGTGGAACCACAGAAATATACAACAAACTAGGTAAAGTGTTGCTGCAGTGGGGTGGGGCGTTAAGATGGTGTGTGAATGTGTACTGTTGTCCTAGCGACCGTGGTTCTAATTGTAGTTTTATCCCACTCTTTTTCCCATCCGATTTCCTCTTTCTACTCTTTTTTTTTTTTTTTTTTGCATTGTCTTGTTTACTTCTTTTTTTATGATGACATTTTCTTATTTGAACACAGAAAAGCAGAAATCAACATTTAACTGTAACTACCATCCCTCCCCCTCCCCATCCCCAACCCCAACCCTCAACAAACACCCCTGTGGTCACACATGAGCACATACAAAACAAAGAAAAAAGCAAACAAAACAAAACAAAGAAAAAAAATATACAAATCACACACATCAACAACTAGCCCTCTCTCTCCACTGTTCCACCCCGAGAACCCTCCAAGAACGCCAAGTATCTTCTCCATTTCCCAACAAACAAATCCAAATTCCCCAGTCTTCTATATGACCCTTCTTCGAGAGCCACCGCCCTCCCCATCTCCAAACACCACTCCTGAAATGGGGGCGCTCCAGCCGACTTCCAACCCCTCAAAATCACCTGTCTGGCAACCATAACACTGGTTAGGACCCAGTCCTCCACATGTTTATTCCCCACATTGATGACCGCCCCATCTCCCAAAATACAGAGTCTGGGGCAAAATGAAACCCGAGTGCCCAAGACATCACATACAAAACTCTGAACCCTCAACCAAAACCCCTGGATCTTAACACACCCTCAAAAAACATGGGTTGTGTCTCCATCCTCCGATTGGCATCGCCAGGAGGTAGGTGTGTCTTTAAGACCAAGCCTATACAATCTAGAGGGGGTCCAATAGAATCTATGTAAAATCTTGAACTGCATAAGGTGAACCCTTGCATCTCTAGATACAGACTTGACATTTTTTAGAATCCTAGACCACACTCCCTCCTCCAATACCAAGTTTAAATCTATCTCCTATAATCTCTTGATAGAAGTTAGAGCTCCGTACCCCAGACTCTGAATTAACAGGGAGTAATACACTGATGTCTCATGACCTTTTTCAAAAGCAGTAATTACCATTCCCAGAGAATCTGCCGCTTTAGTGGGGTGCATGCTATTCCCAAAAACAATACAGAGCAGGTGGCGCAGCTGTAAATACCTATAAAACTGAGATCTGAGAATCTCAAAATGTTGAACCAAATTTTCAAAAGATCTCAACACTCCACTCTCATATAGGTCACCGAGTGTAGACACCCTCCTCACAATCTGCTCTCTCCAGCAGAAAGGGGACTTATCAATACATAATTTTTGCTTCAGCCATATGCTTGAGGCAACATTTAAATAAATGTCCGAATTAAACACTCTGGACACTTTTTTCTATACTGAGTGCAAATGCGAGATAAATGCCAATTAGTTTGATAGAAAGGCTTTGCAATGGCAAAATAGGGGCAAGAACTTTCTGTTCAATAAAAAACCAGGGAGGGGCTCTCTCAGGTGGAAGCGACCAATGAGCCAAATGTCTAAGACAGAATGCATAATAATAAAACAAAATCTTGGGCATGCCTAGCCCACCTTTGTAAATTGGCCTATGTAATTTATTAAAATGTAATCTTGGATGCTTACCATTCCAAATGAAGGGTCTTCGCTATGCTATAAAATTGCTTGAAATAAGAGAGGGGGACATCTACAGGGAGAGATTAAAAATTAACTTTAACTAAATCAGACAAATTTGCTGGGAATAAAATGCCCAAATACTTAATGCCCTGTTTGGGCCACTGGAAGGCGCTGGGCTGGAAAGTGGTTACTGGGCAATACGCTGTCAGAGACAAAGCTTCGGATTTAGACCAACTGACTCTGTATCCTGAGAATTTAGAAAATAAATTAATAATTCTATGGAGGCAAGGCATAGATCTAGTGGGGTCGGAGATGAATAATAAAATATCATGTGCGTAAAGCAAAAGCTTATGCGCCACACCTCCCACCACCACACCTGGAAAATCCTCTTCCCTTCTCGTCTAGGAATTTTACCATATCTCGGCCTTCCTTATGCTCAGGAATTCCAAAAATTCGGACGTTGTTTCACCGGTCTTCCAGCTTTTCCCAAATGTGTTCCAAATCTACTTTGGTCGCTAGTGGGTTAGCAGTTAATTCCCTCTCTGATGATTCCAGATAATCTATCCGTTTCTTGACGTCTTTGATTTTTGTAACCAACTCAGAGAATTTCGTCTCTATCACAGTGATCGATCGACGTATTACAGCAAGATCCTCCAAGTCCGCCACGACCTTTGCCAGCATTACAGACATGCTCGCCAGTTGACATTGAATCTCTCCTGCTGCACCATCCAAACTGAGTCCCTGGTCTGCGGCCCTGTCTGGGCCCCCGTCCCACCCCCACATGGCGCCATGCGACTCCTGTTTGCACTCTTAATATTTCCTTTAATACTACATAAAATAATAGATAAAAATGAATATAAATGTTGATTTCATCACAGTGATTTGGTCACAGTGAATGTCGAGGAGTGCAGAGAAGGGTTTGATCCAGAGGCTAGGTCTGTCGATCGCACTCGTGCTCGGCATCGCTTGTGTGTAGATTGCATCACTGTATTACTAATATTGTAGTAACCATGTTCTCTTGGCAGAAACCATAGTTTTAATGCAATTAACCATGGTGTTAGTACAGTAACATGGTTGTAATATAGTAACCATGGTTAATTTTATGGTTACTGTAAATTTACGCCAAAAAAATACCATGATGAAACCATGGTTACTGTAGTAAAAGCAAGGTTATTTTTAGGGGTAGGGTTTAATGTAGTGTGTCTGTGAGACTCTAAATAAACACACTGCAGTGATGCTAATACTGTATGTTAGTATTTAAACATGGGTGCAAATAGTATCTTACACTATTTGCACCAGGGTGCAATAAGTATCTACCAGGGTTGGGGTGCAAATAATATCTGCCACTATTTGCACTGGGGTGTAAATAGTATATACCATTTTTTGCACTGGGGTGCAAATAGCATCTGCCAAATGTTTTTTGGCAGCATAATGATGTAGTTAAAGCATGTAGCAGCAGGTGCTAATTGCCAAAGCAAACCAGCTTAAAGGCCTCGATATACTTCCTACGAAAAAGATGGTGTTTTTGCATTCGCGTCGGTGGTTCGTAACAGCTCGCTGGGATGAACTTTTAGGAAAAGTTCTATTTGACAGCAAAACACCTTCTTACTGCTATTGGTCCACATCTTAGGTAGGTGTGACCTAGTGCTCCACCTACCTTGCTGCCGACAGCAAGTTCTGTTTATGTTGTTTAGTGAGTCAAAATGAATCAACATGAACACATTGATGTGCAGAGTTATTAGCGACCTGGTGCAACTTACTTACATCTGTATGACTGTTCGCTTGGAGACATTTTCCAAGACCATGTCATGCCATGTCATTATTTTTGTTTAATTAGTATACTGAAGGAATCAAATCTTCTCAAATTCTCTCAAGTGCCCATTCACTCATATGCTATCTGCAGGGAAAGTCATTCACACATCTGTCTAAAGTAATATTTGCCCATGATTATTCCTTTGTCTTTATTATGAAGATTATCACTTTTAAACACTTATCTTCCAAAAGTATCAGTGTCATATTAAATCACAATAACAGTGTGTAACTGGTGCGTATAATGGCCGCGTACAGCGTGTTAGTGCATTAGCATCATGAATTCAGAATATATACAAGACAAATTAAAAAATTTCTACTGCATATATATTACTTTAAATCATAATTGAGTGATTAAAACGCTTTCTTTTACTGACCTCATGTGAAGTCTACTCATAGAATGAGGCATAAAGTCATTGATAACACATTTTAGTTTAACACACTGGTTAAGGTTTTGCATTTACCGTCCTCATATTTAAATATAACATAGATGTGGCAGGTGTCTGAATGTTTGGAAACAATACCAGTGCTTGACTGTTTAGAACTACTTTTTACCCCAAGCGAAGAATGAAAAGGAACTTCACCGCAAGAATACAGAGGCCTTAAACCTGACCCCTTTAAGAGGATCCTCTTAATTGTTTTTCCTTTTTAAATCCTTTTAGTTACTACTTCCAGTTCTTCAGAATTTCAATGTGAATTGTCACTGTCACACATCATTGTTCTCATTATCCTGTGTGTGTGAGTCAGTTTAACGTGAATATGCTAGTGAGGAGGTATGGAAGTTTAAGATGAGTGTTGTGAAGAGAATGATAAAATTAGAGTAGCTTTTTAGCTAGCTTTTGAGCAAAAAAGTACCTATGTAAAGGTACTGTCCGTGTCTGTGCCACTGGATGAAAAGGTCACAAAGCCAATGCTAGCTCCTTCCACATTCACATTCTCAAGTGTTGAATTCAGACACACACGAGTAGACCTCTGGGAAACCTTCCGTGGTGTACGGTATCACAAAACTTGTGATCCCAGCCTGGATCCACACAGAACCCTGTTTGCACTTTAATGGACCTCCATAATCTCTCTGGAGAGGGCAGCAGAGAGCAGACACAAAACAGAAAGTGTACAAGAGAATAAAACTCCTGTAAGAGAAGACAGGGAGGCTGTGGAACACAAAAGAAGAATTTTTGAACATGTAACTCTTTCGATACAATGACAGTTCATGGTCTCTGATCACATCTGTCAAGCTTAAAAAAGCTTGGGGAAAAAAACATAAAAGTAATGTAACTGTAGTCCATTTGATTTGTGTGCTATATTCCAAGTCTTTTGTAGCTGTACAATAGCTAAAGTTGTGTCAAGCCTGTGTTCAGGTCCAGAATCCAAAAATGGTGTGCCATGCTCAGTTATTACACATGTAAGAACCAACTGCAGCAATTTTTGAATCAGAAAGTGAATGCAAACTAGATGCAAGCTTTGGTGGAGGTAAAGCTATCAACTTTGACCCCATTTCCACCTGGTATTTAGATGATCAGATCACATGTGGTCAGCACTAAATACAGGTCTTAACGGGATCTAAAATGTTTCGTGATCGGATCACAAAAACCACATACATATGTGGTCAAAAACATACCTGAACGCATCACATTTGATGTACTGTATAAACACTAATCCATCCTGTATGCATCCCCACAGCAGCAAAGCACCACCCATCGCCTGTCAATCAACCGCAGCACTAAAACAAGAGTTTAAACTTTGCCAGTTACGAGCTGTATTAAAAGTAAATAACCATCCGATCGGAAAAATTAAAAAGCGGATACATACACAAGCATGAGGACTTCACATCTTTTTCAGTGTGTCTGATATGCACAGACACTTATGAGAAACACGAACATCTGCAGCTAAGGTTAATACAGGCAATCCACTAAAATAACAGACAATTCTGCTTGAAATTTTTATTTTGTGCTTACATCAAATTTCAGCTGCATCTGGGACTATACTTTTCTATGTTGCGGTTTATTATCATGCAGCAGCACACTGACATATTGATTGATGTATGTCATCATGAAAGAGAGTCCCTCCCCTCCAAATCTGATCACAATGATACCACAGGAGGACCGTATCTACAGAGAGGGTGTGCAGCACAGTGGCCGAGACAGAGAAAGCTCTGATGAGGGGAAACACAGGTTTCACCTAAGGGGGAAACTGAACAGTGGAAACTCATCATATGGGATTACCAAAAGGGGAATCACCACACATGGAGCATTGAGCCCAAGCACACGGGCTCACCTGAAAAGGGAAATACCACAAGTACTGGGCCTGGTAGCGTTACTCTGCCGAGTTCGTCAAGGCATCCGGAGTTCACCGGTACGGGGAACTGTTGTGGAAAAAAGTGCACATTATCACCTTTGAAAAAGGGGAAAGGCACAATGCAAGCGGTACACCCAAACGGCCACCTGGTCTGCATGCTGTTACCGTGTAACACTTGGGTCGAAACCGGGTCTATGTGTAGGTTATAAAACCTTGCAAAGGTATTGGGCTTGCCCAATCCGCAGCTCTGCATATGTCTGCTAGAGAGACCCCCATTATCAGTGCCCAGGAGGATGCAACATCTCTAGTGGAGTGCGCCCAGACCCCCAAGGGGCACGGAAAGTGTTGAGACTGGTATGCGAGAGAAATGCCATCCACAATCCAATGGGCCAACCTCTGCTTGGAGACAGCTTTCCCCATCTGCTGTCCTCCAAATCAGACAAAGAGCTGCTCCAAGCATCTAAAGCACTGTGTGAGGTCCAGATAGATGCGCAGGGCGCGAACTGGACACAGCAACAACAAGGCCGGGTTTTCTTCCTCTGAAGGGAGTGCTTGCAGGTTCACCACCTAGTCCTGAAAAGGAGTGGTGGGAACTTTGGGCACGTAACCGGGCCAGGGTTTCAAGATCATGTGAGAGTGTGCCGGCCTGAACTCCAGGCATTCGCTGGTAACAGAGAGTGCCTGCAGGTCCCCTACCCTCTTGATGGAAGTGAGCGCCACCAGGAGGGCCGTCTTCAGAGACAGAGTGCTGGGCTCGGCCTGCTCCAGGGGCTCAAACGGGGCTCTCTGTAGGGCAGGTAGGACCAAAGAGAGATCCCAAGAGGGGATCAGGTGCGGTCTAGGAGGATTCAATCACTTCGTGCCTTTGAGGAACCTGTTGATCAGGCCGCGCTGTCGTGAGGGACTGCCGTCCAGTGTATCGTGGTGAGCTGCTATGGCAGCCACGTACACTTTCAGGGTAGAGGGAGACAGCTGTCTCTCCAGCCCTTCCTGAAGAAAAGACGGGAAGTGCGGGAAGTGCTCGCGTTCGCATGATTGACCGGAAAGACTTCCAGCGCCTGGCCATTGTGAGTGTGCTGGCCCAGGGAATGAGGAAACTGCTCTTTTATTGACCATGTGGGTGCTGAGGCCAGAGGGCACTCGGTGATGTCATACTCACCACACATTGGCCCAGGGGCAATGGAGGGGCTGGAGAGATGTCCCAGGCCAGACCGGTCAGGAGCAGTCGCCTCATCCGGGCGGGCCATGTCAGGACCGCCTCAAAGCCTGTCTGCGGTTCTTGGGGGCCTGTGGGAGGATGTTTTTCTCTAAGGCCAGCGCTCTACCTGGGGAAGCTCAACATATCCCTTAGCCGCTTCGCCGTCGAGGGTAGTCAGAATGGACGAGCCCGCGAAGCGTGTACGGGCAGTAAAATGTGCCTTCCGGGAAGAAAGGCACCAGGGCGACTCGCCCTGAGCTCAGGAACCAATCATCCAGCCGCGAACGCTCAGGGCAGGGTGGAGGGTTCCACTTTAGCCCAATGTTCGAAGCTGCCCGGGCAAGCACGGCTGCCATCTCAGCATCCAACTCATCCTGTGCTCTATCTGCGGGCGGGAGCTCAGAAGATTCGTCCACCTCCGATAGCAGAAGCCCACCCTCCGTGGCCGAAACTGAAAGCTCATCCTCGTTGTGAGCCACGAACGACACATTAAACCCGCCCTGAGGCAGACCGCCTGCATCACTCGACAGCTCGAAGCGTGCTGGGGGATGGGACGTCTGCGGGGCAGAGCGTCAGCCCAGCACGGACCGGGTTGGGGAGCAGCCACGGTGGCTCCTTGCTTCACGAAAAAGGAAGTGAGCCGCGACCGCAACGTTCTCATGGGCATGTTCTCGCAATGAGAACACAACCCTTCCACGAAAGCCGCCTCGCGTGCTGGCACCCCAGACACTCGAGGCAGATTTCAGGCCTGAACACATTCAGGTCGTCAGCCAGTTGTTGGTCCACCACAGGGTTGGGGGTAGGAATCCTGTAATTTGTGAGTTGTTTCATGCCACTCCACACTGATGCAGGGTCGTTAGCTGAAAACTTGTTTTTCAGCTTCTCAGAGTATCTTCTTATATCCACTCTGATTTCCTTGTTCAGTGTGTTCCTGGCCTGATTGTACAAGACTTTATCCCAACCCCTGTAAGCATCCTCTTTGGTCTGACGAAGCTGCCTGAGCTCTGCTGTAAACCACGCTTTGTCATTGTTGAACTTTAAATAAGTCCTAGTAGGAATGCACATATCCTCACAGAAACTGATATATGATGTAACAGTATCTGTGAGCTCGTCCAGGTCTGTGGCTGCAGCCTCAAAAACACTCCAATCAGTGCAGTCAAAGCAGGCTTGTAGTTCCCACTCTGCTTCATTGGCCCATCACTTTACAGTCCTTACTACTGGCTTGGTTGATTTTAATTTCTGCCTGTAGGTTGGAAGAAGATGAACCAGACAGTGATCAGAGAGTCCCAAAGCTGCTCTAGGGACAGAGCGATATGCATCCTTTATTGTTGTATAGCAGTGATCCAGTATGTTCCTGTCTCTGGTGGGGCATGTAATGTGCTGTTTGTATTTGGGCAGTTCACGTGTGAGATTTGTTTTGTTAAAATCCCCAAGAATAATAATAACTGAGTCCGGATATTGTTGTTCTGTGTCTGTGATTTGATCAGCGAGCTGTTGCAGCACGGCATTCAAACATGCGTTTGGCGCGATATACACACTCACCAGAATAAACGAGGAAAACTCCCGCGGTGAGTAGAAAGGCTTACAGTTAATAAAGAGTGCTTCCAAATTAGGACAGCATATCCTCTTTAACATTGTTACATCTGTTCACCAACATTCATTGATGTAAAAGCATGTTCCACCGCCTCTCGTTTTCCCCGTTAACTCCGCAATGCGATCTGCTCTGAACAGCTGGAACCCGGCAGATGTAATGCGCTGTCTGGAATGGCTTCACTTAGCCGGGTTTCTGTGAAGCACAAGGCAGCAGAGGTTGAAAAGTCCTTGTTTGAGCGGGTGAGGAGATTTAGTTCGTCCATTTTGTTGGGAAGAGAGCGGAGATTCGTTAAGTGAATATTCGGCAGCGCTGTTCGAAATCCGCGCCAACGGAGCACAACCAGCGCGCCTGCTTGTCTCCCTCGCCTGCATCACTTGAACAGCAGTGCTGCGCCTCCAACTAAAATGTCCAGCAAAACGTCTGAATATTCAAAAACCGGGAAAAGATTGTCTGGTATATGCTGTCGAATGTTCAGCAGTTCATCTCTGGTAAAACTGGCTGGAAAAAGATTACTAAACACAGGACAAACAAACAAAAACAACAAAACAATAGGAGCGCTCCACACTGAGCCATCCGTGGCATGAATATGTTAAAAGCTGAAAGGTTCTCATGTTTATGCAATGATCAGTTTGAATGAAGATATCCCCTTCCACCTTCTTACTAGCTCCTTTTGTTGTTGGAGATATCTCCAAATTTCAGATATTAGTACTTATTCTACTTTTGATATCAACTGGTCACTTCTGACTAGTATGTATTCCGATAGTTTCCGATAGTGCTTATTTATTAGATATTTATTAGATACTAGTTCTTGTTCATTAGATACTTTTACTTATTATTTAGATACTAGTACTTATTTATTAGATACTATTGCCTTTTTATTAGACACTAGTGTCTTTTCCTGTTGTTACTAGTAACATTTCAAATCTTACTAGTAAGTAAAATGCAATGACTAGTCAAAATGGCCACTGTTGAGTAGAATTAAAAAATTTACTAGTAGAATAAAAAATATTACCTGTAACTTTTGGAATAAGTACTTGTATCTAATGAATAAGTACTAGTATCCAGGGTTAAGAGGGTTACTTTTGTATGTATTCCACTACAGATTACAGAATACATGCTGTAAAATGTCATTTGTAATGTATTTCGTTAGATTCTAAATACTTTGGATTACCTCTTCAGAACTGGTAGATTTATTTCACTTGTTTTGACTATAAAAACTCTGCCAGTACAGTTATCTAATGAATAAGAATTAGTATCTAATGAATAAGTACTAGTATCTAATGAATAAGAGTTAGTATATAATGAATAAGAATTATTATCTAATTAATAATTTCTAGTATCTATTGAATAAGAATTAGTATCTAATGAATAAGTACTAGTATCTGTTGAATAAGTATTAGTATCTAATGAATAAGTACTAGTATCTACTGAATAAGAATTAGTATCTAATGAATAAGTACTAGTCTCTATTGAATAAGTTATAGTAAATCTTGAATAAGTACTAGAACCTATTGAATAAGTAATAGTATCTAATGAATATAAATTAATATCTAATGAATAAGTACTAGCATCTCTTGAATAAGTAATAGTACCTATTGAATAATTACTAGTGTCTAGTGAATAAGTACTAGTATCTAATGAATAAGTACTAGCATCTAATGAATGAGTACTAGCATCTAATGAATAAGTACTAGTCTCTAATGAATAAGTTCTAGTATCTAATGAATAAGTACTAGTATCTAATGAATAAGTACTAGTATCTAATGTATAAGTACTAGTATCTATTGAATAAGTACTAGTATCTAATGGGATAATTTCTAGTATCTAATGAATAAGTACTAGTATCTAATAAATAAGTATTAGTATCTATTGAATAAGTACTTGTAAGAAGTGAATAAGTGATATCTGAACTACAGATCTCCTTAGGAATCAATGGCAAAATTTTGAAATGTGTTACTAGTAGCAATGCAGTAGTTACTTGTCACTGTTGGAATGCATACTAGTATCTAATAAATAAGTACTAGGATCTCATAAATAAGTACTAGTATCAAATGAATAACTACTAGTATCTAATGGGATATTTACTAGTATCTAATGAATAAGCACTAGTATCTAATGAATAAGTACTAATATCTAATAAATAAGTATTGAATCTAATGAATAAGTACTAGTATCTAATAAATAAGTACTAGTATCAAATAAATAAGTACTTGTTTTTAATGAATAAGTACTAGTAACTAATGAATAAGAACTAGTATCTATTGAATAAGTACTAGTGCCTAATGAATAAGTACTAATACTTTTTGAAAAATTACTAGTACCTAATGAATAAGTAATAGTATCTAATGGAATAGTTACTAGTCACAAAAAAATGGTGAAGCAATAAATCTAATGCTAAAAATATAAAACAGGAAGTTCGTTATATCTTTTGTGTGCATTGTATGATTTTGATGAAAATTCAGCTGCATGTTTTGTAATGGGGGCTGATCACATTTATGTGACTATTATGGGTCACAGTCATAGCACCAGCAACTGGCAGCAGGAAGTATGGCACTTTTAACAGACTTTGAAATAGCCCTCTTATGTTTACATGAATTGCTTCAAAATTCTTTAGAATAATGTCAAGACACTGCTGATGTAAAACTGTCATGGGCTATTTGATATCTTAAATAGTGTTGCCATGGCAACACATTAATTGTTATTATTCCTTTCTTCCTATATTTGGTTGTTTTTGAGGCACTTGGCATGCTTAAAATTTCATGAAATTTTGCGTTTTGAGTTGTTGGCCATTAGTTCTGGGCAAAAGTTCACCCAAGGGCGGGTAGAGGGGGCTCTGTAGCGCCCCCTTTAAAATGGGTGTGTAAGACGGCCTCTGTAGCACACCCATTTTCACCTGCAGTCACCAAAATTGGTACATATATAGTTCTCATCAAGACAATTTTTTAATTATAGTTATTAGCTCCGCCCAACAGAATTGGCCATTTTTGATTTTTTGAATATTGCAGTCTCTGAACTTTTAAATACTCCTAGGGGATTCATGAGATTTTCACCACATTTAGACAACAAAGCTGATGGTTTAAATTCATATAAGTGACAGAATTCGTGCAACAATATGGAGGACTTTAAAATGTTTAAGTCCTGCATGCATTTAATGTTTAATGAGAAAGATGCCTTATACCCTAACTATGTGCACGGTAACCATTTGCAATATTTAGTTAATCGCAACAGTTCACGAACGGTTATTCTGCTATTTGTCGGGAGTCTGGACTCAACGGGAATAAA